>NW_009258309.1:737411-746390 GCF_000687185.1 Egretta garzetta
CTAGTCATCATACCCCACAATTTACTGCTGAAGTGTTTATTAAAGGGGCACAGTAGTTATTTGTCCTATGGCTGCACAGTCTTTTAACAGGGAACTTTAACAGGGAATATCAGTCTGTTAAGTCTCAGTAAAGGAGGCCAACTTCTACTGAATAATTACAAGAAATTATTTCCACTGTGTATCTGGGATTCTTTAGTAGTTGCCTGCAGTTATCAGCTTGGCAGTAACCAAGTACCATACTGTATATCCTTTGGAAAACAAGTGTTTATTCATAAAGGTCTGAAGAGAGTTGCATCAGTATAATGCATGCAAATAAAGGAAATACTGCAAGTATATTGATCCTTTCTTCCAGGGATTGATAAAACAAGAAACCAGAAAACATCCTATCACACTTCAAATGAGCAAAATAAGAGTTCCTGTAAATAAATGACCACCAGGCAAATCACCTTTTATAGCAATAAAACTGTAAATTGAAGTCACCTTTGCCACTATAAACAATTTTCAGTGACAAATATAACTATGCTTTTGCTTATCAGTGCCAGCGTGATACTGCTAATGTTCAAGACTCTGTGATGATTTTTCTGAAGAAGAGTGGAGCCAGTTTTTACATTGGTGAAAATTAGTCTGGATAAATAAGATTTCAGTGATCATCTCTCATTTTTTTTTCATCTACGATGAAGTGGTATAGTGTTGTCCAAGCTGCCAAATCCCTTTCAAAAGACTGTCAGATTTTCAAAAAACTTTCCAATTCTTTTTGAGTAACATTCTCATTTTCATGGGAAAACACTAATGGTTTGTGCAGAGAACTAAAATTGGATGCAATAGGATTATTCTTGAAAATACAGCACTAAACTTTCCGTGTGCAACAGCTTCAACAATGGGAGCATTGAAAGCTCCTTGTGCAAGTGTTAAGTGTGAAACCCTACTTGGCTTTTGCAGAAGGCTCCCCCTACGTCCACCTCCTGAGATTCAGAAGCTGACATCTGTTTTGGTTCCTTGACTGAGCATTTGGTTGAGATACAATCAGTAAAGAATATCATTCTTTATCATTTATTCCTAGTGGTAGTTTGCTGAATACAAAAGCACATGCACTTGTCCTTGTGACTAAATGCTAAAATAGTTAAATATTGAACCGCAGAGAACCATTACACATGAGCAGATGTAATACTTAGAGGTAGACCTGCATATTTGAGGCTGGAAGGTATCTTCCTGCGCGTATGTGTACGTGTGTTTGTTATGGGGAGGCAAATCGTACTTCTCTGGACAGGTTCCTTACCAGATGTTTCTTACTACATCAGATGATTGAGGAACCAAAGTACATCTGGCTATTAAAATATCTTTATATGGTTACATGATTTATTTGGAAAGCATGGTTGAAACTAGTAACTGACTAAGTGAATAGCTCTTACCAGTATCCAGATAGATGTAGCAAGCTTTGGAACTTAAATTAGACAACAGTGCTGTTCTGTGCTTACTTACGAGGCGTGTTTGTTTATTTTTAAGATTATTACATTCAGGCAGCCTTCTATTTACTTTACGCTATTTTGGTATTTTTGCTGAGAGTCAAGAGACTTAAATAAACCCCGAGTCTCTATGGATTATAGTTATGTACTGTTTTATACATGCTGGAAAGCCATAAGCCTTCAGGCTGAGATAACTGCGTAATAAACATATATTTTATGAAATAATACCTTTAACACATGTTGCTTAAAAAAAAAAAAGGAGGGGGAAGACAGTTCATCTCTGTCTGCCACAACAGACTTCTATCAAAAATAAATTTAGAAGAGCTCCAGTTGTTCTCCCAGTTCTGGAAAAGAGATGATTTTACTTGAGGTTTCCATAAGGTAGCAAGGAGCACTTTTGAACATGTTCAGTGAGCCTAATGGTACTGTGAGATCCAAGATCTAGCAAGCCGGCACTCAAAGGGGAAAGAGGAGGCATCACTGGGAACATGGAAAGGACACTTTGCATTTAAGACTTTTGTGTTTTGCTGTCTGGTTGCTGCTGGTAATGCCACATTAGGTATTACTGCGTCTGGTGTTTGCAAGGATGAAATGTAGTTCAATATTCTGGTACAATTATTGGGCAAGTATTTGATCAATAGATAATACTTATTAACAGGGTGGCTGAAAAAGATGGTTCAGTGTTCTTGTGGCTGAAAAAGATGGTTCAGTGTTCTTTTCACTCTGAAATACCACTTCAGGTGCCAACTCTGGACTTGCAGGTGTTTAACCTCCTCAGCTTTTGTTAGAAAGCAAAGTGCCATGTCATTGTCACCTCCTCTGGGCAATTTCTGTTTCCTTTCTGATATCTGGATACTATCAACAAAATATCCTATAGTAGCAGAGTAATTATACATGACATATAACAACTTGCATGGCTTTGTATATAACAGTGTTGTTACAGCTACAAGGGTGTTATTTGCCTTGTTCTAGTAAAGGATTAAACAAAAATGTTGACTTTCATGTTATTGGTCATCTTTGCTAAAATTCATCAAAATAAATAGCTAAAGTTTGTTTTTCAGAGCTTAGTTTCTCCTACAGATTCAGGTAAACCTCAGTGTAGCTTTGCAAATAGAGATTTTCCTTTAAAGTACTTCTTTATAAACATGATGTCTTGCAACTTCTTTTCTAGATGCTGGCTTAAATAATGAAGGAAAAACCCCACCTCTTTCTGACCTTCTTTGCTTTTGATATTATAATTAGCCTTTGGCATTAATATTCACATATATTTTTTCCTGTCCTTCTCTTTTATTTTGATATGTTTTTAAGAAATTCTAAGTTTTGAAGCAGATTTCCTGTCCTGCAGATCTTTTCCTGAAAGAAAGGTGAAATTTTACTCTTTTGAATCAAAATTTCCTTCAGCTCACATATTGTGGCCTCCAATACAGTCAGTCTAGAGCTATAAAAAGTAATACAAACTGTCAAAAAAAAAATAATAAGTTTGTCATTTTATTGCCTAAAGACAAAGTAAAATACAAAGCTGAGCACATTTAATTTTTTAGACTTTTCTGAAATTATGCCCAATTCACAAGTGGTAAAATGTACTTTGGCTGTCTCATGCTCTCCTTCTCCTCTGTGGATTCAGTTTCTTTGTCATGCTATGATATTCATGAAAAATCACGGCCTCTCTTCTTGGTGAGGAGAACAGATGTATTGAGAGAGATGCAGCCCAGCCTGGAGAGGAGTGTGGTTGGCAACTTCCACAAGTCACAGTTATATATATATATATGAACAAAAGCTAACATTTTACCAGTATAGATTTGCTATTAGGTTTTCATTTGTTATGCTTTCTAGTGATCTATCAATATTTTCCCATGGAAAGCTGATAGTTTTTGCAGAAATGTGTCCATTTCTTGGAAAAGCAAACTTCCGTCAGCGAGCATTTCAAGGCTGAATGAATGTTTTTCCATTGGAAATGTTGGTCTTTAGAAGTGAGTCACCAAAGTAGATAGCTACATTTTATGCTGGCTGGAACTTCTGAACACAGGTAGTCCCAATGAAAGCATAAGAACTATGAATATTCATACAGATCCATCTTGATCTGTAGCTGACACGGCTGTCTCCAACTAACGGAACATTACATCTGATATAAGATTTTCTGAATTTTTTTTAAGTGACTTTTCATGGTCTTTTTTTTTTTTGTTTGGTTTATCTGGATATACAATCTTTCTGTTAGTTTGGGTTAGCAATCAAGACGCTCGTTTAACAAAAACAGAACTTGAGATTCATACAAAACCTCTGGCCAGATGGTACTGAGAAATCCAGACTTGTACACATTGTCTTTGCATCTCTGTGGCTTTTTGGCAAGGTGATTTCAGAGTGGAAAACATTTTAGGCTGAAATCTAGGCTTTATAATCATCTAAAGAGGCACTTTTATTTATATGAGGAAAATAAACACCACAATCTGTTAGTTTCTACTTGTTTCTTTATACTCTCCTGTTACTCTTTAAGCGATCTTTACTGAAATGTTTTTACCTGAGTATTGTCATGTTATCTTGATTCCTGGCCTAGCAGCTCTGTACGTTCACACTCTAGAGCTTCATGCATGAGCATAACTGAAAACCACATTTTCCCAGGATAGCGTTACTACAGAAACCCCATTCCATCCTTATTTATTGAGGAGCATCTTGCACTTGACTTTTTTTTTTTTTTTTTCCCTTAACGATGTAGCAATGTTACCAGTTTTTATTTGGTTTCTTTCATGGGAGGGGAAAGAAAGAAGGACTAGCTGGCCTGATGCAAATATCTGTGCAGGAGAGCAGCAAAAAAGTCACTCTCCGAATTTGTGTAGCTATGTATATCCCAACACCCCTGATGTTTGAATATATTTACACACGCATACTGAGTATTTGGCTTTTTTTTTTTTTTTTTGCACAGGAGTAAGCATTTGCTGCTAGTGCCAACACTTTATCTTATAAAGTTATTTCAACTATGCTGGTGAAGAGCAACTTGATTGCCAGTGTAATTAACTGCTGGCATGATACATCCCTAAGCTCATTAACCTTGTTTGGAAAACATTTTATGTAGACCAGGTTTCAGATGTGTAAATATTTTGTAGTTGTGTTTAAAGCACAGAAAAAATACACAGTCCTACGGGTTAAGATGTATTCAAGTGCTGTAAAAATGTAAAGTATGAATGAGTGCTAGGTAGCTTTATAAAGTGTTGGAAATATTTTAAAAAGTACAAATTCTGTGAAGCTGGTTTAGTTCCTCTTACGGTATTTATGCCCATGTGGGGTAGCTACGTACTCGAATACTTGTGTTTTGATTGGGCTGAAAAAGTGACAGGCCTGGACAGACTGACGATGGGACAGAGAGGAAGTATTTGCGCTTCAGCCCTGCACTGATGGCTTTGCCAGGAAGGCCTGGATGATGACCCCACCGGTACCCTATTAGAAAGGACCCCAGCTTTCGGCATCCAAGGACCGCTTTTGCCTGTGCAGCATTGTCTTCCCCGTCCTGAGTTTTCATCTCTCATGACCGGAGAAACTTCACACCGCACGCAGGCGTGGGCTCAGTTTAAACAGTCCATTCATTTCACATTGTAATAACCTGCTCGTGCCCTTGACGTTTCCAGCGAATAGAGAATTGGGACATTATCAGTGACTAGTGAGGATGAAAGGAAATACTTCACCTCAGCTGTGGAAGCACCAGCATCTGTTATATTTTAGCTGTTATCTTTGGCCGGGGACCTATAACTGATCTCAGAGCTGAGACAGGAACCATATGCATAAAGGAACTCATTTTAACCCTCTCCTCACCCGTCACTCATGGGCGCTCACCGCATGTGTTAATGTGAGAGCCATTAACGCCCCCTCATCAGGAAATGCCACCTAATAGGCAGAGGGTTAATGACTAAATACAATATTTCTGGTGATGATGAAGGAAGAGATGCTTTCTTCATGTGATCTCGCAGCAGCAGAATGACCAGAAATTAGTCAGGTATCTGACATATGCTATATGTAGCTATACCTGCTTCTTTCCAGCTCTGTCTCTGGGTTCACCCAAAGTTTCATCTTCTCCGAGGACATTTATGTGTACCAGTAGCATCCAATGAATTGACTTATTTAAGGGAAATTTGGGTGAAAGGCGATTTGTTAGTTTTAATGCTACATTGGTGGTTTAGCAGGTGGCTGATGCATTTAGAGCTGATAAACTGGCAATCAAAGTGTTTTAAAAATAAGAAAATCCAGTTCTCCAGAAGCCACAGTGTTATTATTAGCAACATGTTGATGTCACTAATAATTTCTGAATGCTGTGTCAAATGGGCTGTGGAATTAAAAATGAAAGCAAAAATCAAAACAATTCAGTTAGAGAGACCCAGGTGAATGTTTTAGGGTTCTGTATGATTTTGTACTCCCGTTCCGTTTATCATTTCCCACACCATATAAGCAAACAAACAAAATCTACTCGCCTTAAAATCGCCTTGGAGTTGTCAGTCAGCTTTAACTTCTTAATATGTAGCTGAAGCTAACAACCAGCTGTACTATAAGAGCTCCTAAGAATTGACTTGAGAGAAAGAGGAATGGGCAATTAATACCTGAAAGCTCTTTACGAGGCAAATCTAATGACCGTTGATGGGGTTTTCTTTTTTCTATTGTAGTTTGAGACCAGTGTTGCATGCTGTCTTGAGGTGATTCTGTACAAGTCTGTCTTAAATGGTCAGGGAAAAAATAAAAACAAAAGCCTAAGGCAAGCCAAAGTAAATATTAATTTTGAAACTATGAACTGATATCCACAATGAAGTAACTTCTTTGGCAAACACCTGCAGTTTTGGTTATAGTGTTCATGCTTATAGTGAGGATTTTTGATAATTGGGATGAGAAACAGTGATATGAAACACACTGTAAAGAGGTTTCATGTGCAGTGAATTAAAAAAGTAAACTTGTTATATTTCCAGTATTATAATCGACCCATTCTTTGGCTTGACTGTGTAATCTCTATTTGTACAAATGCCAGATTAGATACCTTATTTTTGAATGTTTGTAGCCCTTTGCTAGCTCTCACAGCTTCAAGAAAAACTTGCAATGCCAATGAATAAAGTTGTTTCATTTGGAGGGTAGTACCAAGCTTTCCCAATATATTGTTCCTTTATGTGGCTCTAGAAAATGTCATTAAAATCTTAAATATTGTACAGCCTGTGAAACTAGTGCTATTAGCCTATGCATTCCACTATTTTTTTTAAGTTAAAGCTTAAGGCAAAATGTGCTTTCCAGGTGTGTCCTGAGTAAAGCAATAGAACACCCTATGTGGCATGCTAAATTGCTTTTTGATGATCAAGATTCATCACCGGTTCCTAGCATTTAGGAAATAAATTAGGCAGTTTCAAATGGTACAAAAGAATTCTGCCCCTGACATTCCTAGTGTGATGTTAACAGTAGCAGGGAGATGTGCCTGCCTTTCAGATAGGCTGTTCATAGCCAGTTCCTGCTCACAGGGCAATAACCACATGGGAAAATGATTCCGTTTCAGTATCAGCCATATATGAAATTTAGTGTGTGAAAGAAAACCTCATTTCTTCAGATCCTACAGGTATTGAGGATTCAAAGGAAAGATGCAGAATCTGAAGAAAAAAAAACATAAACCATGCCAATAGCCTAAATAGCCAGTTTCCTGCTCCTCTTTTTCATTTTGCACAGGTAAAGAGGAAATAACCTGTTCTGCTTTCTGTTGCCTAATGCTTCCCGTTAGAAGATCTTTTTAAGTAGAGATTCTTTGCTAAACTTAAGACTTCTGAGTTGAAGTTCCCGGGCTTTTCCTCATTTCTTGCCTTGCTCAAGAAAAAAAAAAAAATCAGGAAAATTAATTTAGTTGTTCCAGAACTTAATTCAAGCCTTTCAAGATTGAATTTTTTCAAGGTTGAATTAAGGTAAAACACATGATTTGCTTTTGTTAAAATGACTGATTCAGCTGCTGACCGAGCTGCTGAGGAGGGTGATCTTTGGTGAAGCTACTGGACATAAAAAATGAAAGCACAGCTATCAAACATTTTCTCTGCTGACACCCAGGCAGTCTGGCAGAGAAGATGGAAACTGCTGTACTGAAGCCCAGACAAGTCGGGGGGCAGACAGAGTCTCTGGATAGTAAGAGCGTTCTCTCTATTCCTCCTAATGATTATTTTTAAATGGCAGGAAATTTTACTGTGCATTTGTAATTCAGCAAGGGAAAGGGGCTGCTGTGTAGAGGTATCAGCGTGACAACATGTTATTGCGAACCTTTGCTAACTGTGCCATTTTAAATGACATTTATAAATGGATCTAACGTAATTAAAAAGATACTCTGACATACTGAGCAAAAAGGCTCAGGTTGAATTGTAAAAGGTCCCTAATACCCTTTGACATCAATGACAGTTATGTATTTACAATTTCTTCCAACTCACGATTGTGTCCCACCCTGATTAGTCCTAAAATTATGTCAAAGGAACAGACAATGATCTAATTTCAGCTTATATTAAAACTAAATAGATAGCGTAACTACTATTTTCAGGTAAGTTTCTTCCCTTTGTTCACTGTGCCAGTATATAGACCAGCTAAGCCCTTAGGATTAGAGCAAGTGATCCATGATACTAATTAACAGATTTATAAATCATTCTGAATGATCAAGCCATTCATAATTTTTCTGTCATATACAGGAAGGCGCGTGCAGTTGCCAGCAATGTATTACAAGCGTAATGAAAACAAATAGTGCAAAATGCTGAGAAATCAAAGTCTTATAACTTCAGTCACGGATCCAAAAAAGTAATTATTTGCACGGTTCCTATACTCCACAACACCTGAAAATTAGGTAATGTTTAACATATGTCAGACTGTAGGCCCAAACCCAAAGTCAATTGTTGAAGCCTTTGCCCTGGAGGAAAACCATAAATCAGACAGGATATTAGAAATGGCAACTGAGTAACGCTGCTCAAGGATCAGGCCAGGCAGAGTTGCTTGGTGAAGTGCGTGCAAGTTGTTCAAAAGCATGCTGTAAAGGTGGCTCCACCACTCATGGCATAGCTGTCCTGGTGCGTATGTGCACTTGTGTACAGAGAAACAAGCAGGCTTTAGAACAAGGTTTGGGTTTCTTTAAAAAAAAAAATATATATATGTATATATATTAACTTCAAATAATCTCTTGCTGAAATTCAGCCTATTGAGTTGGAAACAGTCCTCCAGGGGTAAGTTCATTAAAGGGCTGAAATATTTTAAACTGTTTCAGTGGGAATTTTTGCAGTTGTTCTCTGTGATTCTCAGTTTGAAGCTAGTGATTGTCAATGTTGGAAATGTTAGGTTGCTTTTGAGGTGAAGATTGAAAGAGAAAACTTTACTCAGCGCTCATTAGACCACATCTGGAGTACTGTGTCCTGCTTTGGGGCTTCAGGATGAGAAACATGTTAATAGACTAGAGTGAGTTCAGCTGAGGGCCATCAGGATGATGGGGGCACTGGGGCAGGTGCTCTGGGAGAGGCAGGGAAGGGGCCCCGGGCTTCTCAGCCTG
>NW_009258309.1:746446-760013 GCF_000687185.1 Egretta garzetta
GGAAATGCCACCAGCCTCCGTAAGGAGATGCAATGGCAGGAGGAGGAGAGACAGTGGGCATAAATTTCCCATTTGACACAGAAAAATGTTTTTTACTCGCCGTGTAGTTTCCATCCTTGGCGGAGAAAAGGTTGGAGAAAGCCTTGGAAAATGTTGTGTGAATTCAGACTTGGGACTGCTTTGTTTTGGTGGATGATGTCCCAAAGTCCTTTCCAGCCTGAAAGGCTCTCTGATCCTGAGTGAGGAGAGCAGAAGAGAACAAGTAAGGGGTGAACAAAAAGACTAGTAAAACTTATGTACCTTGCTAAAACCAAATATCTTGATCTGTTTATTTTACTTAGTAACCAAAAGTAGAGTGACATAATTGATTCTGACCATGACAATCCCCAGGCTACCACAAAAATTGTAGCTCTACAAAGTTTTGCAGTATGTAATGTCGTAACGCCTTGCACTTGTGCAGAACTCCTACCCAGTGATCTCTAACCCTGTACAAACTTGACTAACGAAGACTCAGTGCAGTCCTTTGAGGCAAAGGATCTATTGCTGCTAATTTCATTTCTGCAGATGCAGCTTGCAGAAAGTTATCTTGACTAAAGCTGTGCTGGGTTTGACTGTAAGTTTTTGTGGGGTCAGGGGAACTGGAACAGATCAGGTGTACTGAGAGCACAAAATGATGGTCAGCTCTTCACTGAGCAGGCGTGGAATATATTTCTTTTTCTGCCTATCCTGGAGCAGCTGATACATTGACATTGAACCCTGCTTTACTGCTTGGTGAATGAGTAGTGGATGTAAAGTGTCTCAGCTTCCTGCCTGCTGTCTTTGCAATTGGAAATAAGAGGTATAACCTCAGCTTATTTCCCACTGATGCTTGACACAGCCTGCCCAGTGCTGCATAGAAGAGAAGGAATTAAGTCCCCTTAAGTGCAGTTTAGTCTACAGAAAGTACCACATTTCCTAGATGTGGACTTTTGCTCTAAAAACAGCTTGTGCATTACCCAGGCAACAACTTTTTTCCTTGCCTTAATACAGTTTTGCCATTATTCATACATAGTCTCTATCAACACTTTCTGTATAACAAAGGAATCTACTTCAGGTATCATTAGCTAAAGGTTTTATAATCTCATAATCCATTTAGTTGTTTTGTGTCTATCAGATTGCCGTAGCATCTCTTTACATCATGACAGATTCTTTAACCACTTTAGGAAACCTTTTGGTTGCCTAGATTTGAGACCAACGTACCCACCTCCATGAAAAAAAGAATAGTATTGTGGGAAAAAAAGGGTAAAATACTTACGAAATATCTTCTGGTTACCTATAGAAAGTCTTTAGGTACTTTATTAATATTTGCCTGATAAGCACAACCATTTGAAACTAATCTCGCTTGGCTTTCTGGTTAGGCTTAAAGGAAAAGTCAAGGAAAGAGATATTCCTGATTTATCTCCTGCAAAAGCAACGGGTGCATGATCACAAGTTTTGCTCTGCTGGCAGGCTCAGCCCCTATGCAATCTACCAAAATTAAAAGCAGCACAACCCAAGCAGGTGTTCCCACCATTCACAGATACAGATCCCTGCAGACAACCATGTGAGTTCACCTAAGAGAGCATTGAGGTTTGGGTTTGGTTTTGGTTTAGTTTTAGCCTTTTAGCAAGTCTGACTTTATTAGGGGAGGTATCATTAGATGAGCTAATAAGGTTGGAAGAAACAGTTCTCCTGGGTGCACAGCCTGTTCTCAGAGGTTGATGATAGAGGTCAAGGTTAAAGCAGAAAAGTGACTGGCTGAAGAGCAGTGCTTTTTTGATCCTGATTTAAAATGCACAGAAGGCAATACCAGCCCTGGCATTTGCTTGAGTAAAGGGTGTAATGCTATTTGCCTCTCCTCTTGCCCCAAACAGGAGAAAACATGGGCCATGTTTTGGCTTTAGCTCTCATGGACAGAATTGCTAATATGATTTCAGAGTCTGGGTGATTCTGAACTCATTAAAATTACCTTGTGCTCAAATTTCATCTTTGTCAACCATTAAATTAAAATTATCTTGGTGCTTGGCCTGGAAATGACTTAAAGATGAACACAGAAACCATTGCCTTTATTATATGAAAAATAAGACTGACTTTAAATGTGTAGCTGTGTAGATACAGAGTGAATATAGCTCCATTTTCTGCTGCTCCTTCTTCTGGCTGATTGCAGGCACATTGCTGCATCCGAGGCTGGATCAACTCTAAGTAGGCAGCACATGGAGCTGAAATTCACTGTTCCACACCTCAAGTTAGTGTCCTAACCACCAGCCTATTATATCCCCCTCATGCTGGAATATAAAACCTCAAATGAGCAATGTCTATTTGGCTGTGACTAAATGAAATTTAATTAGAAATTATTCCAGCTGGCATGACTCATTGAACGATAATGCTGTGTGACCAAATTGTGAAATTATTAAACGCTTGCTGTGTCCCTAAACTGACAATGGAAAGGTGAATAATATCTGTTAGTTGCTCTTTGAGTTCCCCAGTCCGCTAAAAATTTCCCTATTCCCTAAAAATTGCTAAGTGGTTTGGGCAAGTTTTTTCTTAGGTTTGCAACTACCTTTTTAGAGTGTAACATGTGTGCTTGTTTATTGTCTGAGTTATTTTTGTAGTCCTCCTTGGGTAGGGAAGGAAATAAAGCATTTCATATACTTTTAAAATTTCATTTGTTTTATAGATATGTTGTGATTTGCCTCAACTTACTTTTTTTTTTTTTTTTTTTTTTTTTTTTTTAGAAGGGTGTAATCCACTGAAGTCAATGTAACAGCCCTCAAGTCTTATAAAATAGTCTTAAGCCTGGGTGAAACCAGACTGGTGGTTTCTGCGGGTGGGCTGGCTGGAGCCTGTGCTGGTGCAAGGGGGGCAGAAGTCTTTCTTTGGGGCTGCCCCAGCTGAGAGCTGTAGCGGTATTCCCATCTTGTCTTTTCCTTCCTCTTGCTTGCCTGATGATTACGCTTAGCCTCAGGCCCTTGAGAAAAACCCTCATTCTCAGCACAAGATCATGGCGCGGTACTCTCGCAAGGAGCATTACCATCTGGTGTCAGCAATTCCTGTTGTCCCAAGTCTTGGAGCAATTCATATTTTCCGGACACATGGGTGGCAGGATTTTCTGTGGCTGATTTCTTTTGTCTCTTTAAATGCTCATTCTTCATTGCGAGCCTCATGGGCAGCGGGCTCTCCAGCCAAAGCGCGTAAACATGGAGGGGGACTTTTCCACTAGTAAGCTTTTTACAATAGATGTCTATTATTCAAAATAAGGAAGGCAGTTTTATAAGGCCTGCGAGTGCACATTTCCCAGTCTGCTGCTTCTTAAATTACCAGGAATGCAAGAATAACCAATAGTTTGACCTCTTAAATCACAAATTGGATAGGCTTACCATTAAAGGACATTGTAAATGTGTTTCCCATTATTTAGTTCATTTGGTGTGTTCAGCAGTCAGCTTTTGGATGTTTGGTTTTTTTTTTTTTTTTTTTAATTCTTTACAGAAATCATTTGATAACTTTCTTTCCTGGGGTTTGATTAGGTCCTCTGGACCTACAATAAGGGAAACTGCAGACTTTATAATGAAGGTTGGGTGGAGTTATAATATTCTTGCTATAAAAACTAAAGGGTGCATGTTATAAAGTATGGGTATAATGAATATAGTGACCTTCATAAATAAGATCTCTCCATCTTTTATGACTGGAGACAAAGATTATACTAGAGAATGGTCCCAAACTGAGACATGCTGTGTACAGTTTACCAGAGATTGCTTTTCTGTCTAGGAAGGAAGTAATTTTCTGGAAAATTTCTGTGGAGGGTAGGGTCTGTAAATATTCTGCATGTTGGTCTGATCTTGGTCCCATTTAAATCGATGATAACATTGTGCACTCTTTGTGGAAGTCCTGACTGAGCAATGTAAGCATGTATCTTTTTTTATTGCATCCTTAAAAGTTCTTATTTGTCATCTTTATATCTCTTCTCATTTTTTTATTCATTAAGTTTTATCTTTTAGTAGATCTTCATAACTAGTGATTAGCTTTTTAAGAAGCAGAGCTGCATTCATTGTGGACGTGTTAGTATAGAAGTAATGGAAGTGAGGGCAATGCTCTGGTTTTACAAAGCATTTGTAAAAAGCTTTTTATAAGAGCGTTTAAAATTTTTTTTTCTGTCTGACACTGGGCTTGTTTGAAAATATTTCAATTATTTTTATCTTTTAAATCTTTTTCTACTTTTATTTAGAATTTTCCCATCCGCAACTGTAATAAATTGCAAATGGAACAGGAAGGAGTTTTACTGGAATGAGAAAGTTTCAAATATGTTATTAAAATAAAATTCCTGTAATTCATTTCAGATTAATCAGGCTCTATATAAGGAGAGAAAATGTGTGTCCTCTAAGTCATATCTGTATTTGGGGTATGAGTCAAGAGAAATTAAGTGGCTGCGTATCATTCAAACAGTGGTAGGCTTGGTCCTCTGCACACTGCCTGTAGGTAGATCGTGATCCCATTTGGACTGTAATCAGCTAGGCTCTGCTCCTGTGGAAGCTTGAGTAGTTGCCTTTGGTTAGTTAGACATGTGCTAAAGCTTTTGCAGAGTTAGAGCCTGCTGTCATACTTGTCTGTCTTGCATTTCTGTGTTGGTTGATAGCCTAAGTATGAGGTTCCTGATGCGGCTCTTCTGTGGCTGACAGGCTTGAAAGGAAATAGGTGGCTTCATCATAGCCATACCTATGTTTTAAAAATATTTAACTCATATAGCTTAATTGCTACCCAGTTGGCTAGAAAGGCATCAGTGCAAAAGGCAACCTTCTGTCAGCGCACCGGGCTTTGAAAGTCCATTGCATATGAGTATATGCAAAATTAAGTCCTGATCTCAAAGGTTGAGAACAGTTTACCTTTATTTTTCATCTGGGGGGCATATAAAGTGGCCTGCTGTCAGGCAGAGGAAATTAAAGAGGGATGAGACAGACAAGTGGAAGTGCAGGTGGTTTTACTGCTCTTGTGATGAAACCGTCTTCTGCCTTTGATTCCTTTAAGGGGAGCATGCAGTACAGCAAACCCCTACTTTATTTCAGTGCATGCGAAGGTAAAATGTGTTTCATTAAAATGAGCTTCTAAATGTGTTTCATTAAAATAACATTTTGAAAAATACTTAGATGATGACGACTAGATTCTCAAAGATAGTTTAAAGAAATGTGCATAGCATTCTGTGAACAGATAAAATGTCATCTGTAATTCTTTGGATATATTGCCTGTAATATGCACTGTCATCTTCTGTTTAAAGTCTTATCAGTAAAGCATATAGAATAAAATTGTTATCAGTAACAGAACATGGTTCTAAAATGGCTTTGTCTGTTGAATGAAAGGCAGGACCAGAAATAGGTAGTATTTAACTGTGCAGCTGCCTTTAATGGAGATATGCAAGCAAAACTCACATAATGAATGTTCCTAAAATTTTGTTGGCCTGTTTCTAACTTTTTTAAAGTGAACATATTTATAGAAGTTGTAGAGCAGGTAAACCTAAAGGTTCAGGATTCCACTTTAAGTGGTTCCATAAATTGAAAGGCAACTGATATTTCATGGAGTAGACAATTTCCATATAATCAGTCTGTGAGCAATTCCATCTAAGATATTGGATAGAGGAGGCAAATCTCTGAGATGCATTGAGGAAAGAAGCAGTTTATGTACCTATGCAACACAGATAAAGGTGTTTCGTTGTCACAGCCTTTTCTCTGGGTTTTCTCTATGTGTTTTCAGTCAAGTAATTAGAATTTTCTATTTATTAGTAATTTGTTTGGCCCATACACCCTAGTTACTCAGGGTGTTCCCATTCTTTGAAGTACAGCAAAATGCAGAACAAAAAGACAGTCTGTGACCCTAAGAATTTATCATCTTTGCACACGATGAGGCAAAACGTATGTCCGCAGTAGAAGAGAGTAATAAAGGAATATTTGTCTACAGGACAGCAAGTGGTCTCAGCATGCAAGCAACTTAGCCCCTGTCAGATTATTTTGGAAGGGCCATCTGTAAAAGAGGGATATGAGCCTTGTGATATGCGTATACTGAAATCCCATGTAAACACCAAGGTTTCAGTGCAGCCTGGCTATTCAGGCAATAAATCTTACCGGATGACCTTTTTTGGCCTGTATTAGCTCGGACAATGAGTGGAACTAGAATTTGCTGGCAGCTGCTGAGGATGGGATCTGTTGAAACTAATGACACATGGTTAATTAATGCCAGGTCTGTGCATTGATTCAAATTCATCACACAAGCCCGAAGGTGAATTTATATTCAGATGTATTTATTGTTTTGAAACTATTTTCTCTGGATAGGATTGTTGCCCCTGAGAGCTTGTGACATACCTGTCTGTGCCCGTTTATACCACGTTCCAAGGAAGAAGGGAAGTTATGCATCAGGGTCCTCGCCAGGCTGTTTTGCACACTGAAGGAAAATGGTAAGCAGTAGAAAACCAAAAGCACATATGTTGTTAACACAAAATCAGGTTTCATTAGGGTATTGGCTAAATACCTACAGACATGTTTCTTTTTTTAAAAAAAAAAGCACCGGGGCAAATGTTGCAAAAAGAAGATGTAAGGGGGTAGGAGAAGGGCCAGGGCTGGAATTTACAGTGGGAAACCCTAAATAAAGGCACTAGGGATTAGGTTATTGCAGCATCTAAAAGAATAACAAATGGAAATGAGTTTTTAGGGTCACAACGGGTAAGTGCACTTCAAAGCATGGCACTGATTACATGGAAAGAGTAAAACAGGCAGGCTAAGCTTTATCTGGTGAAGTAGTGGATTCCTGTTTCAGCCTGAGGAGATCATTTCTGATAATATTGCTGGTGACCTGTGAAGCTTCTCCATCAGTAGAAATGACAAGAAGGGGGTGAATTATCTATAGCATCACCTGCCTTTGCTTTCGGTAACTAATGTTAATACATAGCAACTTGGTGGATAGAGGGAGGCGTAACTCACACTTTTGCCTCCCAAAGTGATTCCAGCCAAATGTCTGTCATTATCAATACAGCTGTCACGCTGATCTTTGTGGGTAAGAGCTAATGCTGGGTGTTCATTTACTTTATGGAACTTATGGGGGTTTTATTGCTATGTTTTTTTTAAAAGAAACTACTTAACAATTCCCTTTATAGCCAAGCAGCACATTAGTGCATAGAGTAATAGTGCAATCAAATCCTTCTACGAGGCAGAGGAAAGCAATGCTTCTTTTTTTCTCGGAATTTAGCAGCATCCAGTAATCACAGTGATATATGCTAGGTTCATACGTTCTCCCAGGGAGAGAAGGCAAGGGAATAATAACAGATGCTAGGCTGGGTATCGGTCTCTTGTGATAATAAAAACAACATTGAAAGTTTCAAGTGGGGAAGGCCTAAACGCAGAAAGTGTTGGAAGATCTGGTTGAAGATTAGTCTTAAACCTCACGTGGGAGAAAGGGAGGTGAACTCTTTTCCATAAATCATCCGGATACTTAATTTGATATCAAACATGAACCTTAACATGTGTCATATAATCTGGTTTAATACACATGGGTCTTATTAAAATAGTGTGAGCCAAGGACTGTGCTGATTTACACAAGTTTGAGCTAGTCCTTTGCAAGGCAGAAAATGCACCTTAATTTAGAGTGTTTTCATTTAGAAATATGACTTAGCATGCTTTTAGCAGTTGTAGTAGTTTTACTCATTAAAGGGCTGATCCAGTGCCTGTTGGTGTCTGAAAAGATTCCTGTTGCTTCACAAAGGGAGATTCGTCCCCCGAGACACTGGTGGTTATCTGAGGCATCGTGGTTAGGCGGAGAGAGAAGCACTGCTGGAGCAACTGTGACCCCAAGTCCAAAACTGGGTCTGCTTCGGACCGGGCTATAAAGCTGGATGCTCTCTTTTTTTCTAACTGAATTTATATCGGTTTCACTGCAGTAATTTTGGTATCTTTATCCATGATTTACATGGCACGAATTAGGTCACGCTCTAGTCCGTTGTGAGGTGTGGTGTTTGGGGTTTTTTTCCAGTTAAATAGTTCAAAAGTATATTTGGGAAGCTAAAGAAATAAATATGCAAGCAGATGTGAGAAACTTCTGAGATTGAGTGAGAGAGGAGGATTCAATCTGCAAAATATTCTGAAGCACAAAATGCATGTAAAATATTTGTGAAGATATATCAGTTCCTAACATACATGAAGTGAAATCAAGGAATACAGGAACTGCAGGAATCCCTGCAGGAAGAGAATTGCTAGTTGCGGTTGAATTTAGGAATTTTCAAGCTGCTCCGCTCCAGTCAAAGGACTGAAATAAACTTTTTTATACTCTGACATTTTACAGAATTCCTACAGGAATGCTCATTTAAACAAACAAAAAAAAAGATGATGATTCTGGCACGCTAGAAACATCTTAATCTGACCTGTGAGAAAAGATTCCTGAAGAAAGCTGGAAATGACAAAGATCTTAATTTAAATGCAGGAAAATTCTGAACTTCTGTGGCCAAGGCATGGGGAACTCAACACTTTTAAAAACCGTTTCTGTGTTAAAAATACGGATGATTTATTGCCATTGTTAGACATAAGGAAACTTTAATCTTCTGGGATACCAGATCAGTATTTCTGATTAATCAAAGCAAATACATCAAAATAAGGTTTTATCTGTACAATATACTTGATCAACAGTATCTTTGCCCTGTTTGAAGCTTCATTTTTTGTTTTGCTTCTTCCATCTTCAAAGTATTTCAATCCTTCATACAAATTTTTTGTGGCACTGAGCGCGCTCTGTTTCCCAAGTGTTAATCATAGCGAATAATTTGTCTTGTGACGGGCTACGATCCAACACTTCACTGAAGGAAGGAGCACAGTTGTGTTGAAGTTAGCTCCAACTGAATCAGGCTCAAGGTGTTGCAAAACTGAACCTTCAGTAAATGCTTCACAGTGGCTTTGAATTGGGAGAAAAATGGGATCTATGTGCCGATATCTTTCCTTGGGCAGAACAGTTTTCTTTACTCCACGAAAAGTGACTTTAATGGGACTTTCCATAAAGCGAGGTGTTCACATTAGGGTTATACCAGTGTCTCATAAATTTGATCAAAACTTACACACAAAACAAAGGGTGGTTGTTTTTTTTTCAGAGTCATAACCAAGACTTCAATTGTTCCACAAAAAGATTTGGAACTGCTTTAGTCACATAACTTCTTATTGCAGGGAGTTTCATAAACATCATTCGCAGGACTTGTGGGGTAATAACTTAGTGTGGTTCAAAAAGGCCTGAATGGCAGCATTTGGGTACAGCTAATTTTTCATAGTTTCTTCTGTTGAAGTATTTTCACTGAAATGGCAACAAAAATAAGTATTGCACTTAGCTGGAAGGTCACTGCCTCAAATAGCTGATTAAACAATCACTGCCTCAAATAGCTGGTTAAACAATCAGTATTTTCCACTGAAGGGACCGGAGACGAGCATGTCGGAACATGAGCGCGGTATATTAGGGCACATTGATTTTAGAAACTTAATTTCTTTTGAGTTAGTAAAAAATAGGAGGAATTACAAGTTCTCCTAAGTAGGAGAGAATATTCATATAGTGAATTGACCTTTGAAGCAACACTGATGATTTAAAACAAATATAGGATGCGTAGTTTCCTCAGTTGAAGGAGAAATATGGCAGGTGACTTTTTTTCCTTAGCTCTACGGCTCTTTCATTCAACACAGTGTACTGCCTGCTCTCTTTTTCTGTCTGCATTCTTCATACCCTGTCAAAAAGATATGCGATCTCATTCTCTAATTCTTTCTCAAACACTCTATTCAACATTACCATATGTAACTCCCCCTCTAAGTGAGTTTACTTGAGTGGCTTTGCAGGTACCTTTTTTGGAGAGGTGGGACATGTGCCTGCATTTTTGCTTTAGAGACTTAAATTTTCTGAAAATGCTTAATGCTTTTCCTTCTCTCAAAACAAAGCAGTCATTACGCACAGCAAGATCAATGGAATAACTTTGGTGGAAGAACATAAAATACAAAACTTCCTACAAAATAAAGTGAAAAGTAGATTGAGAAGGTATAAAATATTTCAAACTTACATAGAAGTTCATTCTTTTTAATAGAGGATTTTTAGAACACATCATTTCCCATACCTCTAATTTGACTTATGAGAGGTCGTTTTGGTTTTTGGAAGGGTGTTAAGATTCTTTTAGTAGTTATTGTCCTTATTATATGAAGCTCGGCAACAGATGAAATCTTGTGCAGTGAAAATTATATATGAATATGGAATTATATGGTAGCTAATATCTGTAATTAAGGTTCAGTATTTTTTTTTTTTGCTTCCATCCTGCAGTTAAATGTAAAAATTAAAAAAATATGATGCTGAAGGTATTTTATTTTATGGTGGCTGTTAGAGAACCACAAAACTTGCAAATTTCATTTCATGCTATGAGAAAAATCAACTGCAGTGATAGCCTGTTTGCAAAATGTCTGTTCAGACACTGGCTTTGCATTCTTTTTTCATGCTGATTGTGTACCCAGGTAATTCTATTTTATTTTTTTGTGTGTGTGAGTGTAAACATCTGGAGAAACAGATCCACTGAATAATATTTTGACTCCCCTAGACATGCTTTCATTGGTGACAAAGTTTAGTTTATCCAGATGATTAATTGCACAGAAATAGAAAAAGAATAAATATGATAGATCGAGGGAGAAAAAACATCTGTATAGTAAAAGTACAAGTTGATCTTATTCGAGCTGACTATTGTGGTTATTGTTACAGAATACCTTGCACAGAAGTTTGATTTGTATAGAAATTCTGTATTTTCCTAATTGTACAAATGGGCAATTAAATTCTAAAAATATACCTCTCTCTTTGTATTTTGAAAGGAGTAATTATGTGCTTAATGTAATGCCCATGCTTAGTTGCACTAAATCCACATACTTCAGTTGACTATAATTTTGAGCAGTCAGAAATATTGCTCAAAATTCCTTTATTTCAGTACCTCACTGAAAATGTGATCTGTAGGAAAAGTTTTTGACTAGTTTACGTATGTCGTTTCTGTAAGCTCATTACGTTACGACTGTTACTTACCACTCTAAACATGCTGTTATGAAACTTGACAAAAATAGGAGAAAACAAACAATCCAGTCTTTAAAGGTGCTCATCATCATGAGTGTAAAGATTTTCTGTTTATAAAGCCACACAATTACCATTTTGTATTTATTTCACAACAATGTTGATTCAAATGTAAACTTTCAGACCTTGCAATCCTTAGGCAAAATCTTATCAGTTAAGAAATCTTGGGCTACAAAATACATTAAATACAAACACAAAATGTAGGATTATTTTTGTAGAGGTTTTTATTGCTTGCTTTTTTGAGTCAATATGTATAGGTTTGTATTCTCAGGCATCTGTAAATGAACATCTTCCTTACTGCACATTTTCCATGGATATATTCGAACTGTTCATATACTTTTGGGTTTTATGTGTAAAAACTGCTACAAACACACGCATTCATACAAAGAGAATAACGCATGATTTTTGGGGAATCATACTGTAGAAGCCATTCAAATAATGTAGGTCCTTTTGGAAAAATATTCAGGTACAAAATTTAGTAAAGATTAAAGAAAGTTACTCTGGAAATGCAAGTTACAGGAAAGGGGAGCAGAGGAATTGCTACTTGTGGATTTTTTTCTTAATTTGTATTCACAGTGTTGAAATATTTATTAAGCATAAAATCTAGGTAACTCCAACTTTGTAGCGGAGTAGTAATCTCATTGAAAATTATTTTAATAGTGTTTCTTCCTAATGCTGAAATTAAGGCTTCTGAATGTTGACTTAGTAAAATCCTGCATATGGCATTTTAACTGAGATAATACATGCTAAATACTAATCTAAATAATTTGGTTTATTTCATTATTTTTTTTGTTTTACATAATCAAAATTTTCCCCCATAATTATACTCTTGAACAATTCTCTTATTGTACATGCTTATATGTTTGCTAGTTAGAGACATTTAGATTTGTTACTTACACTCTACATGCTTTTTCTGAATTGTTTGTCTAAACTATGCTAGATGCAGTTTTATATTTTCAACGGGGTAAGCCGTGGCATACGTATATCATCAGTTTGGTGATGTTAACAGTTATTTTGTTGGGTTCAAAATTCTTCAGCATGAAGACTGTTAGAAAATGTTAGATTAATGCACAGTTTTGGTGTGAATGTGAGTGGGTAAAGTATCGCATAACTCCACTGCACGCTTTTAAGAAAGTGCTTCAGCCTCTTTTCCCACTCCAGCAACAATTTTATTCCTGTTTCTAATCCTAAAGCGAACCTCTGTTGATGACTCATCACTGATGGAATTTTTATTTTGCTTAAATTTATCATGTTGGGGGAATATTGTCAATTTACATGAGCTTAAATTTTGACCTGTGGTTTATGTCCCAGTATTACTGCTTTTGCTTGAGGCGTACAGTTGAGGACTAGAAAGGCCTCAGCTGGGGGGGAAAAACATTCCTATGCTAATTTGGACAAATAGCTTGTCCACCTTTCTGCTGCTCTTATTTAACCTGCAAAAATGTGATTGATAGCACTTACCTAGCTCAAACTTTTTTTCGAATAGCACTGTATTAGAACATTAATTAAAAAAAATGCAGCATTTAATCCATTTGGCCTCTGGATGTAGCCTCAGATAGCAGCTCTGCAGGCAGGACATTGTTATGAAGCCTTCCTTTACATACATGATGTTGAAGCACAAATGAAGCTTTGCATAATCATCCACTGGCATACATAGAGAGCTCACATCATAGCACAGAGCACTAAAATTATCTCTTCTCTAAACTTGGTAGGACAGTAAAAAATATTTTTCCTTTAGTCGCTTCTGCGTTGGAGGCATTTGCAAATTTGGAACAAAAAGCTTCTTTAGGATTTGATCCAAACAGATAACAGATTGTAATGTTGCTTAAAAAACCCAAAACCATTTATAACACAGTTGCCAAGTTTGAGAAAGAGCCCAGTTAAACCTATTTAAGTCCTCTCTCATATATCATTAGAGATTTCCCATTCAAAATCTCTCCATTAATGTTATTTATGGACCATTCAAAGTAATATTATTTTATGTTTGGGGGAAATAAAACTTTGGGGATTAAATATTTTACTTGTCAGTGTTCATTCCAGTAAATGTATTTTTCCCTAGCTAAATCCTAGAGTTCTTAAGATAATAGCTTGCACTTGTAAATACTCGTATCTGTGACCCTGATCTCTCTTTTCTCATCAAAAATGAAATAATTATATTTCAGAAACAGGTCAGCCAGCCAACCTTTCCTACATTGTCCCACCAGTTCTATTTTGGTTTTGCTGTAACCTGAAGCTGACATTTTATAGTAAAAGCAAGAACACAGCTATGAAGGATTGAGTCCTGCCAGCAAGATGCTGGCTATGACTTTATGAAAGCAGAGATAAATTTGGTCCAGTTACGTGCCACTCACTCTTGATCAAATCCTATTGGAGCACAGGTTCACCCATGGGTGGACTGGTAGTACGGAACATAATTTCTCCTGGTCTTCACAGATTTGAGAGTAGCAGTGGCTGACCC
>NW_009258309.1:760029-781265 GCF_000687185.1 Egretta garzetta
CAGTTACTGGCACCTCTGCGAAGGATTGAGTGACAGTTTTGGTTGTGTTTTTTTCATTCATGATGTATAATCATTTTATATTTCTGTCAGAGACATCCTGAACAGAAATATGGGCACCTGTGGTATGTGGGACCTTTGTGTATGTAAGAATTATTGCATATGCATATGCATGACACAGCCTTTGTACATGAAAATCATCCCTGCAAGGTGGTTCTAAGGAGTCCAACAAATCCAGCCTGGAACTGAGTCTATTGTTTGCTGTGTGGGGTTGATTTTGGTGTATTGAGGAAGCTTCGCATACCTGGTGTATGCTGCAGTGCTGGAGTGTTGCAGGTTACCTGTGCATGGGCCACGGTGCTGGTCTGTACATTGAGCAGCAGTGATTTCTTTAAGGCTGAGTCTCACAGCCCAAGACCCAGTCAATCACTGGGTGCCTCCAGTGCCTCCAGTTTCAAGCTTAATTTTTTGTCCATTCTGTAGTACTACACATTTTTCAAATAACAAGCAATGAATGGGTCAGAAAAGCATTTCCAAGCTACATGCGTAAGCAGAGGAAGTCAACAGTTTCTGGCTGATACCCACAATTAATCATGCAATGCAAAGAACCCGTGTTCAAAACCCAACAAATTGCAAGTTGCTTCACTGACGTGAAGTAGATCTGTAACAGCGCACAGTGCAGGAACAGCGAAATATAAATTCTAGATTGATTTTATATTATGCAGGTTACTGGGAGGAAAAAAAAACCATACTTGAGCTGAATAAGGATCTTTCATCTGTTATGTTACTATATATAAGACTTTTTTTTTTTCCTTTGCATACTGTGAATGTATTTTGCATCATGACATAATACATTTGTGTTGCTGTGGAAACACAATAATGTTATTTTCGTTGTCCTAGGAAACAAAGAAACAACACCTGATAGCAGCTGTCAGACTAGTTTGGATGGATGATTGTTTTCTCTTCTGTCCAGCAAAATCTTCCATTCCCTACCGTACCTGAAATAGCAGAGGTTCTTGTGATTATTATCATTATCTTTTAAGTATCCATTTGCACAAAATGGGACAGGCACTCCACGCATGAAAATATTCAGTCTCTGCGGTAAGGGCTGCTCAGTCTATGGCACTGGTCCAGCAAGTCACTTTTGCCCTTGCTTAATGTCAAACCTGTGAGAAGTCCCACTGAAATCAATGGGACTGCTCATGTGCTTAAAGTTAACTACATGCGTAAGTGCTTTGCTGGACTGATGCCGAACTGAAAGTAAATGACCGGCCCGTGGTTCAGAATGAGCATTTGAGAACTTGAGAAAGTTTGTGGCTATTAATTTTGGTTTTAAAATGAGAGCTCTCTCTGAGTTTCCATGTTTCCAGCAATGTGAAGGGAAGTTTTATCATTTGGGGGAAAAAAAGAGCTAGAGAGTGAAGTTGGGGGGCAGCTGTACACAGGGGAACTGGATGCCTTGTACCATGGGGACGTGTGTGTGTTTGTCGGGTTGTTGCGGTTGTTTTCTGGGTGTTTCAGCAAATGTCCAACTTTGGTCTCTTCTGCCACCCTTCTGTGAAAAGAATCCTATCGCTGAGAAATTATTTTATAAAGAAACTTAGATTAATTTTATAATACTGCATGCAAATGTCAAATGTGTAAATACAACTTCTCAGTAAAATCAGGTTCATGCTCTATTACATACAGTTAGAAAAAAATTTTTAGACCATATATT
Organism: Egretta garzetta; assembly: GCF_000687185.1. Classification (NCBI taxonomy): domain Eukaryota; kingdom Metazoa; phylum Chordata; class Aves; order Pelecaniformes; family Ardeidae; genus Egretta; species Egretta garzetta. The sequence continues at coordinate 761,744 of NW_009258309.1, forward strand.
TGCATCTTATACACTCTTGCTCATATGTCCATGTATACTTACTCATGTTCATTCTCTTATGACCATATTTGAATGCCTGTGGCAAAAACAAAAGCCAAGCATTTCAGCATGTAAGAATATCTTTAGTCTATATTTATATATCAACCAAAGTTCCTGGAAGAAAAAGTTGATAGTTCAAGCATGAGTCCAGTATAATGATAAATTTTGACTCCCTATAGATTGCTTAGTGCTGAAAGAAAAAATACCCTGGAATCCTGCTGGCCTTTTTCCCAAAGGGCCTGACCCCAGTTACTCCCAGTTACTGGCTCCGTATAGTACTGTCAGTAAGAATAACTGCTCTTCATTCTGTGCAAAGCTTTGCAATTTACCCAAAATACAGTGTATGTGTGTGAGAGAGAAGCAGGCAGGGAGGGAGAGGGAGCAAAGCGGAGCGGCTGGACTTGTACTTCAAGAAATGGTTTCTTTTTCTTTCTGGAAGTCACTTCTTCCCTAATTATTGTTCTAGCATTCCTTTCTCTACAACCGTTATTATTTCTTGCTCACTCTGAGATGAGCCGTGTGTGAAATGGAAGACGGACTATGCAGTAGCCTGAGTGTAATTCTTGGAAAAAAGGTTAAGTGTCTCTGAGAAGAAATAATTTTCATTAGAAATGATGTTTGGTGGGGCCTTCATTCAGGTAAACAGGCTGATAGGGAAGAAAGGAGAAAACGGAAAAAGAGGTTAATAAAACCTGCTATTCTTACATGCTTTATCTGGTGGAGGAAGGACATAGTTGTCTAATTCTTCAGAGATGGCTTGGGTGTGGTGGACATTTCTGGCTTCATTCTCGGTGGACGCAGCGTTGGGTGTCAATAGCACGCAGAGCAGCACATCTGCATTTTCTGGCCTGGGATAGTTTATTTCATGACTACATCCGTTTGGGGGGAGTAGAGAGAGAGTGAATCTGCTCCTTAGGGGAGGAGATCCAATGAAACGTTTGTGCCAGGGTTGTTCTGTACTCAGCACACAAACTATGTAATGCTCGGACCGTAAAATTGAGAGCTGACTGCAGTTCTCTTCCATATTAAATTCATTTATGTAGGTTTCTTCAATAATACGTTTTAATTTTATGGTGTGAGAATGAGAAAGTAATCTTCAGAAGAAAAGCAAAAGCGTTTAGTAAAACATGAGGATCCATGAGATGCTCTGCTACCTCTGTGGCTGTGCAAAGGGCGTTCCAAGGACACGGCAGAGGGACTGCTGTGCCTCGGTGCCGATGCTTCCTGCAGAGTGGGGGCACCTGCGAGGGGATGATTCAGACCACCTGAATTAAGGGCTTAGTTTCCCCCCAAGACTGTCAGGAGCCCAGCTTCCTAATGTAAGCACTTGGTTTAGATGCTTTGTAGGAAGCATGGATTCCTCTGATATTTTCCAAGCTGAAGGTTTGTGTCTGAAACTGGTGGATCTGCATGTGTCATAAATCAGCGTAGCTCAGTATCAGGTTTGACTCTGGATGACATTTCCTAGTGTGGACTGAGCAGTTTACCACCAAGGCTAAATTTATTGTTGGGCTTATGATGAATAGACCTAAGTGGAAATCCTGACAGCACTGAAGCTAAGGGCAAAATTATTGGGCTTCAGTCTATGCTTCAGTTACACAGAGATTAATTTAATCTCTTGTTAACTTCAAGGGGCTTGGGGGCACACATCCCTGGAGAGTATTTATTCATTCTTACCTGCTGACCTTCCTCGGCAACTTCTTTCTGATTTGTTTTCTCTCTTTCATAGCCTAACATCTCTACTGTGCCATCCCATAGAATTCCTAGCACTTTCAATCTGTCAAGCACCAAGGAGGTGTCTCTGTGTCATTCAAACCTCTCCTTGAAACAACTTTCTTCTGTACAAAACTTTGTCAGTAGAACTGTCTTCATCTCTGGTGTTATGCTTCTATCTCTTTGGGTTTTTTGCATATTTATCTAGTGAGTAAGGTGTGACAGTAATTTAGATTTTAGTGTCTTGAATCATGTCTTTATCTTGCATCTTGGTGAAGTATTAGATATAGTTATATTTATCTACTTCTTTTATTTATTTTTTCTTTGATTTTCCATAAAAGTGACCCCCAGAGTCAAATCATTATGAAAATGAACACATAGTCTATAAAGAAATGGTATCCTAAGAAAGGATTGATTCCCATTGCAGTCAAAGGAAATCTTTAGTGTGGTGTATGGATACAAATCAAGATCCAAAGATTTTTATGATCTGTAACCTTTACAATAGTCATAGATGGTGCCAAAAATACTGTTTGATGTGATAGGGCCTAATCCTATGTCTGACAGCTCTCTCTCTGCATTGTGTTCTTTTTTTAGAGACTCAATTGGGAAAAAAAACATTGACCAACCAAAACAAACTCAAGAACAAAGACCCAAAAAGCATGAGAAGAAGGAAGAAAAAATTTAGTCCCTAATAATGAGGTGAGATTAAAATACATAGGTGATGATGGAAGGATGATATGCCTATAGCCTACAGATTTTGAGGTGATGTAGTGCAGAAAAGCATGAACAAGAACAAGAAAGCAAAGCTAAAAAAAGAAGCATATTGAGTAAAGTGCCTTACAGGAAAATTAATTGATTCTGTTGTAGAAAAGGGTAAAAGCACCCTGCCCTATTTCAATGTATACTGAAGAAACTATAGAAACAGGTGAGGGATTATCTGAATTACAAAACTCATCACAAAATGTAATTGTCCTTACAGGTGTTGCCTATTTCTTTGAATAAGCACTAATGCAATACTGTCTTTTTTTCCAGTGTCAGTGCTTCAAGCTAGTTTTTGTGCAACATAAGCTACTGGTTAGTCTTGTCATTGCAGTGCATCAATAAAATTTCCTTTCTTCCTTGATAAGTTTGTTTCAGAAAACTGATTCTCCAAAGATTATTAAAAATTAAGAAATTGTCAACAACTGTGGAATTACCATTTGATTACTTCATATAATTTCCATTTATGTATAAAGTTTTCTTCTCTTATTCTCAGTACTTCTTGAAATAACATAACTGTCCCAACAGAACAATGCGTGTTCCTGTCAGTGGTCAATACTACTGTTGTAATCTTTTCAACCAAACACTGCGTAAGGTAGCGCATAAAATTGCTGCCCATTTATTTCAAAGCCATTTAGTACAAACACTCTCTGGCTGTTCTCATCTGGAAAAACTCCCACTTACTTCAGTAGGGTTAGCACTTCATCCTCTATAACGTTTTGCTTTTGTTTTTTTTTTCAAATGGCTAACAAAGATTATAACGTTGAAAAAAATGCTTATGCATAAAGCTGAAAAAAAAAAGTATTTTTTTAATGGATAACCAAAACATGATCCATAGTTTTGACATGCTGCTCAGGTTAAGGTCAGAGAAGTTTGGTGCTCTTACTCAGTTTACTGAAATTATTGTACATCTATACCATACTTAAGCGCATGCTGGTATTTTCTTTGGCTTCATGAAAAGGTGTGCTTCCTTCGTAGGTATGTATTCGTCCCTGAAGTAGTGAAAATGAACATGTGCCTCTTGGGTAACTCACTTTAACCAAATTATTATGGTAGTGCCTTGCAAGGTCTTTTCTTGTCCCTGTTTCTTTCCACATTGCCAAATAGTGCATCCAGTAGGAGTGGACTTGTAGAACAAAACCGTGCTGAGCACCTGATGGCCACATTTTAGGGTGTGCAGAGTTACTCTGGATAAGCTCTAATTTGCTCCTATAGACTGACCGCCCGTTAGCTGTTGGAGTGCATCTGCCACCTTAGTTTACTCCAAAAGGAGTCCAGGCTGTTCTCAAATGGGAACTGAAGCACCGGTAAGTGCTTCAAAAGCCCGTTCCTGAGCCAGATCGTGTAATGTATGTGTGTATGAAGACTGTGCAGACACACCCCTTTTTTTTTTTTAGAGAAGTACTTTCTGGTAGGATTTCTTTACTTCTCTCTTGTCTGTTTTTTCTCATAAAATTACTGTCATCTTACTCTCCCCTCATAGTTTTCTCTTTGCGCTGTGATACCTTCTCTTTCCTCGTTCTGCATAATTCCTTCACTGGTCTTTCCTCAGCCCATTTGGGTTAGAGCCTTATCCTTTATCATAAAGCAAAAAAGAAGTCATTTGTTTCTAACATATGATAGAAGTTACGTGATCTGTTACATTATTTTTGATCGTGCAAACAAATATTCCTAGTCTGTAAATTGGTCTTCTCAATTATGTTTATTAGAAAAGCATCTGTTTCCATTTTCACATATTCATTGATTTATTTTTTTTTTATGATGAAGATCGCAATTAACATGTACCACAACTTGATTAGGTGTACAGATGAAATACAACTAATTTACATGCACCTAAGTCTCACTGGCCCTTGTTGAGGACTAGGTTTTGTTATGATAAAGAAGGTGGATGGGTTTGCTAGGTAAACAGATATGAATACAAGAGAGCCTAAAACTTTGTTGGATGTTTACTAAAATTTAGGTAGTTTGAATAGTCTGTAGTTTAACACAGTTTATTAAACTGTAGTATTTTTTATGAAATTTATACAGTCTAAATGTGAGCACAATGCAGCGCAAAAAGCAGACCTGCAATAAAATTTAATGGTGCTAAGCAAAGCAACAAGTTAAAATGAAGGAATACTTTATGATTTGCACATACGAAAGTGAAGTGATATGATCAGTGATCGAGAATATGAAGGACACCTTAGGAAACTGCTGCTGCTGAAAGAAAATTTAAGCAAATCAATAGACCCCAGTGTCTCATGCCTGAGACAGATGGGAGAGCTGCAAGTCATCTTCAAGTTTTCTCTGGCTGTCTCTGTCTTCTACAAGCTCTTGTTGTCTTCTGTCCTTCCTACAAATTGGGAGTTAGTGTACGAAGTATTATCTCACTCAAGGGAGAAGCAACCTGAGATTATCTAAAATGAAGAAGAGGGTAGTCTGAATGAATTAACAGTGATGAGCTGAAGGCATGGTACTTGCAGATGAGTTTAACAGATGTGTATTTATAGCAATGCAGCTAGAGGCATGGTCACCTGGGGATCTAGAGGGGTTTTACTCCTAGAAGTTTGCACTGACAATAGGTTGGTCTGGATCACATATTTGTCTTGCAGGTAATACAGACTGTCACTGGTAACTCATTAGAGTACCAATGACCAGGCTTGCTAATTGGAGAGAAAGTTCAGAATATGGTGAAGTGCATGAAGGCACAGGTCTACTGCCCTCCCATCTCAGGGTACCCATCTTCATGCTTTGTGGTACCTCGTTGTGCTCCACCTAATAGCCAGGAAGCAGCCATTAGCTTATCATTATAATTAAAATGAATACGTGATGAGAATAAACAATACACTGTGGGACTCATTATTTGTCTTCCAGATGCAGGGGGTGAAGAAAATATGGGAGTTACTGTTTACCTTGCAATACTCCTATTCTGATGGCCACAGTCCAGGCCCTGACTAATGGTTTTGAAATGTTGAGGACAGAAGTTAAACAGGCATCTAGATCCTGGACCCCACTAGGGAACCCCTGATTAGCACGTGGAGGGCGAAAAGCAAGGGAAGCGCTGAAACTTGAAACCTGGTCAAGAGCATAAAGCCCCCAGGGCTTGTGGCTATTGCAGGTAATAACAAAGGGACGGTGTCCATAGGAGGGTTAAAGAGACAGTTCGGGGAAGGGCAAATCAAGCAACCAGAAGACTGAGGAGGCAGATGGAGGGGTCTGGCATGAGAGGGTTGCTGCACGTTTCAGTCATGGCTTGGGGAAGGCATGGTGACTGGATCTGCACTGAGACTTGCCGATACAGGCTCCTCGGTCGTTGCTGCAGAGGACCATGCAGAGGAATGATGGTCGGTGCAAACGGAAGCCCTGAAAAGCCATAAGTGCGTGTTCAAAAAGCTAATGGGTAAGAGCATTACAAAACCTGGCAAACATTGCTGGGAGTTTGTTTTATAGCTTTACTGAAGGAAGTTTCCCAAGTTTCCAGAATGCTGTGCTCTTCTCATACTGTCTAATCTTTCATTATGCATCTTTCTGTTTTTTACTTATAAACTGAACGTAAACCAGAGATTTCTCCAACCATCTGGCAAACTCTAGTGACTTTGGGGCAAAAGCTCTGTAGCATTCTAGTGATCTTTGACTTTACCCTACGTATCTTAAGAAGTAGGTTATTTTTCAGTAGAAGTATATGCCGATAAGTATACCCCTGGCACAGCTGAGATGATCTGAGGTGTTGCTATAATTACATTACAAAGATAATCTGGTTCTTGGTGTAATTATTCAGTTTAAAAAACACCATTGAGCAACAGCATGCAGGAGTTTGGAACAAGTGGAAGTCTGCGTTGTATTTTTTGGATTTGTAAGAAACCAAGTATTGTAGCTGTACTATCTGAGTAGTTAGGAGAAATTCAAAGAGAAAGGGTAGTAAACATCAGAAATGGAAGCATCTTATTAGGCCATGAGTGAAGAATTATAGCCTGTGCTAGGAGTATAAACAGCTCTCCCATTTAAGTCAAATGACTAACAGTATGAATTTTCTACATGGTGAGACCATAATACTTTCTGTCAGAGTTCAGCTTGAGAAAATATCTCATCACTGCCAGAAGTCCTTGGAGAGGAAGTTTCTTTGCTTTTCTTCTTGCAAAGGTTTTGTTGTGTTATTTATGAGACCAACCAAAGCCAGGCATGGTTTGTTGGACACTGTACAAATGGTAGGGTAAAAGACAATCTCCCTGCCTTGAAGAGGTAGTATATAAACAGACAAAATGGGAAGGGAAGGGAGAGGGGTAGTACATAGCTATCAATGTTGTGATGATAAATGACATGTTAATTCTCCCTTTTTGGCAGGGGAATATTATTCAGGGATTAGAAAGACAAGGAAAAAGGGAGATTTGTGGGAAACAAGAGGGGAGGAGAGGAAGACAAGAAGGGCAGCTGTGGAGCATGACAGAGGTGAAGGGACTGAGATGAGAGTGGAACACGCTTGGATCAAGCAGCCAGTTGTCAAGGGCAGTTTAAGTCCAGTCAGAATCGAGAAAATATTTTTGGTATCAGCAGTCCCTGCTTTAGCTTTTTCTACAGCTGCTCTGCTGGCTTCAGTGCCTGGTTGTTGCCTCCTTGCAGTTTCTTTCGCAAAGTTCATGTGGCTCGAGTCAGAGGGGATCACCTCTGTGGGACACACATTGCCTTTGGGAGTGGGTTGTCCAAGCCCCTGGCGTGGCACGCTGCAGGGCAGGGGAACGGACTGCAGCACCTGGGACTGCCACCCTCTCCTGTCCTCCAGGATGAACCTCAAGAAGTTATTCTCACAGCTTGAGAAAGCTGGAGGCTTTTAAGTGTACAGAAAGTATCTTGCACTTAAGTAAAAAGCGTGGTGTGGCATGCAGTATTTATAAGTGTTACAAAAGTAAATGAACTCTTTTTATATCCACTGTATTAGAAGCTTATTGATATTCAAATTGCAATTCTGAAAGTATGTCTGCTAATGATATGACAGGTTCAGGTGTTGCAAACAGCAGTGTAACAGTTACAGCAGCTGTAAGAAGAATTTATTTAATGAAAATTGCTGAGAAGTTCAACTCAAAAGCCAGGAAAATTGCTAAAAAGTCAGTGTCTATGAAAATCTCACTTGATATTGTCTTGATTAGACATCTTGGTTAAATGACAAATCAAAAGTACCCCCCATTTCAGAACTGGCAGCTTAGGGCTTCTGAATACATATTCCTAAATTAAGTGTTTTGTCTCTGCCAAGCAGTTATCATATAGAAAAGGATAGTGGGAATTTTGTTTATTTTCCTAGAATTGTAAATTCAGTTAAATCATTATAGCTGTTTTAACGTGATCTCATTCAGAGGCAAGAAGGTTAGTTCAACTTACTGCATATACGGGAAAACAATGCAGTCGAAATCTAGCCCTTGACTTTTGACATATAAGGTTAAATTCATTTAAATTATTACGAATTTTTATTAAGTTAAAAATATGGATATTAGATTGTTGGATCTGTATTTTTAGATTCTGGCTAAGAAGATGCCTTGCTTGAGAACAGCGAAGTAGCATAAAGACCTTTCTTCATATTGTGTATTTTCTAGTATACTCCCAAACCTATCAAAACCCATGCCAAAAGCTTAGATGCGTTTGAAAAGCAATGGAAAGGGCTCTAAGGGACAAAACTAATACAAGTAGAACTATACTTTTTTGTTAGATATATGACATCAATGTTTGAAAATTTCCAAAACCAGTTGGAAATTGTTTAAATTATATAGAAGCATGGTGACTAAGCCTTTTTTTTGTGTGTGGGAAATGGGCTTGTTAACAGAAGCAAATAAAAAAGGGAAAGTGGTTTTTAGATTTTTCAGTGGAGTGATATAAACAGTCACATGATGGTACGGCTGATTAAAAAAAAAAAAACCAAAAAGTTAATTCTGAAATGATATTTTTATCTGGAGAACTGCATGAATTACCTTAGGATTTGAAATTAATTGTAGATTTTCTCCCTCTGTATATCCCTGGTGCTTCTAAGATTGTTTTGAAGACAGTGAAGGTAATGGACACAGAGCTTGGCTGCAAAGATTAAGGGATGCTTCCAGATAAATTCTGTTATGAGTCATTGACCTCACATTCTTCTGATACATAGACTTGTGCTAAGTGTCCTTAAAAAGGAAAAATTTTGTGAACTCAGGAATAGGTAAAGGATAATATGTAAAAGCTCAGTCTCCTGTTACTGCCCAGGAATAGCTGGGTCCAGTGTTTGTCCCAGAGCTCCAGTAAATACCAGCAAACAAAAGCTGGTGGGCAGATGCAGTTTGATTTCCTAGAAAATACCTGAAAGGCCCTTCCACCCCAGCATCGACCTTCCCAGTTCACGAGTCTAAAAACCCCTTCCCTTTCCACTGCAAAATCAACCCAACAGCAGGGAAAAAACTGTCCTGGGGCAAAGCAACTTTCCAAAAACTAAAAATGAAGCCATTTCAAGAAAAAAGATCCAAGAAACTTACCCTGAGCAGAAATCTTGTCCCTTCAAGGGAAGGAGTTGATGTGGTAGTTTGGTGGGACTTCTCTGGTTTTAATGGTTTGGTATTGGCTAGTAAAGGAAATACTGATAGCATTAGGAAGAAGGGAGAGAAGGAGGAGGGAAGTCCTTCTGCTTAGAAAAAAAAAAAAAAAAGCATGATAGTCACATACAAAAGATGTTTCTATGTCCAACTTGCCTTTTTGAAGGCTGGCATCATTTTATGGTCAAAATCTATATAGTGTTCACTTAATTTATGGCTGGCAACTATTCATTTCCTTTAGATCTCATTATATTTCACATAATATAATGAGTTCCTGTATTACAAAGCTTATTTTGATTTATTTCCTTTTCCTGAGTTGGTAGATGAATGGCTCTTAATAATCATGCAAATCAGCCTGGCATGCAGGGCATCGAATAGGTGTCATGGCTTTGATCAATAGGGCTCAATGTGCCAGACTCCATGGGTTCGTGCAGAATCACACCCGTTTGGGTCTGTCAGTGTCAGAGTTGTCCCTTTGTCTGAGCAGGGAGACACACGTCCGTAACTGCTTCTAAATGGGGCAGGTGCTAGCTCTTCTGCTCCTAGGAGAAATGAACAGCTCTGCTGGACTGCACCACGCAGCTTATCCATCATGTCTCCTTGAGGGCTGCTTTGCGTTGGCTATGAATGAAATCACTCCACCTTTCCATGTGGGATGCACCGTGCTCCTAGGGGCCTGGTCATGGTTTTTTATAAAACCACAGGTGTACACAGCCTCTTCCTTTCCAAAGGAGACCCCTCCTCGTGGGCCATGCAGTGGCCGGGCTGTGTCACCTTGCTCAGCGTAGTGCAGCTCGAGCTGATGTCTATGGCCCAACTCACGTGGCCACACCAGTGTGTGAGCAGTTCCTCAGAGAGGCACCTGTCAGGAGGAAAGAAGGAATGCTCCTCTCCAGCTTATTTCCACCTCGGGCCTCGTTAGAACAAAACAAGGATTGCCAGTTGGACCAAAGTTGAGCCGAGCTGGGAACTCTACTTCTCCGGGAATAGGTCCAAGACCACCAACCATGTGTGCAGAGTATTTTACCATCACATCATCAGGACAAGCTGGAGTCCCCTTGGTCATGGCTGGACCTGGACCAGGGTGCTTCAGGTGAGAGGTCATGGGTTTTAAAATTGGCTTGACAAAGTGCCCTGTTCTTCCCCCCTTCCAAATTAATGGTCCTGTCTAGACCCTTCTCACAATCAACTCCTCCACCTCCTTAGCTGGCCAAAGCCTGCACCTGTCCTCACTCCCCCTAGCAGGCTGTTTTTAATTCACAGCCCCAAAGTCTCCCTTCCTTGCATTTTCCAGGCAATAGATAAAAAAATAAGATTGACAAATGAGTTTAGCATATGACTGTCATGCATCATTTATTTAAAAAAAAAAAAAAAAAAGACTAACTGGAAGGTCCATCTACTGCTTGTTTGCCTTGCCCATCTGGGAAATGGAATTTAAATTACCACATCACTTTAGGAGCAGTTTGTAATCCCAGTATAGCGAAGTCATACGTTTTTCATGGGATGGGAACAGCAGATAATAATAGTTCTGCGGTTAGCGTGATATCAAGTATGATGGCAGGATATGCTTTAAAGTATTGTTGTCGTAGGTGGAAATGTACAGCCACAGAAACAGCAGATCTGCCTTCCTGGGAGAAGACACTGAAGTACTGCCATCAGCTTGCTTGCATTTGCAGGATGCGTATCTTCCCAGATACCCACAGCTTGATTCACATTCTTGTGGAAAAGATAGAATAACTTCCCAGAGCCTGTAACAGGCTCGCTTTTATGCAGAGTATGATGTTTTTCACTCTTGGTTTAGTACAGTATTTTTCTAGCTTCTTTTTGATTTGCAAACTCCTAATATTTTTCCAACTTACAGAGAACAGGCATGCTTTCTAGCTTAAGGTCTCTGAACATGGGGGTTTCGTGGAACACAAGTTGAAAACTGTTGTAGCATGAGGCAGGATGATGCTGTGTTTTTGTTTTGCTTTAGGGATTGTTAACAGAATAATGCCATCTGCTATTTGTGTTTCTGATTAAATATGGTAGTAAAAATAGTAAAGATAATAGACCTTTGGCTGTGAACTAGGATGCTCTTGTGCTAAGTGCTGTATGAATACAGAACAAAAAGTCAGGCCCAGCACCCAAGAGTTTAGACTTCAAATACAGAGAGATGGCTGCAGACTGGGGGGGAATAAGTAAAACAAAATAGGGCCATACTGGTGGTTCAGCTGCTGTCAAAGATACTTGTGGGTGTCCTGGTGGTTTACAGGGAGTCCCTTCCAGAAACAAAGAGTTAACGAGAGTGAAACCTCTGGTTGAAAATTTAACAAGCAGTCAGTGAGGGGGGCATCGCCAAACAGGGCGCTGGAGCCAGAGGGAGGGAGAGGTGCTCAGGAGGGCATGAGAGGTGTCCCTTGAGGCACAAGGTATCTCTGTACTCTTAGAGGTATGAAGAACAGAGAACAAGAACCAGATGCAGTGAGAGGCAGCGTGTGAAGCGTTGATTAGAGGGGTACATAAACTGCACCGTGCTAGGATTAGCTATGGGAAGCGTAAATTATGGATAGTGATAGGTCTTCAGATATCGATCTTGGGCAGTATTTGACCTACTCTTCTCTTCCTGCTGTTCATATGCTGCTTAAACCCCTCCCTTCTGTGCACCAAGGGTACAATTCATCTTCTTTGTCCTTACCCATCTGAAAGCTATGGGTCTGGTATGAACCCAGCGTCAAAGCTCTGCCCTTACTCAGTGGAGGAACAGAGGCAAGCAGCGGACAGTCAGCTACAGGAGCAGGCTCCAACGTAGGGCGGGTGAATTATTTTCTCAGCATCTCTTGTCTGTATGACTAATTTTGTCATGGCACCTAACCTTCAGACAGTTAAAATTAGCTGGAAGGAATCTTGTACCAGGTCTCCTCTTTGACTAAACCCCTTATTAAGTACCTATACATTTTTTTCAGCATTAAAAATAATAACATTTAAAATGTAGTTAACTTCAAGTTCCCAGGGATACTCAAAACTACTGTTTCTAGAGATAATTTATTTTCTTACCCTTGTACAGAACAGAAGAAGGAAAGTGACACTGTTTCTCATTGCCAATGTCACCCTCCTAAGAACTGGAAACTGTTTCTGTGACGGGAAAGGAGGGCTGGAGTCTACACTTCTTGCTATGACCTGAGGAAATTTTCTAAATATCAAGGTTGCAGTATTTTTTTTTTTTTTTCAAAAAAGTTGCAGGACTGATAATGAATATTTTATTAGTATAAAATACATTTTTCTCTAGAGCTGACTAAACATAAAAACCCATGATCAAAAATGTTTTCTACCCCCAAATGGAAGCAGTGAAAGAAAATAATAAAAAACCCTTTTCCACAGGTTTTCCTCTAGTTCTGATGAGCTTTAAACTACAGCATTTATTTCAGTGTCTCTACAGGTACGAATTTAAATGTCAACAAAGTTGATATGAGCATTTAACCACTGATCACTTTAGCAGTTATCGTGCTTGTCCCAAAATGCCAGACAGTCTCACCAATGTCCCTAGATGCAAAAGCTTCAAATGTCCCCAGTGCAGCCATCAAAAACCTCCTGCTATGTCTCTTAGGCTATTATATAATGCTAACGCATGCTTTCAGCAAAAAGGACCTTGATAGAAAGGCTGATAAGGAGATTGAAATGTGAGCGGCTTTCAGTGTAGAAGTAGCTTGGCAAGAAGAAGTTGGTAGGTACTAGATGTCTCATCCAGCAGGAAAAAAAGAATCCAAATAAAAACAGATGGGGGTAAGCCAGATGTATTTAAATATGGACCCTCCTCTCCTGGTGATTTCAAATTGAGATGACTTTGAGGGAAATATTATTTGACATCATGTGCAAGCTGTGCTTTAGGAAATTGTTCACGACTGGGTTTAAAAGGGCTAAGTGGGTAAAATACAGTAGCTTACTATGCACAGGAGTATTATGATGACCTACTGTTTCTGTCTGACATGAAGAACTTCAAATTCTTGCACAGGTTATCTTCTCTCAACATCTTGCTACTTTATAGCACTTCATCATCATCTTCACAGTAATTTTCTTTCTAAATTAGTCAATAAACCCTTGACCCCTGAACCTTATTCTCCTCTGTGAATCTTTTCCTGCAACTGTTTTCCATTCCTGTGATGTTGTTACTGCTGATCTCTGAAGTCTTTTCAGTTCTGCATTGAGTGTTTTCTGGATTTGCTTTTTTTTTTTCAGGGAAGGTGACCTGTGCCACACGGTGACACAAGGAGATGAGATAACGTTAATGAAGGGCTGCACCTCAGCTCCTGCTGCTGACTTCTGTAGGACTTTCTGCCTCTTGGTTCATTGGTAAATCAGCCTCTATATACTCAAAGTGTTTATGTTTCAGAGACGTATGTTAAGAAATACTTAGATTGTACTGAAAGAAACAGGAATTTTAACATTTATTTCAAGCTGTTGTGAAGTTCATCTCACATTTCCTTGGTAGTTTGTCTACTCGATTTGTTAGTGCTCAGTAGATATTAGAAACAACTGTTCAGTTCTGCTTTCTTCTACATTGCATGCAATTACTTTGATTTAAATTCTGCAATTTGGCAGTTAGAAGTGGAATATTCCTGAAAGAGTCTGCAAATTCTAGCAGCCTGGTTTGTTTTTTTTTAAAGGCAGAAATGTGAATTAATAACCAAAAATAAAATTATATTTGAACTCTTAGATGAAAACTAATTTCCTGTGTTGTTTCTAGGACATGTAAAATTCCTCTGATAAAACAGCTTAGGAGTCATTAAATACATGTTTGGTCACATACAAATGAACCTCTTTGTTCAGATGGGGAAGACAACACTAGGGAAGTTGACGCATATTAAAGGTAAGATGCAACTTAAGTAATTCCATCTTTAGTTAAAAAGTTTGCAGGCAAAGCAAGATTTCTTCATATAAATGTCTTCCCATTCACTTATTCAGAGAGGCTTTGTCACCGATGGTGATGACAACTGTCAATACATAAATTATATGGCCAGATTTATGGCACCATTGCCTGCTTGTAACCAATTATTTTCAATAAGTAATTATTACAATGCACCCCGGGTGAAATCCTATTGCTGTAAATGCTGAAGGGTATACAGCAGTGCAATGTGTACCCTGTAGCAATATTATAGTCACGATGTCAGTCAAGCATTCAGGTGTGTTGTACTAAAGCGCTTAGGCATTTTTAGTTTGAATCATTAAGATAGTCCCCTGTACAATACACAATGAGTGCTGAATGGTTGCGCTCTGTTGTGGGTGACTTTTAATTTTCCTACTAAAGTTTAATGCTGAAGATTTCTTCATTTGATTTCTTCTGCTTTTTGAAGATGTACTTATTCTGTGCATTGGACAACATGGTATGTAATTATAATTGTATAACCATACATTTCTACATGAGCTTTTAGTAAGTGAATCTCAAAATGTTTGCAAGTTGGTACTTGAATAAACATAAAGACTTCCGGATTCTGCTTCAAAGCTTTTGAATATGTTTTGAGCTGCAATCTCATGAAAACAAGCTCTGCAATAGGAATTATTATTGTAAGATACTATTTGTTGTCAGGCTGGAGAGAATTGTATTTTGGCATTTCTACATCTGACTGTGCCAGAACTAAAAATCCAGAGGTACAGAGAAATTAAAATTAATCTGATAAATTCATAGGTTTTGATACATTTTGAGGTCTCACTGGATGCCGTGGTAGCAGATGGAAGGCCTCTTGCTTCACAGTTATTTGCAGTCATCCTAATGAATTTCTAATGGACGTTGTTTAAGACTTGCAGACTCTTCCTCCCATAAACATTGATCTCCATACAGGTTAGGAGGAAGCTCCAGGACAAAGAGCACTAGCTTTCAAGTAATAAAGAAGTTTTAATAACTTAATCCTGTAGTTCTCCAAATTTGACACAATATTGCCAGTGCGCTGCATTGGGAACGGCAGTATCACTTAACTCAGTAGAAGAGTTAAATGTTATTTGAAACAGAAGAGTTAACTGTTCTTTGAGAGCACATGCATGAGGATTTTCTTTTATCATCCGTTGTTCTAAAGCAGCATTGCTACAATATCCATAACCGCTCAGGTAGTGAGGCAGACATTGCCCAAATAATTTTGAAGTGGATTTTTTTAAACCTTTGGGGGGTCATTGGATTCATTAATGTGATGCGTTCCAAAACTCCTGGCAAATTTCTTCCAGAGCCATGCCATTCATGACTTTGTATGTATCTATACACCTTGATGGCTCCATTAAAAATTACTGTCATTAAGGAAAGAAACGATATCTGTGAGCCCTACGCTTACAGTTGTACTGAAATATTGAATGTTTGATTAATAGTTGATTTTTAAAAAAAATTTGCAAGCCTATTGAGTAAATATTGATGAATGTTCTCAGAAATAAAGAATAACTTATAAGGAAAACAGTGGTATACATGCCATAGCAGCCACACAGGTATTCATTTCTGATTTGTTGACTACTCTTTCACCAACTTTGATAATAGCAGTGGAGAATTAGAGCATGAGTTTTGCCAAGGACTCAAAGACTAAGATTTGTGTCAGGAAATCTTCTTGTGTTAATTACGTATTTTTCCTCCTCTTTTTCTGAACAGTTTTTTCCTAAAAAGAAGAAGAAAAGAAAAAAAAAAAGCTTGCGCTTCTTAAAATGTTAATTTCCTCTAAAAATTATTTCCTCTGCTTCAGGAAGTTGGCATGCAGCAAACTGCTTCTAAATCAAGCTGCAAGCCGGTACTGTAAAAAACAAAGATTTTATTGGTACCAGACATTTGTAAATAAGTAATTGACACTCATGCTATAACAATAAGCAATTCCAAAAAAAACAGGGAGCTGCCAGAATAAACAAGTTTGCAATGAGCTCCATCCAATGCTGTATATCCATTAGGGTCAGTCCCATCAGTGGTGGTCAAAATAATAGCTCTGGGCCCAGCTGGAGTTCTGCAACGCAGCAGCCATCTCCTGCTTTTGTCTCTTCCTTCCTTCTCCACGGTCTTCCAGTGGGATCCCTAGGCACAGGCAGGCTGCGAGCTACAGCAATGTTGTCTGAACAACGCGCCTGAGGGTTGGTGACAAATCTGAAGCCTCTGGAATTGCTGGGATTTGGATATGCATAGGACCAAGGTGAGAGGCATGCTGCTGCCAGAGGGATGTGCTCAACACTTCAGCTTTTGAGGGACCAGAATCACTCAATCAGGCCTCTCTCCTTTGGGTCAGTGCTGTGGGGACGTGGCTCAGGAACACCCAGAGCATGTTTGCTCTTCCTCCATTCTTAGTAATTGGGTGGGATATGATGAACGTTCATGGGTTTTGCAATAGCATCTAATGAAATTTTGAGGTAGATTTCCCCCCTCTCCCCACCATTTCAAGCTTCTGGCTGGCACTCTCCAGTCCACCCACACTGTCACCACCATTTTCTGTGCTTTCTCCTTACCTCCTGCATTGCTGCCTTCAGGAGATTTGTATAAAGCTGGCAGAGGAGTAAGGTACAAAGGGGCCGTGGCAGACATTTGCCAGATTACGGCAACTGCCAACAGTCTTACAATGTCAAAGGCAAAACATAAGGTAAGAATGTCTGTAGGGTCTGTGTTGAACTGAAACCACTCATTGGTAGTGGTGTGCATGTTAAAAACTGTATTAGGTGGTAAGGCACGTGAGCAGAAAGTTTCTGTTCATCTCGGTGAAACATTATGACTTAAATGAGGGAGAAAACTGGTGAGCTAGGTAAGAAAACCATAACTTTATTATTAGTGTGATTTTAAAAACAAAATTAATGCTGGCTTTGTGGCGAGTAAAACTGTGCCTAGTGAAAAAAAATAAACCCTGCATTCCTTTGTCAGGGTGCGGGTTATTTGGGGATGGGGGTTGTGAGGTGTTTTCCCCTCACCGTGGGCAGTTATTTTCAGAACACTCAACTGACAATCCAGAGTGCTAGTTTTCTTTTTTTTTTTTTTTTTTTTTTAATGTAAATGCGGTCTTATTGTCTACATAATTCTCTTAGCAATGATGTTTTTGAACGTTAGAGGATAAATTTCAAGACTCTTAAAGCCTTGGCTCAGTGTATCTGCTATATGAGTTTCTGCTGGCTTTGGCCTTCAGGATATCTTTTAAAATGGCTTTCCTTAGAAGGAAAAGAAACTGAAAGGGATGAATAATACAAACTTACTTTCTTTGATAGCATTTAACTTTCCTTTTGGGGGTGATGGTGCAGGGCTCTGAAGTGAAAGCAGAGAGGGCTGGTGGGCTGGTGACAAGGAACAGTATAGGAATGTCTCTTCTCAGCCTCTGCCCAAGACAATTCATGGCATTTGGTGGGGGGTTTTTGCTGGTTTTGAGGCAGTGAGCAGGAAAATCAGAATACGCAGAAGATGGCTTCAATTCCAGTGAATTGCGTTTTAGGTGTCAGGTGCTTGGATGTATGTTGCTGAAAGTGTTGTTATACAAGAAATGCATAAACCTATTTTAATTGCTTTCATTAAAAAAAATGTTTAAATTCATAAATACTATAGGTCGCAAACAACATAAGCCAAAGCAGCTAGTACAGTAATAGCTACACACCCACATTTAAACTGTAAATCAAATATATGATGTTATAGATTAGAAAACCATTATTTTTAGGAAAGTTGTTAGCAAGTATTTCCAAAGAGCTGTTGCATTGCCGAGGCTATTCTAGGCTAAGAAGGAGAGTATTTGAATTGTTCAGCAACAATCTCTTCAATGCGTGTGTCATGACTGCAGATTTCTGAAATGTTACTGAACCAAAGTCACTCTTCATTCCCTCGATGAGTGACACAGTGAGTGAGAGTAATTATCTCCAAATTTAATTGTTCTTTTATTCTCAAACTGATGTATATTTCCCCAAAATATTAACTGAATGGCTTCTAAACAATCAAACTTCAGTCTTGCAAAACTGCTTGCATGCTATTCAGTTCAGCTATGTTGCTCAGTATTTGTGGTGTGCAATGAAACCGCCTGTGCCTATTTTTGTTCTCAGATTAAATCTGTGAAGGCTTTGGCAGGCTCAAGCTCTGTTGAAGTCACTGGGCTCTGAGGATGCTCACAATTTTATTATGCTGTTGTCTGTTAAAAGCATTAGAATTTTCAAAGGCCTACCCATCAAATCTTGCAAGTAACAGTAGCAAAACCTTTTCATTTTGTACAAACACCAGTGCAACTTGGAGACCATTCCATCCTCCAGATGCACATCTGTTTGAGCAAAGGGTTACCAGAAACAAGTAAGAAGGCTATTGAGACTGTTGCTCAATAACCACAGCCATTATTTTGCAATATTTATTGAGCTCTGCAGGGGTTTTCCTGGGATCAGAACTTGCTTGGGTTTAACAGTAATATTTTCAGTTGTGTCATACAGATTGCTTTGTGTTATTAGAGCTGAATGCTGTTCTCTGCCATTTCAGCGTTGCTAGTAATAGATCGTGCAGAAACAACTTTGTATGCTGTAACGTATAGCAAAATGCCGTGTAATTTGAACACCAGCTTTACCCACCATGAGTCCCTCTACCAGAACGTCACGATCTACACTACTACCATCACCACAGCTACCAGATGTATTGCTATCTAGGGAATGTGTCTGTGCAGTTTTCCTATCTAACCTGGTTGATTGAACTTTATGCATTCAGGTGCATTATTTTCAAAGCTTATTCTTGGATGTTTAGGTGTAAACTGTCCTAAGAGAAGCATATAGATAGTTGCCACTTACTTACACCAGTTTTGAAGAAATGACACATAGGGCTTTTAAGATGACCGTCACGTGTTTTACCAAAACTCAGCCTACATAGTACTTTGAGACACAAGTACAATCAGATACCTTTTCTTGTACAGCTAAAACATAGGGGTTTTTTTTCAATAGATTTGCATATCTTTCCAGAAAGAACTACTCTTCTTAAGCAGCAGGTAAGGAAAAGAATTATGGGTAAAATATTTGGGGAGGTATGGGAAAGGACATTTAATATATTTAATCTTATTATACATTTTTCTACATTAAAGTCAACAGGCTGCAAATATATTCTGCTACAAAGCTTTGTGTAAGAAATATCTCTATAAGAAAATACATCTCATTAAACATTTCCTGTAAATAAATTATCCCAAATAACTATGTTTTGCAAGAGGAAAAGGCGGGTGGTAGGCCAATGATAAGAAGAGCTAAAAATTGCTGAGACCCCATTTCTGTAAACCCCCTCTGCTCATGCAGGGTACCATTTTCTTTAATATGTAGTCACAATGAGAGCAATAGCGTTCCTCTGCTGAGTATGTGCTGTGTCAGTGTAAATAACACTTGTAAAATTGGTTCCTGTACTTTTTTTTAATATCTTGAAATTATGTTATTCGTGAGCCTTATTCCTGTTTCAGTCACCCTGAAAAAAATCCGAGATAAGCAGAGTTGCAATGATAGGACTGCAAGATAAAACTCTGACTGAGACTATTGGAAAACAGATGACCCTGTCTCTGAGCAGTCCCTCTAGGTCA
>NW_009258309.1:781275-781934 GCF_000687185.1 Egretta garzetta
GGAAAGAGGCATGTGAAATACTCTTCTTATTTAGACCCTTTTAAAGGCAATGTAGCTGAGGTCTGTGTTCTAACAGGAAGTCTGAGTCAGGTGGTGTAGCTAAGCTACAGCTTTAAAACCACTGGTGGAGATGTGTCAGTGGAAAAAGGTGTCTTAGGTATGGGTGACATGGGTCTTCAAAGTTAAACTACATATGGGTGTACCCGCATTGCTCAGAACTGATTAAACAGAAAAGTCCCTTGTATTACAAAACATGAAAATGGGTAATTATAACTGGGTAATTACAACTTAGCAGTAGGTCAATTACAGAATCGGACTTCTTGAAAGAAATTTCAGTCTCTTTACCAATGTCTATACAAAGGAATACTTGCAAACAAGTAAAACGAAAAAAGTTTGAAAAGATCTGGGAGACAAGTCAAGGGATAGAGGCTGTCCTTTTTTTTAACCAGTACATAAACGATGTAGAGTTGTCAGCTGTTTCCACAGTCCCTGTACTTCCATTGTTCCTGGCAGAACAGTCCAGACTGAGAGGTCATCAAGTTCAGGCTGAATGCACGCTGGAGGCTGGTATGCTGTGACATTTGCATGATGTTTAACAAAAGTCATTTGCGGACACACCGTCTTCTTTTATCCTTTTCTGCAGGAGAGGAGGTGCTGGG
>NW_009258309.1:782111-810709 GCF_000687185.1 Egretta garzetta
TTCTTTGCTGCCTCTGAGAAAGAAATCCGTTGTACTTCTGCAGAGTGCCATCAGTAGCCCATTGCTACTAACAGAATTTAAAAATTTGAGTTTGTAGCAGTATGCGCTAAATGCCTCAACAAACGTCTACATCATCTGGTCAAACAGCAACAGTGACGTAGCTTGGTAGCTCTGCGTGTTAGGCACTTCAACACTGCTATTTATTTCTTTTGGAAATGTCTATAACATAAGTATGCTTAGGCAAAGAAAGTATATTTAGGACTAATGAGCAGCTGCCTGTATATAATTCTGGATTCAGCATGCGCATATTTGCTTCATCTGTTCAACCCGATGTATGCTAACAGTAAACTGAGGCAAATACAAGCAATTAAGAGCCATACTATGACACTGAACTACATAAAGCATTTCAATTTTACCTATGTATAGGAAACAAAACCCTGTTTAAAGGCCTCCTCTTAGAGAAACTGCTGCTCTCTTGAAATTGTGAGATGGCGAGTTTTCACCTCTTTCATGAGGGCCTGCAAAACATAGCACTCTTGTCCTGCAGGAGTGCTTTCTTTGCTGACCTGTCAGCCCTGAATGACAAGGGCACGTGGACATTCACAGTAACTTTATTTCCATTTCTCACACCTGCAATGGGACCAATAATGTGTTGACAGACAAGTCTTCCTGGCATGCACTGCTTCCTATAGGAGTACAAGGTATACAATTTATTTAGCAGTCGTTACCATGCTAGAAACCCTCTGTAGCCCTAACACTGAACCCCTGAAACATCACAGGACAACACAGCAAGGTAAGTGACATAAATTTCCACTGCACTTGTTTGCCTACTAGCATTTCCCACAAACTGCCGGTTATTTACAGAAGAGCTGCACAGTAGGAGAACTCCGGCTGCGCTTGTGTTTACCACCAGCTCAAAAAGAAACGCCTTTGGTGTGACTTCTACTCCTACCCTAACTTTTACTTTAGCCATTCCACTTTCATTTGCAGTCCTCATTTCCCACCATGCCATAATGCATTAAATACATAAAGCCACAGTCACTTAATACTGTCTTCCCAATCCTCATTCAGATTTTCTGGCACACGTGAAGTCTTGATTTAGAAGAGGATGTTGCATCTTTCCATACTTTGCAAGACAGCCCCTTAGCACAGTCACATCGTTGGAAAATCTCCAGTCCATGGGACCCTTTCTTGCGCTGCTTGGTGCACACCTCCCCCTGATGCAACACAGGCTTGCAAATTTTGGTCCAGAAATGGCGAGCACAGCAGTGTCCCTCAATACAGTCTGATGACCGCAGGCAGGGATCACCTTCATGTCCTAAAAAGAGCAACCAAACTTTTTTACCTCATGTGAAAATGCAAAAGTACAGATTCAGTGCAGACTGATGCAAATGAAGCTCAGAAAAAGGAGAGATGATATTTCCATCTGTGGTGATTTGAGGGATGTAAACACAAGGGAAGATATGAATTAGGGAAGTTCAAGGGGGTAATTAATGAGACCTGCCATAAGACTTAGTAAGGAGAAATTCAGCTACAGGATTGTAAGCAGAATTACAAGCGCTTAATTACACGACTGTTACAAGAGGAGGATGTGTGCAATTTTGCACAGCTGAAAAATGGACTGTCATCCCACCTCTGATACAGAGAAGAAGGCAGATGTAATTTCAATCACAGGAACTGTTGGTTGATGTTAGATCACTTTTTGAGTCACGCTGTGAATTCTCATGATAGACATTCACTCCCTGTGGAATTACTGCTTATTTCTGGTTCGCATTGCTGTGTCTTAACAGCAATAACATGATTCATAGCAGGAAGGAACAAAGCAGTGGAGTGCAAATGGGATCTTTACCTTTTATGTGTGACAGCTTGGAGCGTGGCCTCCCTAGGTTTTGCCATCCCAAATCCTTGCTGGCGTAATGACCGTTCTTCTTGTTGCGTGGCCCTTCTAGAGCAGGGATGTGAGGTGTAAGGATGCTTTCTGTTACTGGTATGCAAATACCTGTGAAGAAAAAACAGTCAGTCAAAGATTTGAACAAGAGGAAAAGCAGCCGAGACACACACACACAGATCAGGATCAGGACCATGAAAGTCCTGGGGCTTGGCCTCAGTGATGCTCAGCTCTAATCCCACCTCTGTCCCTGATCCCCTGCACCTAACATCACCACAGCTCTGCTTCACTGTCAGACGGTCTCGCTGTCACTCTGGCCTTATGGTCTGAGCACCTGGAGACTGCCTCATAGACATCTCTCTCCAGGCTCCAGAGGAGAGTATGGGAATGCAAACACTACGGTTATAACCCTGCTCGAGGAGAGCTGATCAAGGATACATTAAGTCAAGTCTCTTTTGCTTCCTTAAAAGTATGGATTCTGTGCAATCTTCCTGTGAACCAAATCGCATTGAATGTAGCGCTGTGATTTCAGTCAGCTGTAGCATCATTTTTGGGCTTTCCCCACCCCAAAATGGGAAAAAAAATCTGGTAGTACACAAGCCTTAAACATACATAGAAATACTCTTCAAGAAAATGGAGGGGAATGAAGTAGAAAATGAAATTTTCTTGGTTTAGAAAAAGCAGCACAGCCACCCAGAAAAAAATTACTGTTGCTAGGAACACTGAGAGAAATAGATGCTGTCAAAGTGTTGATTTATGGAGGAAAAAACCAAGAAATGAGTGACGTACCATTGTTGCAGCGGTTCCCAGGGCAGCACATGCCGTCTCTGTGGCAACGCTTCTTCTTCCTCCGGCACATCATGCATGCAGACGTTGCTTGATGAGGACTGTGGCAGTATCGCCCAACTTCGCATTCCTTATCATTGGTACAAGGATAGGCCTGGTGAGTAAAAGAAAGGTTTACAGTGAAGAAGGCCAGGAGAAGCAGGTAAGGATGCTTCACTGCAGCCACACAGCGATCTGGAAGCTCACGCCTGCTTAAAGAATCAGGGAGATACAACCAGCTACCCAACGCTTTCATCTTTTCTTGCCTCAAACATATGTCAGCACAAGAGAACTCATATTTTTGTGGGTTCAGGCTTCCAATTCGTAGACAAGAGCTTAAAACTCCACAGTGAAGAATAAACAGAGCCATCAAACTCCCCTCAGTCGATAAAAAATCCTGAAACACAGCCTGGCATAGGTAACATTTTAATTTAAACGCCAAGGAGGCATTTTCCTTTGATAGTTGTCAAACTCACTGCTGGATAAAAAGTTCACTGCTCCTACAGTGAACATCTACACCACATTGTAGATAATTGTACAAAGCTCCTTTGCAATTGCACCACTCCCCACTGGCCCACACCACTTGAACTCCTTGGAAGGGAACAAACATCGCTGGCCAGCATTTCACTTTGATAACCTTTACTTCACTCATGGGCTTAGCATACACCTTAAAGTTGCCACCTGCTAAACAACACCCTGTGGTATGCAGCATAGAATGTATTATAGAGCACAAACTGCCTTGCACATACAATTCCCTGCAAGCAGAGACACACGCATACAATTCTATATTCATCAAAACAAGCATTATCTTACAGGAATACTGACTTTAAAAAAAAAGGGGGTGTGAAAGCACTATATTCTCCCATAGAGAGAAAGAAAACTTTATTCCTACAAGAGGAAAGGACATGATGCTTTAAGGAGACATAACACCACACACTGCCACATTCCAGGATCCTTTCTGCTGACTCCCACACAGCTACAATTCTGCTCTCTGTCTGCATCTAATTTTACTGCCTATTAAATTAATCATAGATTTTTTTTTTCATTCCTCAAAATTATACTTGAGGAATTTGTTTAAAAAGATGTGAATAAATCTTGTGCACTTTCTGGAAAATTATATTTACACTTCCTTGACTAATTTTCCACAGCATTTTAAATAAATCAAAGTATTGCTTTTACTGTTTTCAAGATGACTCTTGCAATTAATTATTCACCACAAACAAAAAGCTCAACTGACTAATTTTCAATGTAGGCTGATTACTTTTCTAATAATATTTTAAATCAAGGCTTGGTTATATGGTTCTCAGAAAAGAAAACCCTGGAGGCTGTTGAGAATTTGCTCTGCAAATTCTTCTTTTAGCTGGAGAACTTCTTGTTTCTCTGTCTTTGTGCCATTCTGTTGAGAATCGCAGAAGAAACAAGAGGTCTGCTAATAAAACCAAGCAAGTTTCTCTAGTGCCATTAGTGGGAGGGGGAACCATGCCATTTCCCATGTGATTTCAGTAGTTGTTTTCTTTGTGAAAATTTACTTTACAGTACCAAAAGCGCTGGCTGGATGTTTCCCAAGTGCTGCTGCCCCATTACTTCTGCCCTCTGAATAGGTGTCTCTGAAGAACGATTCCAGCGTGCAGCTGTTTGGAGTAACCTGACATATGTGTGAGTCTTCTCCCTTAAGAATAAGCATTTCCTCTTGAGTTCGAGAGGATGAACATCAAAGAAGGTCAGATATTTTAGATAAGAGTAGCAACAAGAGACAAAAGCAAGCAGTCACCTGTTTGATACTCTTAAGGCATAGGTGGATTCTACCTATTCTAGCAAAGCAGAACTAAAGTGCTCTCCCCTCAATCTCGTCACTCCTCTCCCTCAATTTTCCAGCAAGAAATCATTAACACTGACTTACAATTTGTGATATAGATACCATAAGAGTAATACTTCCCTGACTTAAATGAGATCTTACTAAACTAAGGATCTTAGAATGCAGAAAAGTATTTTATATAGACCTGTGCATGGTTATATTGAGTTTGGAAAACACTAACACTGCTAGCTGGGGGAAATGCAAATAAAAACCAGATGAACTAGCTAAAACCTGGAGATGAAGGCATTTTAGACCCTTGTCTGTCATCAAGACCTTCACAACCGCATCTTTTTTCCAATATGGCCATGTGGTATACACCTGCAACTTGTCAGCAAGAAGCCTACTTGCAGTTTTCTTTTGGTTCCTCAAATGGCTTTTAAAAAAAGAGTTCCCTGATCCTGAATGGTGCTAATGAATGCTCTCACATACCATATCTAGCGTCTGTTTTACTTTTGGCTTTTAGGCTGAGTGACAGGTAAAAGATTTTAAGATACGCATCTAATTGCCAACTCTCAACTCTGTCTTTAAGAATGGTAAAAGTGAAAAAAAGACAATTTTGACATTAAAAATTGCCAAGGAAAGTGATGTAACTCAGCCTTTAGTCCCACTCTAGAGCCCTATTCTAAACAAAGATGACACTTTTGAAATGAAAAAATAAGCCAAAACATTCACCTACCTAAGGCAAATGACTGCAGCACATCAAAAACCAGTTTTGTGTTACATGTAGCTCAGACAACAACTAGCAAGTCCATTCAAAACCCCAAAGGAAAGACCAGCTGCCAGCCAGCTATATGGAAAACCGTCTTGCAAATGCCTGATGCCATCAATTGCCTTGAGCTTTCTTCCAAAACCACCACCCATTTGATATCCCAGCTATCAATCACAGGGAGCTTGGAACAAAAATGCCTACATAGCCTTGTATCTGTCTCCTAGTTACTAGACATTCATTGAAGTAACTCCTGCTCCCAGCAATTTCTATCACTGCGCAGCATTCGGCATTAAAACACAAAAGTAAAACAAAATAATAGAGTGGGTACATATCCTTGGCCAACAGGGGGAAAACGTGCTCATAATTGTCCCATTGTTGGCAGTAGCTGAGCCAATCTATGTATAAATATGTATATATTTTTAAATATAAAGGATAAAAACCACATACGTGTAAAAATGTACATGCTAACAATTGCCTATGCATGAGTCAAGGTTTTCAAAAATCTCTTACACCACAGCGCCTGAAACACAGTCTTTACGTTTAGAGAATTGCAGAGAACATTTCCTATATACAACACAAAGACATAAATCAGTCCCAGATGGAGAGAGAAAAAGCAAGCTGTAAACCAGCTCTACTTCCCCAGCAATGATAACTAATTCTACAAGGCACATCATCCCTTCACATTCTTCAGCTATACATATCATTTTCTGGTCGTAAATCTCTATCTACTAAACACAGCTTTGATATTATGGGAAACCAGATGAAACAGAGATAAAATATGTAGCACTCCCTGAAGCTGCATTTAAACAATCATCTTATTTAATTTTTTTAGCCCAGATTACAGGCCATCAAGTCACCCGTAGCATGACATAAACTAGATTTGCCTGTGATAATGAGTCACATTTTCAGAATGTGTTGTCTGATTAAGCGCGTTGCTTGCTGAGATGTTTTTGCCTCAGTCCTTCCACTTACTTTTGTATCCTTGCATGAAAGATACTGTTGAATGCGTGTCCAAAAATGTACAGCAAAGATGTTGGAGGTTTCAGGCCATTCAAATGGGTGCTGCTCATGCTGTCCTAGGATGTCCCCTGCATCAGTCCACCAAGACTAACTTTTGCCAGCCAAGTCATAGCAACATGTAGATGTTAAACTTTTCTTTTTGAGAGAGAAAATATGAATCTCCATTCCTTCCCTTCCTGAATTTATATTCAAAATGCCAAGAGTGTGGGATAGAAATACTTAAGGAAAATGACACAGATGATAGAGGAGAAAAGTTGGGAGGTTTTAGAGTTGAAGAAGTCCTTCCAGGACTACTGAGGCTCTTCCCTTTGTATTAACTTCACAGTGAGGTTGAGGAAGGGACTGACTATCTAAATTTCGAGACTAAGTTGATCTACTGTTCCCTTGATTTGAGGAGTGTGCAGGAGTGAGGTTTATTTCTACCTTGTCTTCCCCTTTTGGCAGAGGAGATCTAACTTAACAATGTTTATTGGCATAATGAGGTTTTCTTGATATTTTTGCTGGAGTCATTTACTATCCCGCATATTTTATATGGTCATCCTGAACCGCAGAGTTTCACCGCAAGCTGGAGCAATACTAAGTTGTGGGACTGTTGTGCTATGGAGTCAGTCAGCCCAAGCCTGTCTGTCTGGCACTATAAAACGTAATGGAGGAGCACTCCAGGAGGAGAGTAAGACAGACGCTGTAATGTGCTGAAGGGTGTGTGAGCAGACTGATGGCAGACACATTTTATTGATCTTTGGGAGATAAGGGTTTGAATTTCAGCATGGCCTCCAGCAAATATTTGAAGACAATATTCCCTGGCCAGTGTCTTAGTCACCAGGCTCTCATTTTCGTATTATGATGTCTCGTTTGTTTTTATGGTGAAACTACGCCATGCTGTACTAGCTAACTATGTCAGAGGAAGGCATTTTTACCTGGTCTGTGTCATCATTTACCCAGCGCAAGCAGTCCTGGATGCTGCTGGATTCAGACCCACCTTCAGCACCGAGAGGAGCTGTGCCTAAATAACTGATTTGGTGGAACAGATACCAGTAGTTGTGCCTCCCGAAGCAGTTAACTTTGTTTTTTAAACACATCATAAAATCCAAGTGCAGAGTTGGTCCTGGCAGGAGATTGTGGCTACCCAGCAGAAGAAACAGCATGAAGGTTATTCATTATCCTTTTACTGTGGATGCTGAGCAGCACTCAAGAAGACAACTAAAGTCTTATGTACCACATAAATGACAATATCACTGTGGTTACTGTACTGGACACTCGGCCAGCTTCTGTCTCATACAATCATCCCATGGTGGTACTAGGGACTGAGCTGAAGAACAGGAGAAAAGCCACAACCAGTTGTACAGCCAGAAAGTAAGAGCACAGTAGAGCTACCAGGTCAATCCTTCATCACTCTCTCACCTGGCAAAGAGGCAGTAGCTACAGCAAAGGTGAGACAAGTGTCTCAAGAAAATGGACACATACATTATCCCAGGAATGATCTTGCTTCCTAGGTACCAGTGTGTTAGAAATAAAACTTAGGCTACTATCACAGTCTTGTACATACAGAATCCCTAGTTATTAATACCCTATGCAAATACCTGTGCCACTAGGTTATGCTATCACATTCAGCAGAAATGTATTTTTCTGCATCAAAAGACTTCTCTTCTATACCACACCTATATGATCTTTTATATTCACACCATGCCTGCGAGACAGCTTACCACAAATGAGTTGGTACTGCAACAAGTCTATTACTCACTTGTTACTTGAGGAAAAAAGGTAATTTTCTCTATTTCAATTAATTATACTTTTTTAAATTTTAAAATGGTGACTGTAAAGGAGGTGGAAGCTGACCTCTCGACAGCCGGTGTGCTAACTACGTGATCAAAACTGGCCTGAACTATAAGCAAGAGGACAGAGTTTCCACCCTCCACATAAGAGATGAACAATAGAACTTGTTTGCCCTTTGGTGTCAGGACTGCACATATTGCTTAATATTCCACAGCCATCAGGCATGATGAAGCAACCAACTGGCTCAATCATGGTGAGAGCCTCTCCTTCCCATCCTGCTTTGGACAGGACAGAACTATCTTTCAGAGCAAGGACTTGGTCCCCATAGAGCAAACATATGAAATAGCCACAGGGGTGCCAGGTCTGCTTTTGCTTTTCTTTCTCTCTGAAGAATTAGTTAATCCAAAGTAAAAGCATGCCAATAAATTAGGAAATGAAAACATATGCTTTAACCAAATAGCCTGCTGTCAAGACTAATTACAAAGAATGCAAGTCATTGTTTGGCTCCTTGGTTGGGCCTGATTCTGAGTTTGGATCTCAAATTTGTTTTGGCTTTTAGCAGGTCACAACTGGTGGGACAGTTAAATGTAACACGTGGCCTGTAGAGCTAGAGGAATACATCACACGTGGACTTTGTCCCACTTGTCTCTTTGGAGACAGAATAAAGAGTCTCTCTATGAAATCAAGGAGAAGACCTAACATGATCTCACAGGACAGAAACCTTTAACAGTGGAAATAAGAGCTCTTCATTCAGAACCACATAAATGTGGTAAAGCAAAATGGAGGGGGGGAGAGGGGAAGTCAAAGCTTTTTAGCAAACAAACCAACCAACCTCCCAACTCTTTGTGGGCTGTTTTTTTCCCTGCAAAGCAATTAAACTACTTTCTGATAGCTTCACAAGTGTGTTCAGACAAGTCCATGTCTAACTGACAAACCTCAACCTAGCTTTCTCCTAGCTGCTAAGCAACCATGTACATTAAGATGTGGATGGGAAATGACCATCATTTACTACTATTTTGTTTTTAATCCCAAATGAGAAAAGAGTTTATCAGCAGCCATCTGGAGCAATGCAGTTTTCCCACAGCACTGCTGATGTTGCTTTTTTCTATTCTTAGCTCAACACAAGCATAGATGACAGCGAGGGATCTCACTGTGCACAAGCAGAAAGCCATGGTTAATTTATCCCACAGAGGAAATCATGCTGTGCTCTCAGACAGCTCCAGACATGGATTCTGTCTCAGACTGATCTCACCAGAAACTCTCAACTCTCGGTGACTGCTGTGGCACAGACCATTCCTGAAAGCAAAACTCACAGTAGTTGCAATGAGACAGATTTACTCTGTCCAGCTGCCATGACAAGTTTAACGATTCAATTTTTCTCACTGAGCCTCCTTCTTGTTAAAATAATACATCTCTGACCCACTTCTCTGCTAGACCCAGAGGGAAAAGTACCATCTTCTGCCCCTAGACTGAGCACAGTCACTTTCTTTATCAATAACTTATTTTTAACTCTTCAACTTAAAACAACAACTGCTGTACATGAGGGCTGATTCACGGAGTGCTACATCGTGGATACATATACTGCAACCTCCAAAGATCATTCCTTCAAACTGTGTGGCTAACGGTCCCAGAAGCCTGCATTATTAAGACAATAAATATTCATGTTTCAAAGTAATACTCAACCCACAGCTAGACCACCAGGGGAAGAACATTTCTAAAACATGCAGTAGTCCAGCTCTCGTGATTTGCTAGAGCCAAAGAAAACTCAGATCTTAACAACCAAGAAACAAACCTCTCTGAGGTCCCTCTGAACCGACAAGGCTGCAGGACTCACTTAGGTCCTGACTGAAGCTTTCCTCGTCCCAACAAAAATGTCATGGAAAAGAACTTCCTGTTACGCAAGTGGTAGGCAGTTGTGCGAGGAGCCATGCTTAGGGGCAGCGTGTAGCTGCACCTGGCAGAGAGAGAGTCAAACACCTTAAAATAAACACGAAACCCCTTAAAATAAATATAGGGGCTGTGTTGCCCCACGACACCCAGAGCTAGCCAGCCTGAGCGGTGCGTCTTCCAGTGCAGACAGAAAACCTCCAAAGACTTTTCCCGTATGAAATTTCACTCATGCTGTGACCCTATATGATCTCCTGGCACATGCAGTGGATTTCAATGAGCATTTTAGGTCTACAGCAGAACCTCTTATTCAACAGCTTACAATTCAACACCTTTTCTTACAGACCTACCTACATTTTGTGTCCTACTGGGAGGAGGTGGTGTCTGTTTAAAGCGGACGTTGGCTTCAGGAGGACATACAGAGAAGGTAATCTGAAAGGCTGTAAGCAGGTCAATTAAGTTCCTGGGTAGATACTATTGTCCGAATTAAATTGCCCTTCATTAAGTGCATTTTACGTGTGTTATGAAAGTATAAGCTCAAAGATTTAAGGCACTGAAAGCAGTCTACCTTACCAGTTTATTCAACTTGATTCACCTCATCTAGGTAAAACCTGGAATTAGTTATATTTTCGAATGACTTAAAGGGCAGCACACTATGCCTGAAATATGCACAGATGTGTGTTGCTTATACCAGAGAACAGCATAAAACTATCACCAGGATGCAGAACATACATAGTAGTGCCCAAGGCAGCACAGCTCTGTGTCTTTCTGTTCTACCACACCTTTAAGGCAAATTATCAACCCAAGATCCATACTGGGGTCACTCTGCTGAAGCATGCCGTTTCAAAGGAAGCATAGCCCGTTTCCTGCCCTATGCACACTGTGCATACACAGGTGCTCAAGTTTCCCCTCCCTACCTCGTATCATGACCATGGGATTGCATAGCAGTGCTTTCTTCTCAACATTTGGAGACCATGAGCCTCCTATGCTGCTTGGTTTTGCAGGAGGCTTCGGGCTCCATAGAACTGGTACCTTACAGATGATGTAATTAAAGAAAGTTCAAAAGTCTGGGGAACAGTCAGTTTGGACCCGAATTTTATGGACTTTGTGTCAATGTCTATGATTCATATTGTCTGGTGAACTACCAGCAGCAGCATTACAACAGAGAGCATCAAAACAATGTTAGGTAATCTTTGAAGCCAACATTGCAGTACTAAATCAATGTGACAGGAAGCCTCTAGGTCTTCATTTTATGTCATTTTTCGAATGCATCACCAAAGACTGCTTGAAGAATAAAGGTTTGTTAACACACACTTTGTTCTATGTCCAGCCTTTTCAGCAGGCTGTTCTTGCCCTTTTATCTCTGCCTTTTCCCCACCCCTTTTCTGATGGTTTAGCTTTTTAGTTTTTTCTCTAATTGGCTATTTATCATCTGTTCCAGAGTAAGATTCTTCTGGCTTTTTGATCAACATGTTTACTGTGATGGATGAACAGTGGGTTGCCAAAACCAGTTTTCCCTCTGAATCTATTCACTCTAGAAGTATGGAGTTTTTTATTAATCTAAGAATACTATCCAGATGGAAACAGCTAGCAGATCCTATAGCTCACAAAGCACCAAGCATTAAACCACAGGTAGATACTCAGATATGTGGTTGGGAGTAGAATAACGCTGTTAGGAACTGGCAGTAAGTTACTGTTCTAACACCTGGATCTGAGCATCCCCAAATCATGCTGCACTTTCAAGGTGGAGCTTTTATTGGGAACCATCTCTACAAGCCTGTATTGGCAGCAAGAAAAATGAGATGACAGCTTTACCTTCTGTAGTATAGCTACTAAGGAAGTAAACGTGCTTTGCTTTTAAGCATTCAAAAAATCTAGAAAAAGCAAGGGGGAAACCTTGTTAGTGCAAAACCTCCCTTTCTCTGTAACAGTTCCTGGAGAGAGAATGCTTCCAGGTTATAAACATTTGTGCAGTGTCTGCAATCCTCACCCTGGAAACTGCGTCTTAGGTATTCCTCGCAGAATATGCCTTGCATTGCAGAACATAAAGCATCAAAGACACTAGTTTTCAAAATGCAGTTTCTCTGGCCCTCATGTTTAAAAGGAACATCCTGAAAACATGAGTTCATGTCAGCTGGAGAGACAGACAGATGCCGTATGTCTGAGAAGGATGAACCGCAGTCTCTGTCTCAGCAGACCGCTGACTGCAGACTAATGTTGTTACTGAACGTCAGCATTGTTGTTTGCCTCCCTGATGGTCATTTATGTGAGAACACCTGGCTCACATGTCTCTTTCAATCCCCAGTTCTTTCTCTCTGCATCAGAAACCATCACTGTCAAGTGATATTCAAACCACCTTCCCTCTTTTCCTGGTCTACATGAGCCCCTCTGCAATGTGGTGGCTGTGACCGACCCATTGCAAAGGGAACTGAGAGCGACTAAGTCCTTAAGTCCAAAGCACCTACAGAGAATTGAAATCAGACATCAAAAATCAGTCAGCTCAGCTTTAATATCAGAACGAACAACACCGGGGCACCTGTACCAGCTCCCACCCTCATGCACCACAGAGAATTCAGAGACGTAGCCACAGAAGTTCATGAGTTTTAACAGAGAAGGAAAAAAAAAAAAGGGGGTGTGTATATTTCTTCAGTTCTTACATTTGGTCTGCATGAGTGAGACTGAGAAACAGGATGAGTCAATAACACAACCTGGGGCTTTCCCCTTCCTAACAACAGGAAGAATTACAACAGGAAAGCACGGCTCCTCATCCCTGACTCATTCTAGGAGCAGTCGTGCTTGTACGAGGAGCCAGCAGTGCTCACGCAGTGGCACTACCTGCAGAAGAGCAGTTCTCCTGGGAAAGGGCTTGGCCACAGCCCCCTTGAGGGCACAGGCAACCTCTGTGAAGTGGTTAGACTCACATTGCTGACTCCTCAGGAAGTGTAAAAGGAAAAATTATAATACTGGGCTATTAAGGCAAATCATCACACTTTCCTCAAAGGAGCCCAAAGATGGCAGAAAAGCAAAGGACCCCTAACAGCATCATTAAAAAAATCATTCTGCTCTTATTATATGATTAAGTTAGAGCTGCCTACCCAACTTCAGCCTGTGGTAAATAACGTAGCAATCAAGGTTTCAACACTATTTACCCTTTTTTTACTTTTTCTTTTAAAATGCTCCTGGTTAACTCTGCACAAACAAGAAAACAGGAACAACCCAGCAAGGCAGGAATAAGTTGTGAGTAAAACCAGATGAACACTAACATATTTACATAGTGTAATGACTTCACTATTAATTCAAACAAACCCAGGCTCCAATTCCCAGAAGAGTGAGCTGAGCACATGCAGTCCAGGAGGCAAAAACAGGGTGGCTTCAGACTGCGTTTTTGTCTGCAGCCCCTGAGTGAGTAGGGACTGCTCTTCGTTTCAGTCTGCAATAGCCACTGAGGGACCATCTTTCATTCCAGATGCTGTACTCTGACCACACCCTCTTCTCAATCTTATGGGCCCTTTTCCATTTTCAAGTAAGACTTCCTTCAGTGCTAGGCACCATTATACAGAAAAGATAATAAAATTTCCAAAAATATCTAATTCATAGAAAAAAACACCTAATGGCATACAAATGACAGAAAAAGGAGAGGGGGAAAAAAAATCCAGACTCAGGTCCACTACTTACAGGGGACAGTCATTTCTTGATAAAGCAAGCCAAATGGACATTTTCCTATCCTAGTCATTGTCAGCATGCAATTAAGCTAGAATCTTGGCATTTAACATTGAATTAACTATAAACCTGTTCTCCACCCTCAAAATAAGGTGTTCTGCAGCTGACACTTGTATTTATCCTCTTCCCTGCTACGTTTTACTGTATCTTCTGAACTTATGTTTTCAAGCACTCTCTTATCTGAAAATAATATTCTTTATGTGGAGTTACAGAATCTCTTTTTTGTTCCTAGATGTCTTGGATGTTGATCAACAAAAAGTCATTAAAAAGTTTAATCCTCTATGCTTGGCACTACATCAGTCTGAGAGCAGTTTCTTTGTAACGGCCTTTGGAATAAATATCCATTAAAGATTTCTTTTTCCTTATATGGGTCACCCACACTTTATAGTGGGTGGCCCTTTCGTTTATCCCGTTATTATATTTCCACTTCTAAAGCTAAGCCAGATGCAGCAACCTGATACTACTTTTTAGTTCATGCAACTTTACTGTAATGAAAACTTCCGCGTATATCTGATACTTGTTAGGAAAGCCAAAGAAACAGGAACCATGGTAATATTGCACCACCTTCTTGACAACTTTTATTCTGCATGAGTTGGGTTCTCCAGGGTACTGCATGCTTCGTTAGCAAGCATTTTTCGCATAGTCAACCCATATTTGAACTTCTCTTGTTGAAATTATTTGCATTATAACCATGCCCAGAGCAGTGTCTAGATGCTATGCTTTCTTAGAATTCTGCATGATCAGTTCTGTAGCTGCTAGAGAGTCTAGGCAAGCAAGACCAAAGAAGGGCAGAAAAGATTTTAAGGGTTTTGGTTGGTTGGTTTGACTTTTTTTTTTCTTTCTTCTTTTAAACAGATGGTCCCAAGGTAGTGGAGATTAAATGGTTTGGCTATGCTGAGGTCACATAAGAAGTCCACAGTACACGAGTAATTTTCTTCAAACCTCATCCATTTAACTGTATGACGCTTTCCTTTTCTGAACTTGTACCCTTCCTTTCAGATGTGGTAAATATAAGTGACTGTGTCTTTAACAATTATCTTCTCTGTACAAGGATGCAAATACAAAATCAAGGTGGCCACATTTACCAGCCAAGTATGAAAAAAATGTAATCCTACTTTCTAGTCATACCCATGAAAGTATATTTTACATAAAGAAATTGATTGCCTAGAACGTATTTTACAGATTAACTTACTCAGCCTATTTAACAACTGCCAAACAATTCATAGAGCAGGGCTATGTGCAAAGCTCCTCTCCTTATACTCCACGCTGAAACCAGTCATTGACCATGGCTGTGTGGTTACAGCAAAGGAAGATTTCCTTCCTTACCTTTTTGCTAGAGTGTTTGCTGGAAGATGTAAAGGACATGTGATTTGTTTTCCCTGTACTTCACATGCCACTCCAGAAAAAAAAAAAATAAAGGAAGTTTTAATTAGGCAGATAAAAATATTTATAACTAAGTCTTGGGTAGTTCAACTAGAAGCAGTGGAATTATTCAAATGCTTGATGTTATTTATAAGTTTATGCTTGTGAGAATATAAACATATTTGTAATAGTTTACTCTACACAAAGCATGATTCACCTCTTAGGCAACAGATTATTTTCCTAGTTACATTGCAAGGAGGCCGAAAAACAGACTAGACTGACATAAATTAAAAGTACTTCATCACAGAAAAGTAATGAAGTAACACTAGATGGCTTTCCTCAGTCGTGAGACGGGTATTTCCCAAGTCAACCAATTCCTTTTCATTTTCCCGCTCTTCAAATTCTGAAGGAGGCAGGACTGCACCGAATACTTTGCACTCAAAACAAGCGGGACAGCACCTTTCCCTGGCAAGGCGCCCTTTGTACCATGTCTTTAGCACTGTGCTCCGAAGAGCATTCAGGCTTGAGGATTTCTCTCCACCTGCGCTGAACCAACAGTTATACCAGTGGTGGTTACACACCTACTCTGCTGAAAGAGCTGCAAAACCCACTAGCCAGCTCTTTGTGTAGCCACGTCTCTAAATTCACCTGAGCATTTGCATGTTTTGTGAAAACACACAGAAAAAGAGCAGAAAACGTGCCCTTTCTCACAGACCGCTCAGTTCCCAAATAAGCATAGTTCCACCGGCTTCCGAAGTTTCTCACAAGTAGGAACATCAGCCCATTGAGTAACAAAGGATCACTGTTAAAATGTTGGTGTATCTCCTAAATTTGGTGCGTTTTCCTTGAAAACAACTCAAAAGGTCATATGGAATTGGAGCAAACAGCACTTTGCCTACTAAGAGATCTCTCAAAACTGAGGCACTGGGACACACAGCCCTTGCAGCCACTTGCTGCCTCGTTAATTCAGAAATTTAGCTTCCTGGGACTCATGCAGAATGGTCACTAGAATACAGCGGGGAGGGGCTACACATCAGTTTTGCCATCATTTCCTAAGGCAATCTCTTGCCGGCCTTCCTACATGCATAGGAAAGGAAGAGGGGAAAGAGCACAAGACCTCTGTAGCGCTTTGCTGCTACGACTTTGCATTTTGACCCCTGTCCAGATGAGTATGAGTAGAAAAGCCCCTCCTCCAAATGCTATTCATTTTCCCTGGTATAAGTGGCACAGAAGCTATCCGCTTCTCCTGCAGCCTGCTTTACAGGTGCTAATGCTCCACAGGCTGAGTGTGGATGCAAAGGCGAAAGGAAGAAGGAATGAGTCCCTCCACCCCCAAAGCCTGCAGGGGAAGGAAGAGCTGCTACAGAGTCCTGCTTCCCGCTGTGGGAAGCCGCTGCTCTGAACACCCCCATAAGGCCCACTCCAAAGCCTGGACTCTCTCTGAGGGCATGCTAGAGTCATGCTGCTACGAATTAATATTTTTTTTGGACATATGTAGGCATAGTGCATAGAAAACACTGGTATTCCTGAAAACCCGTACTTGGTCCCTTTGGTGCACTGCTCTCATTTTAAACAACAGAACCTCATTTAAACATGACACTTCTGGACTTGGCCCAAAGGCAAGACTGTGCTCTACCTTAAAGGGTTAGCAATTAGGATATATACTGTAGAGAGGTAAGCTTTGTTGTTAAAGGAAAAACATACATTTTCATCAGTATAATTAAAATGATCAGTCAAAATTCTTGGTTTGAGGGTGTCAGGCTATACTGAGCTGCAACAATAAGGCATATGAATTACTTAATACTTAGCTTAAGTTTTAGATAGCACATAGTGTACTTACAAAGATTTAATCTAATTTAAGTACCCATATCCAGGTGTATTCAATAAAAGAGATTTTCTTCTCAATTAAACCAGTGCAATCATGCTGAAGCCTACAGGCTGAATGTGTAAAAGACCTTTGGGATCATGGAAACCAGTGTAGATACTGAGAGAAATCCCTCAGTAAGCCATATCATACAAGTACTGCTCATCAGTTAGGCCTCTATATACTTGAGAATATTACTTGAACATGCAAATACAACTACATTGCCATTTTGACATTTTTCTAGAACATTCTGAAAGTAATCACTCTGCTCCAAAACATCCCTCTTCAAATATTTTCTCATTTTTCCTCATCTTGTATTAACAGGATTTACCATGCTTGATCACGAGATCTGCAAAACCAAAGGAAGAAGCACATGCTAATGCAGTTAGCCCATTTTTCTTTAAACAGAGGACAATGTCTACACACACACTTTTGTCATCATTGACCTAAGTCCTTGTTAGAAAACTCAGTGAAGGGAAATCGAAGGCACTGACAAATACCAGCATTAGCAGCAGCGAAACAATCTGTCACACCAAGTAAACCCAGCTGTTTGTAGAATGATGGCCAGTAGGGACTAGGTGCTAGGAGCAAAATACAAATGCCTGGATCCTCCCCAGCACCTCTTCCAGCTATTTATACAAACCTTTGCTGACCTTCTTCCCCCATTTCTTTTCAGTGTCAGCTTCTTTTTACTCATGGCTAAGCCACAGTTGTTTACCATATACCAAAAAGTTCAAGTTAATGATCTTGAAGTCTTCAAGTCAAAGTACATCTGGTTTGGAAATGAGTCTCTCTCTTACATCTTTCATCTAAATAGACACACACACGTCTGAATGGAAAAACGCCTGTGTGTTACAGATTTGCTGAGGAACGTGCAGTACTACCCTTATCGTTCCTATTGAGTGTAACTCAAGAAAGACTTTTGGAAAGTTCAAAAGAAAAGGAGCAAACTGTTGTTTTAATGAGAATCCATTAGGCAGAACTCTCTTCATGACCCTCCCGGATCATTGTTTTCATTAGCAAGCTACATGAATAACAGCAGAGCTATTTGCACAGCACTCGTTGCTCGGGTGCAGGCTCCCCCTCTGCCAGAGCGCTGTCTTTTAGATGTTCAATCCAGCACTGCTGTTATCTGCTCTGTGAGAAAAAAAAAAAACAACTGATGCAAATGAAAAGAAGTGTTGTGACTGGCCAACAAAAGGGCTTTCCCAGCCAAAATCAGAACAAAGGTTTTAATTTATTTAGGAAATCAAAAGGCTAAAAAGGCATGATCTTGCAATCTCTCCTAATGCAAGTAGTCCTCGCTGTGATATATAATCCCGTGGTTTCTCTGGGCTTCACAATGTATTTACTCATTACAAGACTTAGCACATGAGTAAAGATTTGAAGAGCAGGTCATCAATACATGACAGCATAAAAATATCATGCAGTGTAAATTATGTGTTAGTTGGAAGCATTTACTTTAAGTTATTTTAGACCAATTTGGACAAACTCTTGAAAAGAGGCGTACAGACAGTCTGTTTGGCTCACAGAAAAGCTAAGACTGTGTGTGTCAATTTTTCTGAAACACCACATC
Organism: Egretta garzetta; assembly: GCF_000687185.1. NCBI lineage: Eukaryota > Metazoa > Chordata > Aves > Pelecaniformes > Ardeidae > Egretta > Egretta garzetta. The sequence continues at coordinate 800,591 of NW_009258309.1, forward strand.
CACTCATCTACGCACAGAGCAAAATCACAGTCTGACAATGTCCTCAAAAATCCATTTCGTACATCTGAAATGAAACTCTTTCAAAGCTTAAATAATATGCTTTTGTAGACCAACTCTATAAATATTTAAGTCATTAGACACATTTGAAAATCTAAAAATACTTTAAAAACCATTACTGCATGCAGAAAAAGCAGTTGTAGAACACTCCATAAATCTACTTTTTCTGCTTACTCTGAGCAAAACCTTTCCCATTTCAGAGTTAAGACTCCAGTTCAATACTACAGAAGAAACACATCTGAGAGAATAAGCTAGATTACTTTTTGATCCTAAGCTTTTCTCCATTGGTAATTACAGCTAAAACAGCACTTACATTTAGGCTGCTCCATGCAGCCACCAAACCTACTCTAGAAAATGACCTAAGTACCTACAAAGTGTCCCGTACACGCATGGCCCCATTGATTCTGACGGGATTATTGATTGAAGGTTTTGCCCTAAATAAGGGAACGCAGGAGCTCTGTACTTTATTCAAAGGCTGCTTGTGATGAAATAGAAAAGACCTGCAGGTTTGTAGTCAAGCCCCAGCTGAGAAGGGTGGTGGATCTCTACCATCTACTGTCAGCTCGAAATTCAGTGCACGGTGTTGCTCTTCCACAGGTCCCTGCTGGATGCCTTCCTGTGGATCACACAGGAAGTCTGGACTACAAACCTTTTAGTTCTCCAGCTTCTACCTAAGTTTCGTCCAAAAAAAAGGGGGTCTAAACTGACTGGTAAGACTTTTACCATTGTTGGGAGGAGTCTAACCTGTCCTTGTCCCCCAGCAATGTGGTTGCCACTAAGGAAGCTCTGGAGCTGCTCCAGAGCAGGGTGCAAGGCTACAGGCATGGGGCTTGCACTGCAGGTGGCACCTCCCGAGCATGCATGCAGCAAACAAACACTGCTGATAACACCTCATTTCCCCCAAAGTGCACAGCTGTGGGTAAGTTACAGTGACCCTTTCTTTGCTGCCTTTCATTTAACTCCTTAATCTTATTTTCAGAATTCAGGAACTAACATACTTCAGAAAACAAACATTTCAAAAAAAACCCCACCACTTTTTACCAAAGAGTTTGCAAGAAACATTACTATTGAAAGGCTACCAACAGTCTGATGTGGACTCTCAGAGGGGAATCACCAAGCAGCACAAGCAGGAAAAAACCTTTTTTTTTAAAAAAAGTGCTTTTTTAGAACAGCCTTGGGAATAACATATTGGCAAAAGGAAAAAACACAACAAAAAGTGCTAAGCAGCAGATTTGAATACCATTTAGAGACAGGTCTGTGTCCATAACCAGGACTAGTGACTATCATGAGCCAGGCTATCACAGATTCTATATGAATTCTACCATGTTGAGGATTTCAAGAGTCGGTGGCAAGTGTATGCTTTCATGCTTGAAAAATGTATCACCTACCTATACCACATGCACATGCTATAACCTATACAGAGGTGCATTGATGATTTCATTTTTTTAAATTACTAGATACATGTCACAGGAATGTATAGTAGAGAGACAACATAAGACCATGTTGGCACATGGCAAATGATAACAGAATATAAAAAACAACTACAGCATTTGCAAGTATTGTTATAATGACGTTATATATAATTTTTTTCTACTGAGGGGCAGCAGAGGAAGCTCAGTTACTGACAAGACGTGCATTGTTCTAAGCAAAGTAGAAATAGGAATTCCAGTGTAAATGCCAGAAGGGTTCAAATCTAGCTCTGTAGTGGATTTACAAAGAGCTGAATGAGATCCAAAGACTTCTAGGATATGTCAACAAATCAAATTGAAAACACAGCTATTCCAACAAGGGATCTGTATGTACTTACATACTGCATATTGGTATACCTGCCATGTAAGAATTTGGCTTAGTTAACGTAGTTAGGAAACTCTTCATTTAAGTTTTATTTGCTTCTCCCTTTTGAAAACCGTTTACTATTTTCTTTTTTTTCTTTTATGGGCCACCAAATTACATGTGACCAAATGTACCTATTTAGTGAAAATGGGTTCCATTAGTATGTAATCTTATCCCTGCATTGTTTTCTTCTGAAGAAAAATAATGGGGAACAGGTGGTGATGCTTAGCATCAGGCTCCTGTTTCTAGAATTACAATCTACTGGGAGCCACCAGCAATCTCTGAAAGCTGTCATAAGCGCTCAGGAACTAGTATGATCCAGAGCACACTCAATACATTAAAGCGTCTTTTTGAAAATTTAAGTAGGTGTGACAGGAGAAAACTGGCTGAATGGCGCAGGGATTCTAACGTGTCCCTGCAAAGGGTCGTGATTTCCTTCTGCATCCCACAATAAATAACTCAAGCCGGCTTCCATTTCCACAACAGAAATTAGACATTTAAAAAATGCAAATAGGTACCATATGCACTATAAACCTTTCTGGTTTAGCGTTCAAATGTAGCTGCATTCATGTTGTTGGAAAATATGGGATTGACATTCTCCTATAAGAACATTTAAAAGCCGTTCCTTTACACTTATTTAATCTTTTCTCAGTGCCACAAGAAACCAGCAGTGTCAATAAATACCTCCTTGATGTAGTTTGAAAATCTACTGATGTCACACCTCACAATCGGTTTTACCCAGGGAGTCACCACAGCACATCTCGAATGGACATTTCCTCGTTCTAGCATCCCATCCTTACCTTACCAAGTAGGAAGCTGTTTAGAAATAATTCCATATAACTGACAGCTGTGTTTCCCAGTGTGTTCTCACGATGAATGTGAGACAGAAACACCATCAGCTAGCAGACCTATACAAGCAAACAAGCATTATAGCTGTGTTTTAAAACATAGCTCCAAAAGCTGAGGAGTAGGACAAAGACAACACATATTTGCGTGGCTATTTCAGCTGACATAAAATTTTACAAAACCAGGCATCGAAGGCTGGCTGATGTTCCTAACTACTGTTCTGTGTTGGATATGCCAAGATACACACTTACATGAGGAAATAGTTAATGAGGGTTTGTTTTGTGGCATTGTAGTTCAAGAACGATAGGAATTAAAAGAAGATAAAGTTATTTGCAGGGCCAGATTTTCTGTTGGTGGAAATTGGCAATCTCCCACTGATTTCCACAGGAATATGTCAAACTGCACAAAGTAGTTAGATTCTACTTCACATTCCAAATTTCTTGCATAGCTATATGAGAACAATATTACATTTATTATTACTGTGGTTATTTTTTGGGGGAGACCTTAGTCAAAGTCAAAGCAGTCCCTGCAAGTCGAAATGAGTTGACACTGGCTTTGGGGCAGCGTATAAATATTTCAGCCACCTTCAGTCTCACCTGCATTAGCTTTCCTCTAAAATAGGAGGCAGTGTGATGAGCTGCAATTCTATAGAAATCGTATTCTGATTCAACAGTGCTCAGGAAATTCTTTTACTGCTTCTGGTTTTCCTCAAAGTCTTAATGCAGAGAGAATGCCCTGTTTTCCAACGAGTCCCATGTAAGTGTCTCTCCACTTGAAGCCCTGTAGCTATGACAAAATAAAATTAAAAGGTGCCCATTTCTTTGAAGATAGTACAGAAGGAACTCTGCCTTACAGAAGGAAGACAAGCCCAGCCCACAAAACAGTGAGAGATGGCAAGACAAAAGTATTAGAGGAAAGAGAATGGCAAATGTTATTTTTTCTTCTTGGCATTGTGCGAACAGCAAAGCTTTTCTAGGATGAAAACCACAACTGTTGTCAAAACTTTTTTTTAACATAAGGAACGCTAGGTTTTGTGCTACAAAAATTCTTAGTCTTAATTAGTCTTTCCACCTGAAATCAGGTTGCTGAATTAAGGGATTTTATTAAATTATCCCACCAGATCTATGTAGAACCAGCTGGTTTCTGAATTTCCTTAATATGGTAAATACTCCCTCCCATTTATCACTCCTGTTAATTCAGCTAAAGTAACTGAAATCTCTTCTAGCATGTACGTCACCTGCAAGATTCTTGACCAAAAGGATTTTGGTGATGAGCGAACCAGAAAAAGTGCACGGCCTAATCCCAGGAAGGGTTTCATCTCCAACAGATAAGATCATCCTCATCCTGTTTGTGAACTGACCAAATTTAAACATTAAAAAACAATACACACGAAAGCGCCATTTTTAAAGAAACCTGTTTCACAGTAATTTTACTTTAATTCCAAACTTCAAGCTTGTCTTCAAAGATATTTAGAAAGGAAATTTGCTATGCTTTGAGAGTGAATAAGACTGAATAATAAAAATTAGAATTGTGAATAATTTAGTTTTGAAGAGACCTAATTTCTAGAAGGTTTTTCCCCCTAATAAGAACTAAAAGGTTTGTGCCTTTATCAAAACTTCTTGAGAAAATCTTCTTTTACAACGTTTTTCCTTTTCCTGGTACTAGAGATCACAAAAGCAGTTCCAATAACATCAGAGTATTGGTAAAAACCAGAAAATAAGCTATAACTTTCCTGCTTAATCCACATACCATAAATAGCCTTAGTGTATATAAGCATATATGTGCAGATACCATGTAAAAAATAATATACAGGTCCAAATTAGGATCTGCTATTACAGTGAGAAAGCTAGAGACGTTCTCCTTACTATACCATCCCTAAAATTTTGTCCTGGGCTAAAATCCTGAAAGGATTTTAAAGATAAAAGCACTAAAGTGCTTTAGCCACCTTCTGAAAATCTTTTTCCACAGCCTGACGAAGCACTTGCTAAGTCAATTGCAGCACAGATTCACCTTAGCCTGGAGCACAAGGATTTTGGATTTAGATCTTACAAATATCACAAGCTTACAAGTACTGCATTGCTGAGATTTCCTTTCAATTCAGAGGGCTGGCGCAGGTGGAACAAAATCAGTGCAATTCAGGAAGAATGAGGTTTTCCAAGTTATAATAGCTACAGCTATTTTTCTTCTTAGAGAACCTTGAATTTCAAACATGCGTGGCTGCTTGAAGAGGCAGCAGAGTTATAACACTGCATTTTAGCAGGATAACTGGCCATTGAGTCCCTACACTACTTTCCTTTCTTCTGTGCTTGGATAACATACTACTACTACTACACTTCGCTCCACAGTAGAAGCAAATTCTTTCCCTCATGGAAGGAGAATACGAAGGCAATAATGATTAATTTAACCAATAAACAATCATGTTAGAATAAAAGTTAAACAGGGAAATGAATACTTGATTTGCCCGAAAGTCTCATTTTGTGCTCTATTTTTGTTGGCTTCCGGACGTAACGATTTTGCCATGTTTCTTCAAAGAACAGAAGGCTTCATTTTCAAAACTACGTGTTGCCAGATGAATCTGTCCTGAATTGTATCATTCTGACCTAGCTAGGAGATACACTACATGTATTGTATATATTACATGAGGGATAGGGTTCATGGTACCATGATTTCAACAGTTTGCTGATAAACAAACCGTTTACTTTTTGTCCAGATAGCACTTCTCCATAAGCAGAACATTAGTACCTCGTGGCAACACACTTGGTAGACAAGCTGCATTGCCCTGCATTTGACACAGTTGTTCACCCTTCTCAGTTTGTAAAATCTGGATCCAATTTTCAAATGAAAGATCACTTTGCTGAACATTTATTTTTCCTGTGGAATTACTTTACCAATGTTTGGTGAATAGGCTCTTTTCAACCTTGGGGGTTATTTATTTAGATTTTTATTCTCTCCAAAATGTTGGTGGAAAATGTTTGTCTGCTGGAGGGGCACCACATGCTTCTGATCTGAAGGTTGACTGACGACTACTGCCTAAAAAGCAACGAGTCAGCAAGTACAAATACAGACAGGAGGTTAAATGATCGTTAAGTATCTAAATGAACTGGGAATTACAGCCCCAGTTTCAAAAGTCTGTTAGATGAATTGAGTTCCAGTCTAATTCAGAGTCCTGGGAACTTAGATTTCTATACACTCAAGAGTTTACTAAACTGAACAATATAATCTCGCAAAGAGATGGATGAGCGAGCGTGAAAGCCGAGAAGGATGGAAAATGAATGCAGCAGTAACCTGCCGATTCGAGAGCAAATGCAGGTTCCCAAAGCAAATACTTTTCCTATCTGCAATAAATTGTGATATTCTTCTGCTTAGAATCTGTACAAATTGTGAATACAGCACATTTTTTTCATCGAAGGATTAAAAAGAAAAAAGCAGCTTTTTATTCCAAGAATTTTTATGGGAAAATGGAGCAGTCCCAGTGAAATCTTGCAGTTTCCATTACATTTTTTCTGTTTCCTCTTAAGCACTAGAAGCACTCACTAAGTTCTAATGTTTCCAGGAATTCTGGAACCAAAATAATTTGTCAAAAAAAGTGAGTTCCAAAAGTAGAAAAAATGTTAGGTATGCATCTTTTTAAAACAAATATTTCTAAGGCAAGTTTACAAAAACTACTGTTTAAAGCAATATTAATTTAAACAGTATAATTTTCAACCTGTGTACCTCCTATTAAGCTTTATGACATGTAACACCATTCTGTATTAATTTCATCTGTGCCTTTCTCCTCTGAAAATACTCTATGTCCCATTGTGTAAATATTTGGATTTAAGTTACCATCTTCCAAATGTTTTCAGTTCCTTAAAGTATCATATAGTTGTTTCAGGGAGGAGCATTTCCACGTAACAAGGAAAGTCAGATGGCGTACAATGACAAAGTTTTTGAATCAATGCCATAAAAGTTTAGCATAACTCATGACTCGGCAGACCAAACGTTAGACTAAAAATGATAGGCTTCCACTCTTGGGTGAATCAAAGGAGGATTTTTAAAATTATTTTTAATACTAACAATATTCATTACATCAGAGCTGGTAACTGGAGTCTGCAGCTAGGGGGAGCAGTGGAGGGGACACGATATTTTTAGACTGCAAATTCCCACTTTTGCCTCATGCAGAGGGAGAGCTGGTGAAAGCGGGGAAAGGCACGCTCCCCAGCACTTGTAACACTGTGACTTTTATTTAGTCTCGCTAAAATCTCTGGTCAAATAAATGTGAAAGATAAAGTAAAAGATTCTTGAGTTTGACTGTAATCCTGAGTTGCTTTTTCTCCTCAGCTGCCTGTATCTATTTGTAGACGGAGCCAACCAACCCTGTACTTCCCTGGTGTGAGAGCAGTTTCCATCAAAACTGTAGCAACTTTGGAAACTTCAGACTCTTCAGAAAGCTGTAAGGTCATTCTAACAGCAGAAGTGATAAATATAATCTACACTATATGCATCACTGAAATACAGAGTATGTTTAAAGGAGAATAAGCTCACTTTTGTCTTCCCAAGTTGCATATTTTTATCAGCTTAGAAAACAGTTCCCCAAGAGGCAGGAGGAAGCATTGACTGCTGCTGCCACGAGCTCGTGAGGAAGCAACACTTAACTCTGCTGCCGGGCCCACATTCGCTGACCTCATCTACGGTGATCTCTGCCTTCAAAGATAACAGAAGGGCTGAGAGATCCGAGCAGAAAAAAGAAGGTGGATCCTGAAGGCAAATTTAAGTCAACTTGCTGAGTTATAGAGAATTCACCATAGAAGCTCACTATGAAATTACAGGGTGTATTAGTGAAGTTTCTATAAAATATGAAGATACTCAGCCCTGTGTATAACGACAATTTGGGAGGGAAGAATTTACTGATGAGCACAAAACAGCTTGAGGAAGGCACAAAAGAAATAGAAAAGAGCCCACCAAACCAAAACTCTTCATTCTGAGTGATGAATGACTTGAAAATCTGGCCCTTTTGTAAATGTATTTACTTCCATAGCTGTCTAAATGGTAGCAAAATTCTTTCAAAAGTCCCTCCTGACTTGTTCATGCTACATACTTTGTAAATCTGTCCTAAGCCTCTTTGTCTATTTCTTCGGTTTTCCATTTCCTTTTCATTACAGTCATGTTTTCCATTTGCCGCAGCAATCTCTTTGGAATATTTGAAATGTAGTCTAGAAGTCCCTCTGGATAACAAAAACACACTGAAGTTCATGGGAGTATTCACACCGATTTCAATGGGCATTGGAGAGGATGTGAAAATCAGTGCCCACTGTCGTAGACCCGAAGATCGAGTCCAGCAAAGTATTTAAATATTTTCCTGACTGCTATTTATACATGCACATCCTAACTGAGGTAAACAAGACAACGCGGGTGCTTACATTGAACCACATATGCTTAAGTTTCCTGATAAATTGAGGTAACAAGCTAGATTATTTGTGATACTGATAAAATATGAATGGATATTGATTATGTTGAAAAAAAATAATAAATTATTGCTAAACTACATAAGTACATAAAAGTTTCCACAATGTATGAGAGCAAAGTGGTCAGGCCAGTGTCCTGCTAGTCACAAATACTCCAAGGAGTAAGAAAATAGGCAAGAACAGAAGGATTTCTCCCAGATACATTCTCCCAGCTTCAGCCAACAGCAGCTTAGACACATCTGAAGCTGGAAGTTTTACCACTGTGCTTAGTATCTACCAGTGCAATATGAAAAAGTAGTTCCTGGCTGTCTGGTAGTTTCACACTGTCTGCTCTTGGCTCTTCTTCTAGGGCAAATACTGAGTGATTGCTCCCCACTCACCTTTTCCTCACTCTTCATTATTTTATACCTCTCTGTCCTGTTCTCCCGTGGGCACCCCTTTTCCGAACTGGGGCGTTGCATCCTATTTAATTTCTCTGTTGTTAAAGCAGTTCTGCTCCTCTGATCATCCCTGCTGTCCTCCTCCCCCATCTAACCCTGACTGTTCCCGTACCCTTTTAACAGTTATGCAGCACCATGAACTCAGTAGTAGCATAAAAATGCCCTGTTTTGTTCTCAGTTCCTGCTACTCTGCTTGGCTTTTTTTTCTTTTTAAAAAACATTTCATTTTTGCCTCTCTCTGCTGCTGCTTCACCATTAATTGGTAGCTAAGGTGACTCTAATTTAGAAGTTATCACTGTACCTGCCTAACTGCCATCACGTTATGCCATCTACATCGCTTTATACCTATAGAAATGGAATTTTACCCATGGGTTTTATTTCTCAGATGCTCAGTATCCTGACATTTACTGAAAGTCTTGGTGGTCCATTTAAGGACTTACTGCTCTGAATACATTTCATTAAAAACTTCTGTGCCTCACTAATCCCGCTTTTTCCAGAAAATTTACCAATAAATTGAACGGCATTGGTCTCTAATAGATTTGTGTGAAACTGCTTACAGCCTCCGTGCATTTTGAAAGCTGGCCGTTTATTCCTGTTTATTTTTTCCTGTCTACTGATCAGTTAGTAGTTATTCTAATTGCTTATGAAATGGATTGTATGGTTATCCCTTGGCAATTCAGTTTCTTTAAAGTTTTTGTACTTGAGCTATAGCTCCATTCACACAAGTATTTGAAGAACAGTGGTAAATTACTTGCCAGAAATGGTGGTGTTTGATTTTGATCTGTCATTAGCCTGATAAGAGAATGTTTGAAACATTAACCTTAATATTATCTTTATAAATATGATTAAAGCTGAGTATTAAGAGAGTGTTTTGTGAGGCAGGCTGGGAGGAAGAGGGAAGCCTCAGCCTTGCCACATGTTACCAGGAGAGGAGAGTGTTTGAGGCTTTTTGTTCTGGAAAATATTCAGGTGAAACATACTGTTAAAATAAACTTTAGAAGCAGCAAATGTTCACAAAATGCCTTCTAGTAGCTACCATTTAAATTAATTTCCTGCCAATAGGGTCATTTAGGGCAGAAGGGGATCAAAAGTAAAAGCAGTGTGAAATTTTACTAACAAGTGGTCAAAGCACAAGAACACAGACTTCCAGTGAAGTCAACAGCACCAAGAGGAGCTGAGCTCCCCATCCTGCAGTACCACAGACACATGTTGTACTACCAACGGTGCGCAAATTGTGTTTGTGGCTGGTTTCCTCTGGATGGATCACCCTGGCTGAAATTCAGACATTCAAGCCCTCCAGCTGGTATCTTACAGAAACTGGTCTGCCCTTCAGTCAAGGGGTAAAACTAAAATTTAAAGTCCTACAATGCAAAAGTCTTGCATTAACAAACAAACAAACAAAACCAAATCCCAAACACACCACACCCACCCCCCGCCAAACTCTACAACTTGAGACCTGAATACTGACCAACAGCTAGAAGAAGCACTGGAGGTCAAAC
>NW_009258309.1:810742-825613 GCF_000687185.1 Egretta garzetta
CTCTGTTGTGCAATCTGTTTTCACAGAATCAGCTAAATCTGAATTAGTGAATTCTACTTCAGCTTTTGCTCCTACTGCTGCTGCAGCCACAGTATCTGGGAAATGACTTAGACACATCTCTGGAGAACAGCATGGGTCCGGTGCTTCCAAAAGGCTGAAGTCAATACATTCATGTGTCAGATACATGTGCCAGGGTAGCCATCCCAGCTGCACAGCACATGATGTGTCAACTGCTTTACATAGGGTGGGTCAGGAAGAGGCTCATTAAAGAGAAACTCTACAGCTCTGCCTGCAACGGCTCTGCATCCTTGTCCAGTTTTACACTGAAAACCGGTTACACTACTTTAAGAAAAGGGTTACTCTGGATGGAGACCAAAACCTGTACAGAAGGGTCAGAGGAACTGTGTCTAGTACATTAGATAGACATCCCTCACCGATCTTTCATATCATTATTTCATTGTTGAGGGGACAATGCAAATTCTTCTGATTTATCTTTTTCTGTAATAATAATTACAGAAAATTATTCTGATGACCAAATTCTGACTGTCTTACACAGGTGATGAAAGACAACACAGCTCCCTCTCGCTGAGCATGTCTTGCAGCGAGGGAGTCTCAGCCAGGTGATTTCCTCTGAGCCGAATTTCTCTCCTGTGTGGAAAAGGCCACAACCCCATCTCCCTAAAGGCATGCAGAACCTAATTCCCACTGCAAACATTCAGGGAATTAGGTACATAAATACCCTTCAAATTTGTCCTATCTATAAATAGGGCCTAACCTTTGAGATGGCTTTCTGCACAGAAGTGTGTTGTACCTCTCGGATAAGACGGGCAATGAGACAGCATGTTTTGCAGAGCAAGGGGCCGAAGTGTGGCATTTCAGGGCAGCATGAGCTTGTATCTGTGGCCACATTTTTTTGGTGCATCTGCTGGGAAACAGTGCTGGAGGGGAGTGAGTTACATCACTTCTTTAGGTACTGAATTGTCACCACCATTACGGACGTTCCCCTTGGTGGACCTGAAAGCTGTTCCTGAACAAGGGAAGATATCATCACGTGGCTGTTACAGAAGACAACAGGTTTTGTCTCATTTTCACCATCCTTGACCCTTCCATTCTGACCCCTTAGTTGTAAATTAGGCTTCAGTCCCACCAAATTCAAGAGTGAAAACTGCAGCCCAGACCTGGAACTCGTACACTGCTACTGTACCTGTTCATACAACATACACACTGACTTCTGCTCATCTAAAACCTTTCAAGCAGAGTTAAGACAGTGTTATCCTACTCTCTGTCTGTTTGGTCCTATTGGAGGGGAATGTTGTCGGTAACTCAGTGAGAGACGAGCCTGAAAGTGGATACCCCCTCCGGTGTTGAATGGTATCTCGGCTAGCTGGATCTGTCTGTGGTACACGCCTGTTCAGAAAAACGAAAGATTTTCACAGTGCTAATCCCTGTTACACAGACAATCTGCAGTCCATTTGCTAGTCCTTTTTGGCTTTACTTTTAACAGGGCCTTAAAACATATTTTTCCTTAAAATGACAACATTCTTTTCTGCCGTCTTTGTTCATGGGGCTTTGTGTGCTCATAAACAGTTTAAGAGTTCCCTTCACACCTGTGGCACACATGTGTGCCTGTAGTAGAGACTCTCTTATCTATCCTTCACTGATAACTTAAGTGTTTAAGAAAAGGCACCATCCTTGTGACCGTGATGAACAAAACCAAACCCAAATCCCAAACCTACAGCACTGACAGTAAGGTCAGCATGCCTGGGGAAGGCTCATTAGAAATCTGCTTTCCCAGGGACTGAGGGGTGTCTCTAGTTTTGCTCTGATATTTAAAACCTCCATAACCTAAGTTCATCAAAGTACCAATAGCAGAAATCCTCACTTGTGTTTTAAATGAACATAGAATCATAGAATCGCTTAGGTTGGAAAAGAACTTTAAGATCATCAAGTCCAACTGTAAACCTAGCACTGCCAAGTCCACCACTAAACCATGTCCCTAAGCACCACATCTACCCATCTTTTAAATACCTCCAGGGACTGGGACTCAACCACTTCCCTGGGCAGCACCTTCCAATGCTTGATAAGCTGTACAGTGAAGAAATTTTTCCTAATATCCAACCTAAATCTCCCCTGGTGCAACTTGAGGCCATTTCCTCTTGTCCTATCACTTGTCACTTGGCAGAAGAGACCAACACCCACCTTGCTACAGCCTCCTGTCAGGTAGTTGCAGAAGGCGATAAGGGCTCCCTTCAACCTCCTTTTCTCCAGGCTAAACAACCCCAGTTTCCTCAGCCACTCCTCAGAAGACCTGTGCTCCTGACCCCCCACCATCTTCATTGCCCTTCTTTGGACACGCTCCAGCACCTCAATGTCTTTCTCATAGTGAAGAGCCCAAAACTGAACACAGTATTCAAGGTGCAGCCTCACCAGTACCGAATACAGGGGGATGATCGCTTTCCTGCCCCTGCTGGCCATGCTATTTCAGGTACAAGCCAGGCTGCTATTGGCCCTCTTGGCCACTTGGGCACACTGCTGGCTCATATTCAGTCAGCTGTCGACCAACACCCCCAGGTCTTTTTCTGCCAGGCAGCTTTCCAGCCACTCTTCCTCAACATGTTCTACCTATCAGGTATCTCCATGCATAAAGGTCTTTAAACATTTTACAAATGTTTTTTAATAAAGCCATCCAAAATCTCTGTCAAGCACAGGGCCAAATATGTGCTTCCCAGTTTGACAAATCAGGAAAGCAAGCGGGGAAAAAACTAAACATGAAACTTTGACTTTTCAACTCATTCTTCCAACCACCCAATAACTGTACCCCTTCAGCGGTCTAGCCAGTTGTTTCTTCTACACTTCCAGTGAAATCCAAAGATGAAAAAAGCTCTTGAATTTTCAATAATAATAACAATGAAAATAATAATAATTACTTTTAATTTATAATTTGCGTCTCTCTGCCACTGCTGTTTAGATAGTAATTAAACCATTATTTTAATATGCATGTAGACAACTAAGGAAGCCTGAGTTCCTATATCTGAAATCCTTAGAAAATTACACAACCTAGCACATTTGATGTGTTTGTGAACACCAAAACTTAGAACCTCCTATTTCCCACATAATAAAAGATGCATCTTCTTTCCCATTCTAGTCACTTCTCTAGAGAAATGAAGGGACAGAGTCTTCCTTATCCTTCCTACTGGCCCCAAAGTTGGAGCAGAGAGGTTGTGGGGAAGGGAAGCAGACCTGCGACTCCTTTCCAGCTGGCAAACCCTGCTCAAAGACATAAGGAAGCAGCCTGTACCATCCCAAGGTTTTGCTCCATCCTTCCTTGACCTCCCTGGACTCCGTGTTGCTCGTTTGGAAATTCATGCCAAAAGTGCTTCCCAATTAGCATAATCTGAGCTATGCTAAAGCTATGCTGCTACTCAAAAACAACTTGCTCAGAAAATGCCCCCCGGAGACTTGTTTACACAGCGGGGAGCGGATCAGCACGCATTAGACTGCAGTGCCGTGACTTCTCTGTTCAGCTGCCTCGTGCTGGTTATACTCCACTTGCTCTGACATCACTGGCCGGGGCCCCGGCGCCAAGGTCTCAGTGGAAGGAAAACCCTAAGTCGGCCTAACCACAGGACAGTTTGGGATTGGCAAGACTTTCTCAGCCCCTGTCAGCTTAAGCACTGGTACAAAGTCTGAGAGAAATTTCCCTCCACAGAGAAAACCTTAATCTTCTGGTTAGACAACACCACACACTACAACTTGATACTTAATAAATTGTCGTGAAGCTATAATACAAGTATTCACTTGGTCACTTATCCTTTTAGCAATAAAAAACAATTGGGACTGAATTTCAGTTGCAATTTGTTGCAGCTGCTGTGGCAAGGACCCCCTCAGAAAGTAATTTCCAGAGGATTCTTCTTGTTAAAAAGCCATTTCCTTGGCGAGGAGTGGGATGTCTGGAAGATAGCAACAGGGACAAAACCAAGCACAGAAGTTTACAAGCATTCCAGAGGAGCATTTTAAAAACCCTGTATTTATTCAAACAATTACAAAAACTTTTTGTGCAGCTAAGCAGTTTAGCCCCTCCACCAAAATATGAAGTAGACTTTGAAGCCCAACTTTCGATAGGCAGTTTCCTCATTACCCCTAAGTCGACACACGAGGCAGCATCAACACTTGGCTTCACCCTGGAGAAGGTATGGAGAGAGGATGGCAACCTCCCAGTTTCCCAGTCCTTCCACAGCTCCCAGGATTTCCATTCTTCAGTTCTGACCCATATCCGCTCCCTCTTCTCACCGCAGGAGTTGGTTGAACTACTTGGCTAGGAATAACATACATTGCAAATTTAGCTTTGTTGGGAGTAACAGGAACTGAGAGGGTGTGGAAGAACAACTTCCAGTCTTGCTGGGCAATCCCATAGTGTTCAGCTCACACATTATGGCATGTGGTTGGTTATGTGGGTCAGGCGGTATCATTATTACTACCTGAGTCAATGACAAACTGAAATTTAAGAATGACGAGTCTGGTAAAATTTTCAGGCTATGCCAAATACATGAAACAGTCTTCACATTTACTTGGTGGCTCCCATCATCACAGGGAGTTAATGAGATAATCCCTCCACAAAGAGAAGACTCATGGTGCCAGGCTGTTTATCCCCATAAATGCTCATTAATTTATCATCAGATAACATACCAGCCATGCCACCTTCTCTAGCCTGCCAAATTGCCATCCTGTTCCCTGATGCAAACACGGGGCAGTAGCCAGCTTTTTCTTCCCTTCTGCTTCTTCCATTATTATTACCCCTTCATGTTACTCACCATATGGTCTCTCTCTATGTGAAAGCTATATGTTAATTATTTAATCACAATTTGCAACTCTTTCTTTGGTAAGGAGTGCCATTGTCCTGTCTACCTCTAAAAGAGGAAATGGCCGTTTGACATCTCCTCTCTCCTTCCCTCCTGCCTGAAGAATGACAGGGGAGATTATGTTTAAAAAAGAAAGTAGGCATCCTCCTACCAAAGAGGAGAAATAGGAACCTCACAGCTCAGTCTCTCTGTCCTGGAGACCCTAACGCCCCACAAGATAGAGAGAAACACAGACTTTTCTTTTTAAAGATAGAAAACCGGATCCTGAGTGTCCCGGGAAATTCACAATGAGCTGGATGGGAGGCAGGCTCTGCTCTCTTGTTTTCAAGCCAAAAGAGAAGAAACAAAGAAATATGGCAAGTTCTGCAGTCTGTTCTAGCCCTGCCAGGTCAGGCCAACAGAAGCTTCATTTGGCCGTTTTTCACTCAGCTGCTACTGAAGACACACTGGGAAGACAAACACCCTGCCAAGCCCAGGGCTCCCTAACACCATCCCTTGCTTGCAGCTCCATGTCATATTGGACAGAGGTTTTTCTCCTTTTAATCCCTTGCTCTATAAAAACTCACCCTGAACAGAGATGCATGAACACAGCCATGGCAAGAAAATCAGGGAAAGCATTCGGGCACACCAGTAAATCCAGCTGTAAGAGTGAGTGGCAGGCAGAGTCTTCCTTAGAACTTGCAGCGTTGGGAAGCCTAAAACCTATTTTCAGTAGTGACTTCAGAAAAAAACCTAACCTATATGGGACCCAAGCCCTATTTAAACACAGGACCTAGGTTTCTATGGCTTCTTTTGAGTTGACATGGATACTTGGCTGTGGCCATCCAGAGTACTGTGGCTCTGCTTTATGAAACACTAGAAACTTCTTGAAAGTCATCCCCCCCTCAAAAGGAGGTGAGAAAGTCATATGAAAGCAAAAAGGATAAACAGAAGATGGTAGCGCATCTCTCAGTACCTTTTTTTTTTTTGACACAGTCTAAATCTGTCTGATCCTTCTGAAAATGAATTGAACTAAGTCAATGTCAACTAGATTAGTTAGGCTTAGTATTTTGCATTTCTGTTGGTGGTTTTCCATACGGTTGTCTCCCCTGCTTCCAGAGGCCTTGTTTTACAGCAAAATGTCCAGCTTTAGGATCTTTGCAGGCTGTCAAGAAGAGGTGCACCATTTTCTGTAGGAACACACAGCAAAAGAAACAATTCTGGAAACTATCCTGCTCTGTGCAAAAGGAAAAATAAAGGAATTCTTCCCCCATCAGATGCATTACTTTTCCTGATGCCTTTCTCGTTAAGAATGAGATTCCAAGAATAAGAGTTTCCTGCTGCAACATAAACATATTCTGCTTGCAATTCCTTTTAAGAGATCTCAGCTTTAGGCATTTCAGACTTGCCGGGAAGAGATCACGCTGACAGCAAGTCACTGCTTCACTGAACGCAAGCTGCCAAAATGCACAGAACTGAACCCTGTCCTCTTATTCACTGGACCGATAAATATGCTTTTAAAAGCATGCACAGGCTGGTTCACACTTACATGATGCACAGAGAATGAGGCAGAGGGCTTGCAGGGCGAAGCAACACCTCATTCCCCAGCATGTGCAGAACAGTCCACCTTTGCTTACTGCTAAAAATGCTAAACCAGTGCCATTTGCACTACATATGTGCAACATGCATGTCTCCAAGATTCATTACTGTGCATATGAAAATTCAATCATATCAAAGCTTCACTTTAAGAAAGTCCCAAGAGACTGAACCGTGTGCTTATGCACTTTAAAGAGGAAAAAACCAACAACCCAAACTTTTTTTTTTCTTTTTTGTAGCATTGCCCCAGTCTTCCCTTCAGGAAGAACAAAATAGCTGCTAAATGAGTGAACCCCACATTCCCACTGTGTGTTTACAGACATTCATTTTCATAACTCAAGTTCTGTTTGTGTGAACACAGAATGTATAAATCTTAGATGGACTTAGGGCCAATCCAAAGAAAACTGTAACTAAGATGAACAAAACTATTTTATTTGAAAACTGCTGTGCTTTGGTCATTTAGTATGACCATATGTATCCTTCCACATGATATCTCTCTCTCTAATGCTACTTTCTGTAGCTCATTCTAGAGCAACGGATTCTGCAATGAGCTTGGAAGTATCACAAATTCACCTATTTTCACATTTCATTGCAATCTGAAAAATGCTGTGCGTTCATGAAATTTTCCATTAAAATAAATCTGCCCTTCAATCAAAAAGGGAGAAATTATACTGTAGAAAAGCAATGGTTTGGGTCATTGCACATCCTACACTTGATCAAAAAAGAAGAGATGAATGTTCATGTTCTCTAATGAAAATAAAGACTTTTCCATGCAAAATTAATTTTAAAAAAGTAACAAAGCAAACCTTCTGATCTTCTTGACTTTTGTATGGGCCTTTCACATCCATGGATATGAAGCTCATAGAAGCTGGTTTCAACCTAAAGCTACCAGAAACACAGCCTAGAACACAGCACTGAAAGACAAAGATTTAAAAAAAATTATCCTCACTTCTCTAAAAAAAAAAAAAAAAAAAAAAAAAATCTAAATACACTTGGAGTTTTACCAATGCAGGAAAAGCAGAGGTGGCTTCTGGTTTTCTTCCCCATTTCTGTAGTGTTGAACAAACTTCAACTCCTCAACTCTTTCATAAATGTGCTGACACAAAGGCCCCCAGCACCACGGCAGGACATGGTGACAAGCCATATGCCAACAATGGGCCAAGCGGAGGCTGCCAGCTCCAAGTCTGGCCCATTGAGCCCTGTGTGCATGGGGTGGAGGGGTGGCATGAGCTTGGCAGAGACTTCTGCAAGCCCAAGCAGGAAGGGAAGGTCTTCATTTTGAAGGTGTTCTCCAAATGAACATTTTTTACATATACATAAAACTTGTTTGGCTATACTTAAAAAAAATCTCAGATACACAAAACCTGAAGAGGAAAGCAATACTCAAAACCCAAACAGAAGCAGGAGCTTCATGGGACTCCTCCTCTGCAGAGTTAAATTCCTCCCAAATGACATTTCCAGGGTGAGGCATTTGTAAGTACAACTGTAAAAGGACCAAAGGCTCAAGTGACAAACCATGAGATATGAAGTGCTTGCAAGATACATCCGGTGTTGAGATAATTAAAATCAAAATTAAACTTGTGCTATATTTGCATCTGTAAAGCATCAGTTAATCAAACATAATGAGTTAATCAGACTCATTTTTCTGAGGGCAAAATGTAATCATGCTTCATCATCTTTTGTGTTGTCCTTAGACTCTGACAGACTTCCCAGGCAGCAACTAATTCCTCCTAAGTATTTGCACACTTGATAACACATCGGAGTTCTGGAAGTTTTCTAGGCATTGTTGCAACATTAATAGGAATTAGTTGTAGCAGACCACTTTATAGGAGCTTTTGCTCTATATTAAGAAGTCAAATAATAATAACAAATTGAAGAGAACACCCAGGAAGGAGATAATACTCCGCATCCCATTTTTGCGATCAAGAGACAAGCCACTCAGCTATTTAGCAAGACTACTGCCAGTAAACCAGTGTCTCCCAGATTCCTAACAGCAAACAGCTAGAGCAAAGAATACATTCTCTGGTGACCTCTGCAGATTTAGCAATTCTGTATTTCTTTTTTTATGGAAAAAAAAAAAATAAAAAAGAAACTGTTGCTGGATGTAATTTCTAGGTATTGTAATTAATTTATTTTTAATCCCATAGAGAAATAATTTATACTGTCTTGGTTACTAGCTATTCAAGATATTGTGGTTACATTTTTGGTGTCTTTGGTACATTTTATTGTAACATTCTCAGGGCACTGCAGTCAATTACTACATCTCATGCTGTTTTACTTGCTACATCATCCAAGCATTTTCTAGCAAGTCCTCGTGGGTAGCTACATCCTGTTCAAGAAACACATGTATGTCCATGCGCTGATAGGTATGAGATCAGTGTCATCTTAGCAATTTGGATTAATGCCTTTTTGGTTTGGCTTCTGTGGTCTCAAGCCTCTTAGCTCAAGCTGCGATAGAGTTTAAAAAAAAAAAAAATTTTAAAAATTAAAACAAGTATGTTTGGAATACAAAGGCTTTGCTGATATTGGTCTATTGTGACTCTGAACTGTTAAAACTTGTCCCAGCTTTTCACTCGCTCCTCTCTCCCTTTTTCCAGACCTCATTATCTCTTATTCAGCCCCACAGTTGCACTGGTCCCCTCTATTGGCCGTCCCAGTTCTTCCCTTCGTTCCTGCTGCTCCCGTCGTGCATGAGGGGGAAGTGGGAGGGATAGTCCCAGTGGGAAGCACAAACCCAACCAGCTACACAGCAGCAAAGGGAATGAGAGACACAACTTGCTGGGGAAAAGAGGTGAAAGAACGGGTTTTGGCCAGGACTTGGAAAGGGCAGAAGAAAATAGCACCCTATAAAGAAGGAAAACGGCTGGAAATAAAGTTTTGTAGGTCTCAGCCTACCAGAGCATTAAAGGTGGTCGAGTGCGGAGGAGTGCAAAACTCAGAACTGATGGAGGGGACGAGCCTCAGAGGAGACAGAGGACTATAACCCAGAGGCAGGAAGTGAAAAAGATGGCAAAGTGAATGAATGGCTACTGAGCCATCAAGCAGGAACCTATGGAACGGCTGTGCCTTTCAATCACAGCTGCAATGCATGGGATTTTCCCCTTCAGGTTCCATCCCTGTAGTTGAGCAAGAGCGCTCAGACAGTGGAAACTATATCTAACACGGAGAAAAACTAATCCACCGTTGTTGCTAATCTGGCCTTTTATGACTCTATTCACTGTATTGTATTTATTTAGAGAGATAATATGCCCAGAACAATTTCCTAAAGAGGCTACAGTACTGAGGTGTTAGATTTTCCTAGAAACCATTTCTCTAAATCAAGTTTTGAAAGGAAATTGATGGTAGGCAGTATATAGTGCTGACCCCCCAAAAGGCAACGTGGTCTAACATGCACTGTACAGTCCTATGTTTGAGCATATTTTTCCCCTGTGCAAACGCTGTAGATACTTCCCGATTGTCTGTGAAATTGGGAAAACATTAACAGTTTGCAGAAAGGGGAAACAGGAGTGACAGCGAAGACCAGTGAAGACAGTGAAATCTCACCAATTTAGCACGTCAGTGCTTCTCATTCTCTGCTGATCCAAGGCAATAAAGGGAATAAGAATGGAAAATGAATAATATTCCTCCGAAAGACATAAAAATGTAAGACTTACTAAAATCCACATTTGCCCCGCCAGTCCCTCCAGCAAGCCAGATCAGCTTGCCTTGCTCATGTTAGTATTTTCATTAATTTGAACTGGAACTTTGCCTGACAAAGGAGTGCGGGATCTTTCTGGGCAGAAGCACTGTAACTACCAGCTGAAACACATCAACACTCCAGATAAGCCATGAACTATTGTATCCGTTGATTTATTGCTGATTAAAGACTCCCAAGCTGCTCCTAGTCCTGAGAATTAACATAATTGAAAATGTTACATTAGCATATTAAATAAATGTTCTGAAAGTGCATTAGCCTACCAAGCTGAATAAGCAAATAGGTTGCTGGCTGATGGGCCTTTCATCAGTTTTGGTGAGAGTTCTCTGGTTTCCACCATGTGTATCTGCAGAGAGCTGAATGCACAGCTCAGAGCTGTCACAACTGCAACTGCAAAATTCTATTCGTTTTCCTTTAAGTTGCACATCATTTGTCCTTACTAAAACTATTTCCTAGTTGTAAACAAGACGCTCAACTCACCATTTAGGGTTACCAAGATATAAAAGGTACTGCTACTTTTCACACATGATAAATTCCACTAATGCAACAGATTAGTTTAGAAAGAAAAGCATAGACTTGTTCTTCTAGCAAATGACATGCAAAACTTCAGCACAAAGTCCCATAACCTAAACAAATCAAGTACTAACCTAATAAGAGAGTACTTTAAAAAAATTATGAACATGTCATGTCTTAATTGGTTGAGATATGTGACGCCACTGTTGAAAAACGCAGCGGCTTACCAACCCTGCAACTAACTGGAAGTATCGCCAAAGACAAAGCATTATCACAAAAGCAAAATTTTTTTTCTTTTCTTCTTTCAGCTGCAATTCCGTGTTAATCATGTTGCTTCAGGCAGATGGCTGAAAGTAACATCTACAATTATTGGTAGCAAATCTGAGTCATTTTCATGGAGTACATCAGCATGAGATCACGCAGAAACCAGGGACGGAGCCCCAGGGATGGAGCCCCAGGGACAGGGGGTGAAATCAGCACCAACAGCCCTTGACAGGAGGCCAGGCTTTGCTCCCTGGGAGCCAAAGTCACTGGTTCTCCAGGGGTCTTTGCTTGTGCTACAAACAGGACAACTTAACGTGCGTGCCACCTCTTTTACTATTACAGATACTTACAGTGTTGCCTCTGACTTGAAGCGTACCTTGTGAGTTCATGTCAGTAACTACAAGTCCCCAGCAAAAAATCTGGGTTGGCAAGTAAGGGGCAAATCTTGCAAATCCAACTGGTGGGGAGTGCAAGA
The DNA here is from genome assembly GCF_000687185.1 of Egretta garzetta. NCBI lineage: Eukaryota > Metazoa > Chordata > Aves > Pelecaniformes > Ardeidae > Egretta > Egretta garzetta. The sequence goes on from NW_009258309.1 coordinate 822,123, forward strand.
TTTGTTTTCCAGGAACTGGGTGAATCATAATCAATCATTCTCAAAATTGTGCTGAAGGCACATTGAAGTGCTAAGGATGTTGTACATAGGGAAAGGTGGCAAGACTTCCCCAAAAGGCAGAAATTATGCATCGTGTTTGGGGCCGTACAGCACAGCCCCACAAGTACATGCACTAAAACTCGTGAGACTGAGATAACACTCAGTGGGAAAAATCAGTCCTATGTACTGCCTTCTTGTGAATACACAGAAAACAAAAGAAAACCCAAGGAGAACATATAGGAAAGCATATCATGCTCCTGTATTTCCTCAAGGTGATTTAACATAGTAATTATTACAACATGCACTAGGAAAGAGCACAGTACTTTAGTAATATGAAACTTCAGCACAGCATCTGTTACTAAACTTTGCTCAGAGGTAAGGAGAGGCGACCAAATTCTGGGTAAATTATAAAACAATTGGGTGGCTAAGAAAAGAAAGCTTGGAGGAGTTTAAAAACAAATTTCTCACACGCAAAACCCAAAACTACCACCACTGTTATTATGCCTACACACAAAACCAAATGATAAAATTCAATTATTTGGAAGCTGATGTAAAACACTTCAGCAAATTCTGTGGATTGCTTGAATTTGCAGCTTCTCTGCTGCTTTAAGGGAAATGTAGGCAAGATACAGACCCTTCAGGCATTAAGTATTTTGCCTTTTTAGTGCTGAATGTTGGCAGCTCCCTTGCTGCTACAACTGTTTGTTGCTTATGAATAGCAGCTGTATTTGGATGTACTAGTAATAGCCAGTGGTATAAAAATATATATTTTCTGAAGTCTACCTCCTTCAACACCACAATGCACGACATTCATACCATCCAAGTTGCGACTTGATAGGGACGTGGAGGACTGATGGCTTAAGACGCTGCTTTATAGTTTACCACAAAGATAGTTGAATGAAGATAATTTTCTATCAGAGTTCCAAGTTTCCAAGCAGGGTAGAAAGAGGAAAGACGACTGCATAAGCAAGTCAGGGTCTTTTTTTCCTAAAGTTTTTATCACCTTTTCTTTCTTCCTTACACTCAAACTGCACATTGGGGCTGTTACCCCCTGCTTATCCCAACTGGACATATCCAAACAAAACTTCCACAACCATTAGAGCGTATTCTGGACAAGAAGCCTAGAATTTATTTTCTGTCATATTAAGCAAATCAATGTGGCTTAAACTATACCACAGGGACAGCATGCTTTTTTATTCTCACCATGGGGAAAGACATCAAAGATCAACTTGCTAGGTGTGATTTTTAAACCCAAGATTTTTTTCACCGCTGCAAACACAGTTTTCACCTCATGCTCAAATTTTCCGCACCTATTCAATTTCAATTCATTTAGTGTCTGAGGGTTAACAAGAAATTTCTTCCTTTACTTCTAGCAGCCTTTTGAAAGAGTCAAACAAAGTAATGCTGAAGATGGTATTTTTTTAGATTACTCTTTCTTCCATCACTTATTAATCCTACAGAGAAAATTAAAGGTTTAAAACCTTCCAGCTCCCACTTGCACAGTGCTTAACACCAATTACGAGAGGATATTGTCCCAGACAACCCCAATGAAGTAAATTAATTAATTAAACACAGTAAAGCTTTGAAAACAATGCGAGAGGGGGACTAGCAATTATTTGCACATAGCACGCAGACGTACAGGCACTAGAGCAATGAAGCGATGTCCTACCTCTCCTTGCCGGTGATAGTGCTTGGGAGGTTTTCCCATCTGCTTTAGCATTTTGCCCTTCTTACTGCTAGCAAGCGTCAGTCCCTGGTGGATGCCTGCAGATCTGTTGGTTGCCTGAGTTGGAGCCTCCCCCATCAGGGTGGACTTGATGGAGTTCACCTTGGAGCTGGAGCTGTCTAGCTGGGAGCTCTCCACGATCAGGACCGCAGCTAGTAAGAGGAGACAGCAGGAGCACTTATTCCACATCAGCACGATCATCTCCCCTCCCCCCAAAAGGACTATCTTTTTTTCTTTCTTTTTTTTTTTTTTTAAGACAAAGAAAACAAAAGGGAGGGGAAAAAAAAGTTTTTAAAAATATCTCCCAAAGTTGTTAAGAAAGCAATGGATTTCAATGCCACGCACTCAAGGAACTGCTGTTCCGAGAGACACGGGAGAAAAATGATAAAAAACAGGAATCCCCTAGGTAAAAACCGTGTCAAGTCTATAGGCACTGAGCAACTCTCAGGTCTGTGAAGTGATGGCTTTTTCCTCCAGGTCCTCGAGAAGTCCAGGCAATTCTTTAGTAATGGAGAGCAATAAGCTATGAGGCAACTGCACCCAGGGCAGCTCCCCACCAGTGCAGCCACCAGCCCCTTTGCTTAAGCTTCAGAAGAGTGAGCGAGTTACTGCCCCCCACTCCTCCTCTCTTGCTGCACAAGCCAGCAGAGAGGAAACTCAAACCAGATCCAATCCAAGCAGCACCGGCAAAAGCTGGGCTTAGTTTTCTTTCACTCTCTCTCTCCCCCTCTCTTTACTTTTCATTCCCCTCCTCCTTTTTCTGTCTTTTGCCTCAGCCTCTGCAGCCAGCAGGAGTGAAAGCGCCCGGTCTCCTCCTCCTCCTCCTCCTCCTCCAGCCCAGGCGGTGTGGGTCTCGGGGCATGCGGCGGCAGGGCGAGTGGGGGGAGCCCCGGGCTGGCCCAGGCAGTGGGGACTCCCTGCACCGCTCCCCCTCGCACTCGGGGGTCTCTGGCAGCCTCTCGCTGCCCCCCTTATTTTTAGAGCTACCGGCAGTGGGATTCCCGTCCCCTTGCCCCCAGCCCAGCAACTCTCATCCCCTCTGTCCCCCCATCCAGCTCCCTCCTCTCCAGAGGCCACTCTCTCCCCTCTTGGCAGGGACCCCCTCTCTCCAGCTGGGGTCTGCCAGGGGTGCACAGCCACCCACAGCCCCAGACACACGTGCCACACTCTCGGCTGCACCTCGCTGCTGCACCAGTGTCCAGCCCAGAGGTGGAGGTTACATCTCTCCAAAGGGGATGGGGTGCTCGCAGGCTTTCTGCACAGGCTCCCCAAAGCATGCTGCTGAACTGAAGCATGTGTCGGGGTTCTCTAGGCTCCCTGAAATGCTCAGAAGCGCAAAGCACGTTAGTCCTGCAGCACTGTGAAAGTAGAGGGCTGGCAGGCAAATCCTGCCAAATCTTATGCCCAAGACTCCAAAGTCCACTGCCCAGGTAAAGAGCATGCCCAGCCACTAATGGTGCACTGCACTATTCCTAAACATGACACTTCTCAGTGCCGCAGTGCCTCCAGCAACTCAAAAGACTAATTTTGTATCCGTCTTCCCAATTTCCTTGGCATGAGCGTGCATCCGACTGCTGTGAAACATCCAGGTGCTACACATACACCCACATACAAGGCATTTGCATCTCCCTGCTGCAGCACCAAACCCACTGGATTTCAGAAAAGGGAAGGTAACCAGGGACACAGAGATCAAAATTATCAGAACTGGGGTAAACCCGTCTCTTCT
>NW_009258310.1:0-224 GCF_000687185.1 Egretta garzetta
GCCAATCGTTATGCAACATTTGCATCTAATTAAGCATATCCCCATCAGTGCCGATAATGCGACCAACCCCAGGCCATTGTTGAGCAGCTTGAGCCTGTGCCAGAGGGGGAGGTGATGGTCCTGGGGACAACTGGGGGGTCACTGGGATGACCACAATGCCTCCTGTGCAGGAGAGAATGCCCGGGGCGGGGGTGTTTGGCTGGGGGTCCCCCGGGACCCCCCCC
>NW_009258310.1:1556-1836 GCF_000687185.1 Egretta garzetta
GGGTCGGTTCCTCGCCCGCTACCGCTCTGCCTTCTCCTGGATGGCTTTTCAAAATGAAATGTCTCACTGGGCCGGGAGATGTTTGGAGCAGAGATGCCGATGCAGCCAGAATAGATACAGAGTCAGGGAAGCGCTATCTACACCGGGGGAAAACCCTCCTGCCTTCAGCTGGGGGAATAAAAGTAAAGCAGCAGCGGCTGCGTCAGCGGGGGTTACGGCTGGGGACGGGGGCTGGGGGGGGCCGCGGGACCAGACCTCAGCCCCCAGCGTTGGGTGACCC
>NW_009258310.1:4657-5192 GCF_000687185.1 Egretta garzetta
CGGCTTGAAGCCCCCTGCCCCATCCCTGGGTGCCTACCCTGGCTGGGAGCAGCGGGATGGCATCCCGGGTGGGGGGGAGAAGCTGCAAACCCCCAGGGCCCGGCAGCTTCCGGAGAGCTCCGGGTGCCACCGCTTGGGCACGCGCCCAGCAAGAGCTCGGGGAAAAGGAGACGGCACCGGAGCGCATTGGGATCCATCCCGGGGAGGGCCCGGTGCGCCGGCGCAGGTCGGGATCCGTCCCGGGGAGGGCCCGGTGCGCAGGGGGGCTGGCCGCCCCCACCCTGGGCCTGAGCCTTTTCCCTGGCTGAAGGTTGCAAAGGTTCGGAGATGTGTGAGGGTCAGAAGGAACCTCCTTGTCCTTCCCTCTAGCACCAGAAGAGTTAATGCCTTCATAGGGGACTCAGCTTTTTGGGAACACCGGTCACCAAGCCATTCCCTCCCGAGCTGGCCGGGCCCAGGCCCCCCGGGAGCCAGGGCAGGGCGAGGACGGGGGACGGTGCGGCAAGGAGGGGGTGCGTGGTGCGCCGGGCACCAC
>NW_009258310.1:5494-6350 GCF_000687185.1 Egretta garzetta
GACGAGGACCTGGAGCCGCGGGGCCTGCGCCTGCCGGAGGCGCCGGGTTCGGTGGGGTGGTGGAAGCACCAGCTCCGTGCGCCTCTGCCTGGCAGGGGTGGAAGACTCGGTGTGTCCCAAAAACCAAGTTTTGTTTTGTGTTTCTAAATCTTTTAAAATCCAGAGTGTCTGAAAGGAGCTGTTGGGTTTTTTTTTTTTGTGGTTTTTTTTTTAAAAAGACTTTTAACATTCATTCAGTCAGTCGCTAAAAACTCCCATGAGCCATGGGCATCCCAGGGGAGGGGTGCAGGCACCGCCTCGCCAGCATCTCAGCAAGTCTAGAGATATAGAGATTTAGTAAAACTATAACAAAATCAGGTGGCTATAGCTATAGATATAGATATATAGATATTTGTTCTCTCTTTTCAAATATATAGCTGATTAAAAAGATGCAAAATAAGGATGACGAGGGCGGGGTGGGAATCCCGTGGTTCAGTATCATCTCTGTAGGTCATCAGCTGCTCTCTATATAAATGCACGGAGATTATATATTATCCATCAACGCGTTCCCCCTTGGAAACAAGACCCCAAACCAAGAGGAAATAAAACATCTCCCTCCCTCCCCCCCCCCCACTGAACGTTGGCAAAGCGATTTCTGCTGGATTCCCCACCAGCCTCCCTCCAACACCCCCAAACATGCTTCTATCCATGCGGTTTCAGCCCCGCTCTCACCGGGGCAAGGCGGGCGACGGGCAGAGCAGCAGCACAGTCCGGGGCCGGTCTCTCCCGCGGGAATCGCTCTTCTGGCTGGCAGGGCAAGGCTGGTGGCTCCCCGGGGCGGCTCTGCGTGGGGGGGAGCAGCTCTGGATGGCACCGC
>NW_009258310.1:7540-7868 GCF_000687185.1 Egretta garzetta
TGGAAGATTTGAGGATGGTGGGAGGGGTCAGACCGTAGGGCCGGACGGTGCTGAGGGGCTCTGTCCGATCCAGAGCCGGCTTCACGGGGCTGGGGGTACGTCGGGTTACGGGGTAGCGACTGCCAGGTCGGACTGTGTAGGTGGTCCCGGAGCTCCGCTGGGAAATGGTGCTGAGTTCTCCTAAACTACTGAAAAGTCTGCAGAAAGAACGGTACAGCGAGAGAGAGAGGAGAGAGAGCAGAGGGCAGGGGTGAGGCGGGGGTCCCCAGACACAGGAGCACACACACAGCATCCACGGGGGCCGCCGGAGGGCTGGGGCAGCCCGAGG
>NW_009258310.1:7945-14358 GCF_000687185.1 Egretta garzetta
GGTGGCTCTGGACGAGGCCGGCGCTGCCTGGGATGGTCAGCTGTCTACCAGCTGCTTGAGTGCCCGCTCAATGTTCATCCGGTGCCCGACCCGGGTCACCCCCAACTCCACAAAGTCCTCCTTGGTGAGGGCAGGCAGGTGCGTGCCCTCGATTTCATGGTCCTCAAACTTGTCTCGGTGCTCCACCAAGTTGATGCTTTCCAGCCAGTCCCCGACGTCGTACTTGTTCCACAGGTGGAGGGGTTTCTGCATGAAAGGCCGAGGCGGGTGGAGGGTGTGCAGGGGCGGCCCTGGAGAGGGGGACGGGGATGGGGAGCGGCTCCGGGCGCTCACGCTCCTCACCACAAAGCGCACCCCAGGACAAGGGGGAGCCTCCGGGCATCTCCCCAGGGAGCGGCGTGGGGCAGGAGGACCGTCGTGCCACTCCAAGGATGGAGGGCTCTGGTCGTCGCCTGACGGTGGTCAGCTCGTTAGCATGGGCCAAGGCAGCCCAGAGGTGCCTGGACTGGCCTCCCCCTCGCACGTCCGCCTCCCTGTCCTGCGCCCCGCATCGTGGAGATGGGCAGGGGGCACCCCCTCCTGCGGCACCTGGCTTGACCCCCTTGCCACTGCCAGGGCCTCAGATGGGGGACAAACCAAGCCCGCCTGCCTTCTGCCCTCGCCTCTCGTGCCTCCCCTGGCCTAACAAGCACCCTGGCTGTGCAAAAAGAGCCACAGAAGCATAGAATGTTTTGGGTGGGAAGGGACCCCTAGAGGTCACCCAGCCCAACCCCCCTCCAGGGAGCAGGGACACCTTTAACCACATCAGGTTGCTCACAGCCCCGTCCAACTTGGCTTGGAATGTTCCCAGGGATGGGGCAAGAAACAGCTCTAAAACCTGACGGGGCAAGATCGTGGAGGATGAGTCCTTCGAGCACAATGAGCCAAGTGCCCTCCGCCCCGGAGGCCTCGGGGATGCACACTGCTGGGCCTTGGGGTCTCCCTCCATGAGCACCCACTGCTGACTGCGGCTGGGGACGGGGCTTTGGCCGGGTGGGACCTGGGGCTCCTGCGCCGTCTCTCCGTCTGGGCAATGAAAGCAAAGGCAGCACCCCAAACCCACCCAGGGCTCGGTCACCACTCCATGGGAGCCTCCTGTTGAGGCTGGCACGGCCTCAGCCCCGCGGAGGGCTCTGAGCAGCGGCCCATGTCCCGCAGCAGAAGCATGGCAGCCCTGACTGAGCATGGGCGGGGAGGAAGGGGCTGCTGCTTCTGGGCCCTGGGTCAACGGGCACGGCGTTCCCAGGGCTGGGTTGGTTGTCTCTTTGCTAAACAGCCCGTGACGACTCATTTGGGCCAAGCAACGTCGCTTTGCTTCTCCTCCAAACTGACCGATAAAATGCAACACAACCGCAGCTCCCTGGCACCTGGACGCGATGTCGGTCAACAAGCAAGGAGTCTCGCGAGCTGCCTGCACGGTGCCCGGCGTGCAGCCCTGTGCAGCCCGGTGCCTCTGCTTCCCTGCCACCTGCCGAGCGCCGCCCTCCCATCTCAGCTCCCTCCTGGAACGGACGGGCGCTCTGGAAACCCATTGCTGGGTCCACGCGAGACCCCCGCGCCAGGAGGTGGATAAGCACTAATGATTTCCTAGAGCGGTGGCTCTGGGAGGATTAGCTGAACGCGGGTATGAAGGCCTGTCCACCGTCATGGGCTTAGGCACATCTCCTCCTATTTCCCTGCCACTGTGGCACCGAGCGCAAGCGGGTTATGAAGCAGCATGGACGATGAATCACATCTGGGAAGCTCTGTCGAGCCAGAAGAGGAAGAGCTGAACGCCCTTGAGGGCTGCGGTACAAGGAGCAGAACGAAAAGTGACAGCACGAAAGGCAGCATCCCGCTCAGTGGGCTGGCAAAGGATCTCAGCGCTCTGCTGGAAGTGATGAAGGGGGAGAACATTTGGGTCTTCTGGCCGACGCCGGGAGGGGGTGACTGGGAGGCACCAACGTGGCACGGCCACGGAACGCCGGAGGGGACACAGCAAGGCGTAAAGTGCGCATTCCTCACAGAGGTAAGGATGCACTCGTGTCGCCATAGGAGACACCGCTGGTCTGAAGTTCTGAGCACAGTCTGATAAAGGTAAATGCGACCGGGAACGGCTGCAGACACAGCTGGCGTGCCCAAGGCTCGCTTAACCTGCCCGAGGTGGGACGGAGCGGGAAACTGCTGCCAGAGATTGTGAGGAAGCAGAATGGAAAGAACAGCCAACACTTTAGAAGAAGACTAAATTAGAGAGAGGGAGAGGAAGTCATACAGGGAGTGCTTGTTTGACAGCCGGAGACCCACGTCGCACGGCTGCGCTGCAAGGCCCCCCTGCCTTGGCACAGTTTCTGTTTGGTGGCTTACAGGGCCCGGGAAGTGGCGATTCCTGCTCACAGGGAACGGGATGGCTGGAACCAGCCGTGTGCCCAAGCTTCCACAGCTGGCACGTCCCCATGATGCCGTGGCGGGGCTTCCTGGGCACGGGGACAGCCACCGCCGGTCTGTCCCCTGCTGAGCACCGGCTTGGTGAGCGCAATGCACCGCTGGCTCTCCTCACCTTCAGCAGCGCTGCTCTGCCAACCGCGTTATGCTGCCGACAGCCCACTGGCCTCTGGCGTCTGGCCAGCCCTGGAGGACGACTTCATCACGGGCCACCAGCCCAATGATTCGGTCACCGGCGCTTCCTTCTGCACTGAAGCCAGCTGAGATTTTCTGGAAGCGATCGTCCTCGGCGGCACCTCAGCACAGCGTCCCTTCCACGGCCCTGCGCACTGTGCACAGCGACAACGTCTGCCTGCAGGGTTTGTTCCTGGATCACTGCTCTTCCTCGCAGGTCCACGCCGGCCATCACGCGTTCTGCCGGAGGATGTGCCCCAGCCAACGCAGCCAGGCCAAGGCCAAGTGCTGCCAGCTGCAGGACGCTGATGTCGAGGGCTTCGGCTTTGCCAGCTTTCATGAGCGCTGCGGCTCTGTCCACTTCTCCTTTAGGCAACACCAAGTCAATGCAACCAGGGAGCTTAATGAGAAAACGCAGTGCTTCGCTTCCCATTTCTGGTGGTGCTCCAGCTGGGCGCTGGACGAGCAGCAGCCCAGAGGTGGTGGGATTGCTCTGCGAGCTGGGACGTGGCGGCTCTAATCACCGTTACAAAGCTGCCTTCAAGCTTGTCTTCTCTGAACCCATGAAATCCAGGTTCTGGCAGCTCTCAAACCCTGTCCCACAGTCTGTCAGCACCAGCAGTAGAAGCAGATCCGTTGCCTAGATGGCTTCTTCAGTGTAGCCAGCAAAAGCAGTCTTCTGAGATGCAGAAGGCAGGGCCTGATCTTTGCACCACGGCACATAGAATCACAGAATCACAGAATCATGGAATGGTTTGGGTGGGAAGGGACCCCCAGAGGTCACCCAGCCCAACCCTCCTGCAGGAGCAGGGACACCTTGAACCACATCAGGTTGCTCACAGCCCCGGCCAACCTGGCCTGGAATGGTCCCAGGGATGGGGCCTCCACCACTTCTCTGGGCAACCCCTGCCAGGGTTTCACCACCCTCATTGTAAAGAATTTCTTCCTTAGACAGGCTGAACACCCCCAACTCTCCCAGCCTGGCCCCAGAGCAGAGGGGCTCCAGCCCTCAGAGCATTTTAGTAGCCCTCCTCTGGCCCTGCTCCAACAGGTCCATGTCCTCCTTGTGCTGAGGGCTCCAGAGCTGGATGCAGGGCTCCAGGGGAGGTCTCCCCAGAGCAGAGCAGAGGGGCACAATCCCCTCCCTCGCCCTGCTGGACACCTGTGGAACCGATGGGAAGCAGCAAAGAGGGAGAAGGGGTCTCAGGGGAAGCAGGCTCACAAGCAAAGGAACACTGGCTTGATGAAAAGGGACATTCTGACCCAAGAAAGGAGGATTATGCATTTGCAGGACAGCTAATTAAACCTTTTGGGAATACTTCTACAGACAGTATTGAAGAGCAGATTTCTTGAATGAGTCACTAATGGGTGAGGATTCTTCCTTTGAACTCTGCATCTCAGCCCAAATTTCTGCAAGAGTAACACAGGCGAGGACAGATCCAGCAGCAGAGGTAACGCGCGTCTCACCACTCCGAAGAGGAACGCTTTGCTTTTGCTCAGCATGTCTTTGCGTTGCTGCTCTCGGCTTCCCTTGCTTTTCAAAAGCATCTCCGCTGCTCTTCGTTAGCGCGGCATGAAGGACCTGCCGCCTGTGGTGAACGATCTCCGCTAACCCACGCGCGAGACACGCGGCTGCTCTCGCGATTCGCCATCGGTGCTCGGTGCGCCCAAAGGCTCCAACGCAGAGCTCTAGGGCCAGGGCTGGGCACTTGGGTGCTGTGAGGCTCCCTGCCTGCAACGGCGCACGCCCAGGTGACGTGGCACCTCTACAGCTCCCATCTTGAAAGCATCTTGTCTTCCAGAATCCCTGGAAAGGGAGCACAAAGGGGAGGAGGGCAGCAGGGAAGGGAAATCCCTCTGGACAGCCCCCGAACCAAACACAGCGGCACTCGTGCCACGTGCCAGCACGGGGATAACACAACCACGAGCTGGATGCTCTCCCACGCCGCTTGGCAAGCTAGGACGGTGTCCAGGGAAAGCGGCACTGCCCATCCCTGCCCACGCCCCAGCTCTTGCTGACGGGCTCTCCCTTCAGAGGGGTTTTTCTCCTGGTGGGCGACTGGGGAAGGGGTGCGGGGCCGTTTCACAAGCTGGAAGGAAAGAGGCTTCTTCACGGAACTTTGAGAAGTCCCATTGACCAGAGCCAAGCAAAGCCTCGTCAGGAAGGAGCCAGGGAAGCTCCTCTCCCCCCGGAGCTGGATGCTCTGCCGGAGAGCGATCCCCTGGGATGAGGCAGCGCTGCAGCCACCCGCTCCAGCAGCGTGGACGGCACCAGCGGCAGGCAGGGCTGCGTTACTGGGAGACCAATGCTCTCGGGGACCATTTGCCAACCCACTGCCCTTCCGCAACCGCTCAATTTCAGCAAGAAATGCGTTCCTGACCCTCAGCGAAGGAATCCAAAGAGAGGACGAGCTTGTCCCCATAAAGAAAGCCCACAGGGAAATGGGTGACCACCAGCACGCGAGGCTCATCTGAAGAACTCCTGGGAACAAGGTTTTTCCTGAAGGCGACCTCATTCCCTGCCTAATTCCCTAGGACTCTATGAGTGTGGCCCGCACTCTCACTAGGGAAGACAAATCTGGCTCTCCTGGATTCTTCTCTTTCCAGCCAACAAACAAAGGGATGCAGCGGAGGAACGCCTGCACGCGAGGGTTGGTTGTACCCAGCGTTGTGTCCCGCCTGAAGGGAATGCGGTAACTCCACCAGCATCTGGAGGGCCTGGCAGTGCTGAAGCAGCACTGGAAGAGTTCCTCTTCAGACGAACACAAGAGTGAGCAAAGCAGCAGAGAACGGCTCAATTCATAACTCTACAGGCTGCTACACTTCTGCATGGAGCCCCCCGAGAGAAATAAATGCATAACCTGTGGGCGGCGCTTAGGCATGGAATGCTACGAATGGGGCAGCTTGGTCCTATGGATCGTGGTCTGCAAAGGTCGGTCACCTCCAGCACAGCTCTTGTGTTCTGGGCACACGCTGGGCTTCCAATGCGCAGACAGCTCAGCGGTGTTGAGCGCACGTGCAACCGGTCTAATGTTTCCCGAAAGAGCTTTCACGGGGGTCAGAGACTTTGTGAAGGGGCACGGCCGAAAGCAACCGAGGGCCTGCACGAGCACAGCAGTCAGCTCGCACCTCCACGCATGAAGCGGCTCTGCTGCATGGCGGGGCAGCCGTTTGGATCAGCGTGCCCCCTGCCTACCCGTCCCAGGCAAACTTCTCAACCCTTCAGATTCTGCCCCAGTGACATTTCCACTGGAAGGGGGAGCATTCTGGGGCACCTCTACATCCCATTTCTGAGGAGGAAGGCTCCTTTGGAGCAGACTGCAGGTCTGTTCCCTTCTCAGGAGGGCAGCCAGTAGGAGCACCAAAAGGGATCTAGTGGATCACCTGCTAACTTGGCGCTCGGGAAAACAGAGGATCGCCAAAGGTCCCTTCCCACCACAACCGTTCTGTGAGTCTGTGAATTCAGACTGTGGGGGACCAGCACAGACCTGTGCCACCAGTGAATGCCCTGGGGAGAAGGCAATGATTTGGATAAGCCCATTACGATGGTCGTTCCTTTTTGCTGGAGCTGCCGAGCTTTACGCAGAGTGCGCTTGAGCTGATAGACCTTCCTCTGGACCTTCCTCCAGACCCTCCTCCGGACCTTCCTCCAGACCCTCCTCCGGACCTTCCTCCGGACCTTCCTCCAGACCCTCCTCCGGACCTTCCTCCGGACCTTCCTCCAGACCTTCCTCCGGACCTTCCTCTGGACCTTCCTCCAGACCTTCCCTGGGACCTTC
>NW_009258310.1:14648-19977 GCF_000687185.1 Egretta garzetta
TCCCTCCTCTCTGGTGTCAGCGGACACTCTGCCAGCATCAGGCGGACAGGGCTCACAGGCACCGCACTCCCTGGCCTGCAGAATTCGGCCTTCGCCCTCAGCTGCCCACCCCTTTACATCTATTGATGCTGAGCCTGCTCTGCTGTCACGCAGGTCAACTCATTTAGCTTGGCTCTTCACTGTCCTCTCCAAGCTCAGTGGCCTCCAAAATGTCATGTTTTCTGCAAATCATGAATTCTCATTAATAGCGGTGAGCTTTCATACAATTAATAAATCCATTAAATGAAATGGAACCCTCCTACACCATACCCGACTGCCTGCTAGTAACCTCCTTCCACGATGAGCACCAACAAGCTCTGCTCTTCATTGCTGGCTTTTGTTCTCCATAAAATACGCCCAGGCCAAAGCCTTGCTTCTTGCTTGGAAGGAATTCCTCAGTGTCACTAATCCCGCGCCTCCGATGCCCAGCTCCTGAACCGCAGTCTGGAGCAAGGACCACACCGTGCTGCGATGCAAACCTTCTCTTCTTGCAGAGGAAGGAGAGATTTTAGTTTCTACATCTCAGAAGCGAAGTTGTTCCAGACTTCCCCAGTCTGCTCAGGACCTGCCCTCCTTCGGCTCATTTCAAGGGCAGACAAGGGAAGGATTCCTAGGACTAGCGCAGAACGAGCGTCTTCCTTGGCACCGGGGATGACAAAGGGACGGGGGAAGCTGATGCCTACAGCGTAAGCAGCAACCAACAGTCTGACTCAGGCCAGCTCCGTGCTCAGCAAGAGACCCTCAGGTAACAATGCCAGACTTTAATAAACCCGACCGCCAGCTCATGTAGGACCAGCACCGTTCGCAGATCACGCTTCGGGCTGCAGGACCGCAGTGCAGCGACGAGGCCAGAAGCACTAGGCGCACGGGAGCGACAGGCGGGAGATGCTTCACAGCACAGCTGTGGATGTAACTTCTAAAAACCTGAGTAACACGCGAAGTCACTTAAGCTGTGGCTTCCTCCGTGCCACAGCGCGGGCAGTGACTCCCGACCTGCTGCTGTGGCGGCGGCACCGCACGGGCAGCGCCGGGCGGGCTTTCTGGCTGGGGCGGGTGCTGGGAGCAGCCTGTGCTGGGGGAGCCGTGACCACCACGGGGGACGCCCGCCGGGCCCATTACGATGGTCGTTCCTTTTTGCTGGAGCTGCCGAGCTTTACGCAGAGTGCGCTTGAGCTGATAGACCTTCCTCTGGACCTTCCTCCAGACCCTCCTCCGGACCTTCCTCCAGATCTTCCTCCTGATCTTCCTCCGGACCTTCCTCCAGACCTTCCTCTGGACCTTCCTCCAGACCTTCCTCTGGACCTTCCTCCAGACCCTCCTCCGGATCTTCCTCCAAACCTTCCTCCGGATCTTCCTCCAGACCTTCCTCCAGACCTTCCTCTGGACCTTCCAGCCAGTGTCCTCTGGTGCATGTGCAGCAAGCGATCAGCAGCGTATTCCTGCAGCACCATCAATGCCCTTTCCCTGCCAGCCCTGCCATTTCGGTATCCGCTTTCACTCCTCACTGGTGGCACCGGGCACGCTGCCAGCATCAGGCGGACAGGGCTCACAGGCACCGCACTCCCTGGCCTGCAGAATTCGGCCTTCGCCCTCAGCTGCCCACCCCTTTACATCTATTGATGCTGAGCCTGCTCTGCTGTCACGCAGGTCAACTCATTTAGCTTGGCTCTTCACTGTCCTCTCCAAGCTCAGTGGCCTCCAAAATGTCATGTTTTCTGCAAATCATGAATTCTCATTAATAGCGGTGAGCTTTCATACAATTAATAAATCCATTAAATGAAATGGAACCCTCCTACACCATACCCGACTGCCTGCTAGTAACCTCCTTCCACGATGAGCACCAACAAGCTCTGCTCTTCATTGCTGGCTTTTGTTCTCCATAAAATACGCCCAGGCCAAAGCCTTGCTTCTTGCTTGGAAGGAATTCCTCAGTGTCACTAATCCCGCGCCTCCGATGCCCAGCTCCTGAACCGCAGTCTGGAGCAAGGACCACACCGTGCTGCGATGCAAACCTTCTCTTCTTGCAGAGGAAGGAGAGATTTTAGTTTCTACATCTCAGAAGCGAAGTTGTTCCAGACTTCCCCAGTCTGCTCAGGACCTGCCCTCCTTCGGCTCATTTCAAGGGCAGACAAGGGAAGGATTCCTAGGACTAGCGCAGAACGAGCGTCTTCCTTGGCACCGGGGATGACAAAGGGACGGGGGAAGCTGATGCCTACAGCGTAAGCAGCAACCAACAGTCTGACTCAGGCCAGCTCCGTGCTCAGCAAGAGACCCTCAGGTAACAATGCCAGACTTTAATAAACCCGACCGCCAGCTCATGTAGGACCAGCACCGTTCGCAGATCACGCTTCGGGCTGCAGGACCGCAGTGCAGCGACGAGGCCAGAAGCACTAGGCGCACGGGAGCGACAGGCGGGAGATGCTTCACAGCACAGCTGTGGATGTAACTTCTAAAAACCTGAGTAACACGCGAAGTCACTTAAGCTGTGGCTTCCTCCGTGCCACAGCGCGGGCAGTGACTCCCGACCTGCTGCTGTGGCGGCGGCACCGCACGGGCAGCGCCGGGCGGGCTTTCTGGCTGGGGCGGGTGCTGGGAGCAGCCTGTGCTGGGGGAGCCGTGACCACCACGGGGGACGCCCGCCGAAAGTGAACGTCTGCGGAAGCCGATGGCGAGCAGGCACGGATGGCAAACTAGGCAGACGTGTCAGGCTGGAAGATGGTGCGGACCCGACTGAAGCAAGGGGGGGAAGACCTGCCCGTTCCAGCCCTGGATGCCTTCAGAGCCCAGCACTTCTGGGGAAGAGAGGAGCTTCTCACCCGAGGAGCGCCTCAGGCGGGCCTGGAGGAAGCTGCGCTGGGTTTCATGAGTGATGCTGGCTTCTTGGCTCAGCACTGGGAGCTGGGTGCCACGACCCACTCCAGAAAGCCGTGGCGATTGTCCCTGCTCTGCCTCCCTACGGGAGGACAAAGCCAGAGATCCGAGCGACGGGGCGGTATCGCCGACGAAACCGGTGCCCTGCTACCCTTCGTCCACCACCCTGTAACAAGTAACGGCTTTTCTCTTCCGCAGCCTGCACAAATTCCTCTGCGTGGGAACAGGGCTCACCCCTGCCCGTCTGCCACAGCAGCCAAAAACTTGGGACTTTTCCCTGAGCCGATGCAGGGAAGCGGTGCCTGGGGCGGGGGGGCATGACCAGACAGGGACCCCCAGCTGGGTAACGGGAGGACGAAGCTGCTGCTCTCAGGCTTTGGGGGTTTTGTCGTGGCGCAAGGCGCAACGGAAGACCAAGTCCTGAGCTGGCACCAGGCTGAACGGACGCCCTGCACCCAGGATCTGTGCCGGGCCCTGCAGGAGTTCCCCACCGGTTGGACACGCTCAGACGAGAGCAAATCCCACTTTTCCTGGGTTGGTTTATTTTTTTCCTCTCCCAAACCATGTGTAAGACATTGTCCCAATAAAATAGGGGGTTGGGATTTGGGAAAAAGCCAGCCAGACACGGAAGCCCCGGAGGTGCGATGCCTCCCTCCTCTTTCAGAACTGCCTTTTCTTCCTCTCACACTTCAGCATTTCCCTCTCCCTCCGACCACACTTCTGCAGCCGAACAGCCGCCCATCTCGCTGCTCACTGCTGGAGCGTTTTCCCCTGATCTCGAGGGACAAATTGGCCTCCCTAGCTCACTGCTCCGTCCTATGAACGTCCACAGGACCTGGCTTTGGGGTCCGAGCAGCCCCGTCCTACCTTCCCCTGAGCTCCCGGCTCAGCCCCAGGCGTCCGACCCGGAGCCGCACGCCTCTGGGTCCTGCAGCCTCTGCACAGGAGAGGCCGGGATGGCAGAAGTTGTTGGCAGAGCTGCGGCGTTTGATGCCCAGTTGTCATTTAATGGCCCCCTGGTAGCACCTAAAGGTTCAGAAGCGAGCTCCTAGTCCAAAAAGTGCCCAGAAAAGAAGAACTCGGGACTCTTCCTACTGTTCCTTGCTGGTCTCATACAAGTTGGAGGAGAGGACGTTTGTGTTTGGTTTTCCATTCCCAATTTCCAGCACTGAGTTCTAAGACCCAAGAGGGAGCATCCCTCCTCCCGCTGTCCCCAGCGGTGGGCACCGTGCAGGCCACGTGACGCCCTGGGGACACCACTGCGCACCCTGCACTGCAGCCCCGGGACAGCGCCCTGAACCTCGGCAGGGCAGAGGCACTGCGGCCGGCTACCCGGGGAGGGTTCCGTCAAGCCGGTCCATTGCTTTCCTTCAGATCCAGCTCGCCTTGTGAATCTCAACGAAAACTAAAACCTGAGCCTGGGCTACAGCTCTGCTGTCCGGCCACTGCCAGCACCAGGCTGGGTGTGGGGCTGAGCACCCCCTCGCTGCTCAAGCCCCGGACCCGAGCACCGCCATGCACGGAGGAGAGCAGCTCTGAAGTTTTACTTTTTAGGTGACAAATACTGTTGCAGAGGGAAAAGACCAGAGGCTGCAGTAAATGCCCAAGGCTTTGGGAGGCTAAGGAGAAGGGATGCAGCCCTGTCCGTATCTTAAATGCCACGGCACAGAACCTGAATTCTGCAGAGTCAGAGGACTCCTAACACGGAGCAAACCCACAGTGCTGGCCTGCAGTGCGCACCCGTGAGTCTGAAACCGAGGGGCCTTAGGTCTGCGGTGGAATTGAGTCGCCCTGGTCGTGCATCCTGGGTGCACAGAACCCCGCCCTGCCAGGGAATGAAATGCAAAAGCCTGTGCTAAGAAAGAGTTAAAGGTGCTCGCCTAAGCAGACACCCTGGATTGCAGATACTGGTTCATCACTGGCCATTTTGCACCAAGAGAGCAGCTAACCCTAACCCTAACCTTAACCTAACCCTAAACCTAGCCCTAACCTTAGCCCTAACCCTAAACCTAACCCTAGTCCAAACCCTAGCCCTAACCCTAATCCCAGCCCTAGCCCTAACCCTAATCCTAGCCCTAGCCCCAACCCTAGCCCTAAGCCTAACCCTAACCCTAACCCTAAACCTAACCCTAACCCTAGCCCTAAGCCTAACCCTAACCCTAACCCTAAACCTAACCCTAACCCTAGCCCTAAGCCTAACCCTAACCATAACCCTAAACCTAACCCTAACCCTAACCCTAACCATAACCCTAAACCTAACCCTAGCCCTAGCCCTAACCCTAGCCCTAACCCTAGCCCTAACCCTAACCTCTTCAGGCAGCAAATGCCGCTCACGGTGGGCCCCGGGCAGAGGCAGTGCCTGCGTCCCCCTCTCGTGCTGGTGTCTACGCAGCCCGCTCGCGCGCCAAGCCCAGCTCCT
>NW_009258310.1:20006-22615 GCF_000687185.1 Egretta garzetta
CGGCGCCGGGCAGGGCGGCTGCAGCTCACGCTTGGAGTCGGGCAGGGACGCCGGGCGCGGGCAAAACAAGGTCCAAAGCTTTCACACAAACAGGGCTGTGCAACAGAGAGGAAACATCAGCTGACAACCAGGGTCGGGCAGATGGTGCTGGACGGCAGCAGGCACTGCCATTGTCTGAAACGCCGGCTCAGCGGAACAGGGACGAGCCGGCTCCCATTCAGCGTGGCGTGGGGGCAGGAGGCAGAGTGGGCAGCCTGAACTCGCCCTGCCCTGCGCCAGGCAGCATGAAGCCCAGGGATGAGCCCGGTGCCTGCGGTGCTAACACGGGCCCCGGACCTCCCCTGGGTGCAACCCCTGACACTCGGACGCTCTGCGACACCAGCAACAGGACTGAACGCATGAAGGCATGGGCATATGCAACGACATGAGGACCCTCCTGCTGCTGACCACGGGCACATGGAGCAAGATTTGCTGCGCAGAGGCATGGATCTCTGTGCCCAGCTTGAGCCAGAGCAGCGCTCCGCCTCCGCCCAGACCTAGGGGCTCTACAACCTTTTGCTCCACCAGAAAGACCAAAGTCAGCCAGAGGGGCTTCTGAGTCTCCCACACCTCTGCTTAAACCCGCCGTGTGTTACAGCCTGGGACTGGAGCAGAGCTGATCCCTGTGGAAGGCGTCCGTGCAGCCGTCCGGGAAGCGGTACGGCAGCCACCGCCAGCCCAGCGCTGGTGCAGGGCGTCTGGCAAGAGGAGTTTCCTAGCGCTGCCGTTCTGCTCTCCCGGGACTGGCCCTGTCCAGCTGGGCACCGGGAAGGGGACGCAGACTCGGAAATTCAGCACTTGGCAGAAAATGACAAGTAAAATCAAACATGAGACTGCCCAGAGCTCTGCGTAGGCTCTGGGGTTGCGTTCACACATGGAAGCACACAGATGTAGGCAGCTATTTTCATACACTCTACGGGTAAAAAAACCAGGACAGACAGACAAACACGGAAGAAGCACAACCAAGACCACACAGCTGGCCATGCACACTGGGGAAATTCGCCTGGTGGGCACCCGGATCAGGGGCACGTGCCACTGCTCAACCCCCCCAGCACCCACCCAGGCCCGCAGGTCACCTTCTGGAGAGGGATTGGGATCCTGCCACCCAGCCCAAGAGACCCCATGCAGACAGGAATGGCCTCTCAGGTCCCACTGCCTGGTCCAGCCGCTTGAGTGTACACAGCTCATCAGCCACAGGCTCGTGAAGGGATTCCAGCAGCTCTGGTAGCAACTGAGACCTGCTGGGGACATGGTCATGAGCTCTGGGAGCAAGGACCCTGAGACCTGCTGGGGACATGGTCATGAGCTCTGGGAGCAAGGACACCAAGACCTGCTGGGGACATGGTCATGAGCTCTGGCAGCAAGGATATCGAGACCTGCTGGGGACATAGCCAAGGAGCTCTGGGAGCAAGGACACCGAGACCTGCTGGGGTCATGGCCAAGGAGCTCTGGCAGCAAGGACACCGAGACCTGCTGGGGTCATGGCCAAGGAGCTCTGGAAGCAAGGACTCCTCCAGTGGCAGTCATTAACCAGTCTGGGGGAAGGGGGGGTCAGTTTTCTGTACCCCGATTTCCCTATAGCTGTCTTAGGTGAACACTTATCCAGGTTTAAGTTGGTGCCAACTGTGACTGCCCTGTGACGTCCCTTCACTTCACCGTAACGTCACTGGTTGTGGGTCACCAGGCTGGAGCTCCTGCGGCCCGAAGGTTGCCTGTTGGAAGGCAGCGTTGCCCTGCGGGTGATTCCAAGCCTCCTCTCCCTGCTGGTCAGCTGAACCCCAGCCTGGGACACCTGTATGATCTCAGGGCAGCAAGAGCATAAGATGCTGCTCCCTCTGTCTCATGGGGTTTTTGCTCCAAAAGGTGACCTAGGGACAACCCATGACTGGGAAGGCACAAACCTCCAGGGAAGGGGGAGCCTCGTGCATCACAGCACGGGGGGAGCTGCTGGGGCTCAGAAAGGGGATGCTGCCTCCTAGGGTGGCAGACCCTTGCTGGGGTCCCTCCCACCCTCGCTGGGGTCCCTCCCCACCCTTACTGGGGTCCCTCCCCATGGGGCTGAGTTGCACCATGGGGGCCCTGCCCCTGCACAGCCCTTGCTGGACGGGCAGCTGCAATGGGGGCACACAGTCTTGTCCAGGCCACGGTACGAATCCTATGGAAGCCCAAGGGAATTTCCTCAGTCGTCACCTACGAGCAGCAGCACACGACATCACAGCACGAGGACACGGACATGCTACCGGGGCACACCAGGGCGGGAGGGGGACACTCACATGCCAGAGCAAGCGCCGCTGCCCGCTCTCAGCCAGCCGGGGCGGGGGGAGAGTGGGGAGCGGGGCCGGCACGGGCGTGGGGAGACGAGGTGAGTTTGCTATGGGATGAGAACATGCTCACTTACACAACTCGCCCACCCTCCGGAGGCCAGAGGCGGTTCTAGACAGAGCAGCGCGGACATGCAGATGGAGAGCAGGAAGAGAGGCAATGAGAGAGAATGTTAGCTCCGGTCCGGGGCAGCAACAAGACGGAGAAGAGCGAACGGACTTCATCCCGTGGCCCACGGCCGGCATGGG
>NW_009258310.1:22665-23222 GCF_000687185.1 Egretta garzetta
AGGGGGCTTTTGGGGCCAGTGAAAGTCGGGACGTTCCCCACCAGCTGAGGTCCCGTCAGTGTGTTGACTACAGGAAATGGGACATTCGTAACCGCATGGATTCGACAGCCAAAGCCTGGAGGATTCGACAGTGCTGTTTGGAACAGCCGGGAGGGAGGAGGGGGGCAGCGGGGAGGGGATGGGGAAGGGACAGGAGGGAGAATGGGGAAGGGCAGAAGAGGGAGGGGAAGGAAACAACATATGCATGAGAAAAAATGCCCCACAGCAAGAACGAGAAAGAGCAGCAAACACAGTTCAACGCCTTTCCTGACTTCCCCCAGCAGCCGTGTTAGTGCTTTGCTTTTGTGGCTCTGAGCACAGCGGCTACAGCTGAAGGTCAGTGCCGTGGCATCGGGGCCTCGCCAGGCAGCCGGCGCTTCCCGACCGGGGGAGGGGCCTGGGCGGGCAGAGGAGGACTCAACACAGGCTCTCCAGGGAGCAGGAGGGAATGTCGTGGGGGCACGGGAGACCTTGCGTCCGCTGCCTGGGCGCTGGGCTGCTCTGCTGAGACTCCTAAA
>NW_009258310.1:23892-25709 GCF_000687185.1 Egretta garzetta
TGGGGTCTGCTGGGGTCACTCCTGGCAGGCTCAAGCGGCGACTGCACCGGTTCAGCGGGAGCATCCAGCCCGGTGCTGCACAGCTCGCGGTGGGGGTGTTCGGGCAGCCCCATGGCCGGCTGGCCGAGAGGACGCGTGGTTCCCCCCTGGGGAAGGCCTGGCACCTTTGGCCAGACCTTTTGCCAGACCACTGGCACAGGGACAGTGTCCTGGCTGCGTCACGGTGACCAACCTGCTACGCTTGAGGGGTGATGTAGAAGGGCAAGAGGACTTCTGAACGCACTTTGAGTGCTCTCCCTCTCGTGCTTCTCCCTACAAGGGGGTCTCGGCCTCCAGCTACGGTTTTTCTCAGGCAATTTTGCAGACGGTGCTGGGACTGGACTGGGGTCTCTCAGCCACGAGCTCCAGCCTGCCCAGGCTCCATCGTGGAACAGGGAGAATGGGGTGTCAGCAAAGATTGACAACAGTGAGGTTCTGGCAGGGTCAGAGCACGACGGACATCAGAGCTCCTTACGCCTTAACCAAACCTGCCATCTCTCATGGCAGCAGCCCTGTTTTGTCCTTCTCCGAGCTCGTCTTTGCAGGAGAAGGCAATTTGGGGCTGGTACCCACAGGACACGTCGTCTCCTCGCGGGCTGCCCCTGGGACTCTCCAAGCCCATCTCCTCCTAAGCTCTCAGCGGGGAGCACACCCAGCTGCGGCAGGCTGCCTGCGGAGCTGCTCCGAGGGAGCAGGAGAGGCCTCCTGGCCGTTGACAAAAGACCTGAGATTCGAGGGGGTCCTTTTGCATCGCTCCACACAAGGGAAAAAGCCCCTTTTCCGTGACCAAAGCCCTGGAAGGAGCAGCCCTTACAGCTCTCCTGCGCTGGGCTGATAAACGACTGCATCCTGAGACCTTCCTGGAGCCAGACTCGGTGACGAGGGAACCCCTCCAGCTTTAACCCCTCCCTCTTTTGGGCCACTTGGGCACTGACAGAGCCTGGGTGGGACCCGGAGCTTGTCTCGCTGAGGCCCAGACCCCCCCCTCACTGCTCTTCCCAAATCTCGCTCTGGACAAGCATGAGGCAGAGCCATGGCGTGCTCTTCCGCTGGCTGGGAGGGAGGAGCGGATGGGCTGTGATTAGTAGATGTTAGTGATCAGATGGGGTGAAGCCAGCCGTGCGTGCTGTGACATGGACGCATGCTGCGACTTGCTACCCACAAAGCCCCTGTCTCCTTGTAGGCAATGCACGGCAACATCAATCAATCACGGCCGCCATCGGCGGGAAGCGTGGAGCTGGTGTTGGACGAGCGCGTCCCCTCGCACCCAGGGCAGTGCTCCCCTGCGGCGGCTGCTCCCGCGGTTACGGCATTCCCACAGCTCCCGCTGGAAACCCTCGCCGTGTCCGCCAGACACCCGCCCTCCCTTGGCTTCTCTCTGAACAGCCTCTGCCTTCCTGCTCCCCTGAGCCGTGCCCGCTTGGAAAAGCCGCAGAGGTGGATGGGGTGCCCCATCCTCAGCCTGACATCCTGCAGCGAACGCTGGGAAAATGCCATGGCAACCGGGAGGCAAGAGCATCCTCCGGCTCAGCACAGCATGGCACGGCGCTCCGAGCTGCCAGCGGAGTGCGTGGCGAGCCCCCTGCCGCCCGGTGGCCCCGCTGCAGCACACCCCCAGGAGCAGAAGCCTCCTCCCACGGGAAGGGGAGCCCATGGAGCGAAGGATTTTGCAGTTACCTACAGGGATGCATTAGGCATCTCTAAGCCCAGCTGCCGCAGGGAAGCAGATGGAGACCTGCCAAGCCTCCGTCACGAGGCTGCAGGTTCGCCTCCCTCTT
>NW_009258310.1:25838-34907 GCF_000687185.1 Egretta garzetta
TGCGCGGCGTGGCCAAGGGATGCCCCTGCCGCCTGCCGAAGGGGCTCCAGCCTGAAGGCCACCTCCCCTCCCAACCTCCGCGCAGTGCCACCAAGAGCCCGCATGCCCCAAGCTGCCGCCAGGGAAGGTGCTGCGCAGGGCGCGTCTCAGCGGGCCTCGCCAATGCCCGTCTCCGGCTTTTCGTCAGCTCTCCAGGGACAATTCCCCTGACTGCGGGAGGAAAGCTCAGCTCTGCTTCGTGCATGCGTTTAGACACCACGAAGAGACAAAAAGCCTACAAGGAAACAGGGGGTTGTATCTGCAGCGGCTGAAAGCTTGCACCAGAAACGTTACACATTTAACTGAAACAGAATTAATTGATGAGTTTATAGAGAAAGAGGTAGCTTTACCCTAGGAGCTAAATGCCTAAAGGGCTTATTTTTCTTCTCTCTCTCTTTCAGATCTGTAGAAATACAAAGCAGTTGTGGGTTTCCAGAACAGCACCTGAAAAACTCAGTTTTGCATCTAAAATTCTGCTTCACACGATACATTTGGCATGTTTGGCTGTTGCTTAAAGGTAAACAAACAAGCAAACGAACAAGCAAACAAACAAACACACACCCCCCTTTGCAAAGCACCCCCTGCCCCAGGGTCTCGGCTGTATTAGCTGGAGCCCCAAACCACAACCGTGCTGACACCTGGGCTGCTCCTGGCTTGAGTCACCGTGAGCTGACTTTTGGCGCTGAGGGCTGGCACCGCACCAGCCCCGTCAGCAGAGGTGGGGGGGTTAGGTCCGGGCGTGACTACGCGGGATGACATGAGCCCAATGAGGCTGGCTGGCCATGGCCAGTCACAGGACAAGGGGACACTGCAGACCAATGCCACCTCGAGACAGGGCTTAGCGTCGCGCGTTCAAGGCGTGAGTCACCCTGGAGCGCGTGAGTGCGCCAAGGCCGCTGCTCGGCTGGCATCTGCATCGCTAGCTCTGACTCACGGGATCACTAATCAAAAACGCACACCTCTCGTGAGTTAGCGTCAGCTTTATTGTGGTAATGGATGTCACAGCATGAATCCATCTCAGCCTTCAGCAGCAGCTCTGAGCTGCGGGGTCCTTGCATTGCTTGGCATCGGCTGCTGCATGAGCTCGCTCCGGGGGCGGCTGGGAAGTTCAAGCCAGGGAGAGGCCAAGACGGCTGGTCGCTCTCCCGCAGCTCAGCTTAGCAAAGGCTGCTGCGTGCCGGGACACTGGATCTTCAAGGATCCCGTTCATGTTAAACATGAAGACGGCGGCCGCTGGCCTCGCGTCAGCCTTCAGAGACACGCTATGTCAAGGCAAGGGCCGGGGTAGCTCCCGGCGGAGCTCAGTTCGTGTGTCCCCAGCTCAAGGGCCACCACTTATTCCCACGGGACAGTACAAATGGCAGTGGTCACTCTGCTCCGCTGCCACTGTCACCGCCGAACTAGGGTGTCTCGGTGAGGGCTGTGCCGAAGGCTGCATCTCAGCAAGCGGGCGCACTACGGCTCGGGGAGCAGGGCCGTCCTCCGGCAGCACGCAGCGCGGGGGCACGGCAGAGCCCCCCTCGCCACGCTCGGCCCTGGCCGCTCACGCAGGGCGCCGGGGGCGGGATAAAGATCGTCTCTATCGATTGCCTTATCTCTGACCTCTGGTCTCATGCTCAGTATTTCTTGGCCTCTTTCTCAGCCCCGCTTGTCAAGCGTCCTCCTGCGGAAGACCGTCTTGGAAGGAGACACAGCCAGAGTTAGTTACGGGGGACGCAGTTTGTGTCTTCTGTTCCTGGGGTCCCCAGCCCGGGCCCTCGCAGACCTCTGCAAGGGAAAGGCACCAGGGCCTGCTCTGCAGCCACCGCGGGCAGGGGGAGCTCACCCCCTCTTCGATGCAACTACCGTAAATTCAGAGTTTAATGGGCTTAGGAAGCAGCTCCAGCAAGGAGCGGTGCCACCGCAGCCAAGCTGCTCTGCCAGCTTCCGCAGCTCCTGTGGCCCCTGGAGGGGCAGGGGCGGCTCTGGAAGGGCACCTCCTCGTCCCCCAGAACACCCCTGGCTCGAGGTGAGAGCTCCAGTTTGGCCCACGACCCTTTCTGGAGCAGAGCTGAGGGTAAGGAGGAGGGGAAAAGCGGCAGCACAAGCCAGGCCACAGCCCT
Source organism: Egretta garzetta (assembly GCF_000687185.1). Classification (NCBI taxonomy): domain Eukaryota; kingdom Metazoa; phylum Chordata; class Aves; order Pelecaniformes; family Ardeidae; genus Egretta; species Egretta garzetta. Next base: position 27,980 of record NW_009258310.1, read on the forward strand.
TTAGCCGTCCAAACACCGAGCGAGGGCTCGGTGGGCTTTCGGGAAGCCTGGCCGAAGGGGTCAGCACCCGGCAGCCCCGAGGGGATGCTCAAGGGCCGCCCCTGCCGGCAGCGGTCCCACCTCCTCCTCCTCAGCAGCACGCTGGCTTTAGGCGTGGCTGCCGCAGGATGCTCTCAGGACGGGCCCAGGGGCTGGAAAACATGTCCTGAAATGGGTCACCCAAGCCCATCCTACTGCTCTTTCCATTATTTTCTGAATTTACAGCAATTCCACAGAAGAGAGGGATTTTCGCGATGAAGGAGCCTGGCTGGCAGTATTAGATCTCCTGTTTCCAGCTGACTTCCTGGGAAATATTTCAAGCCTTTGACATCAACCAGGAGCACAAACATTTCAGAGATGAGAGGCCACGACTTTCAGAGAAAGGAAAGCGAACACTGAGCTCTGCAGGGCAGTGGGGGGGGCCGAACGCTTGGTGGCAGGGGGGGTGAGGGGAGGAGGACGGGCTGCACCTCCCTGGCACCGCAGGACCGGCTCCCTGCGGAAGGTGACGGGGTGGGAGCTGAGGTGGGGTCTGCCCCTCCCGGGAGACGGGGCGAGGGAAGCGCACTGCCTACGGGAAGCGCAGGTTCAAGGGGAAGCAGTGGTGGAGGACAGGAGGGGTCAAAGAGAGGCAGAGGACGGACAAGGGGTGTCCCCGAGAAGCGGGGGGCGCTTGCACATCTCTGCTGGGAGGCTGCGGGAGGGACGGCCGATCAGCCGTGCTCCGTGATCCGGTGATCCGGACGGAGAGGGCAGGCCGGGCAGTGGGGCGGCTGCGTTCCGACACCGGAGGGGTGACAGTCCCAGCGGCCCCGGGGGAGGGGGGCCCAGGCCTCAGCGAGGGGCCCATGCCCGGTGCGGGCGAGCTGTTTGAGATGCCGGGTGCCACCAGCAGCTGGTAACGTCCAAGCTCTGTAGCGTCGCTGCAGATAGACTCCGCCAGCGCTCTTTAGGAACGTGAGGCGTGGCGTGCCTGATTTCAGCAGGGTCCCCAAATGCATTTAAACTAAGTGCGTTCAGCACGGGACCCCGCGGTGCCCAACCGAGCAGAGCAGGGGGAGGAGAGCCCCATGAGAGGCAGCGCTCCGAGGGAAGGGCCGTAATGTGCATTTGGGGCCAAATCCAGAGCGATGGGGCAGTGTGGCAGGGCAAGAGCCAAAGACTTTATTCCACACTGCGGTCGTAACTATGAGTTTGGTGCCTACCGAGAGGTGCAGCCAGGCTGGCATGGCCGACGCTGGCACTGGCAGGGAGATGTGAGCTGGCCGAAGGACAGAGCTACACGAACGCTCCCCTGGGGCTATGGCAGGATGCTTCGTCCCCCGTGCTACCACTTGAAACGTCACCAGCTGTGCTAGCACCACGTGGGCTCACAGCCCATCGCTGTGATGATCTGCTCAGAAAAACCTTTCCAAGAGAAGGGTTCCCCTTGGCTCAGAGCTCCCTGCCCAACAAGCACCTTGATGACCCCCAGCAACCCCGCGCCAGCGACGCCGGGGGGACCGGCTCGCTGCGGCTTCGCTGCCATGGGAGGTGCGGCGTGGCTGCAGTCTGAAAGGGCGGAGCGAGACCGGGGGCTCAGGTCGCCTCCTGCAGTTCCTTCAAGTTTCAAAGCCCTGTCAGGGTTTGCTCTTAGATCTCAGGCTCCGGTTCAGAGTTTTTTGGTTTGGTTTCGTTCTACAGTTAGGTGGGGATGTGGGGGTGGAAGCGTGGGGCACAGGGGCCACTGCTGCCCCCATGGGTGGCTGGCACGGGGGACACGCCGGGCAGGAGGGCAGCGCGAGGGACATGACGACGTCCCTGCTGCTTGGGGAGCGTGATGATCACAGCTCCAGCGTGGGAAAGAACCAGCGTCTCCCGGGCGCCGTGAGGGCTGAGGGAACCTGAGTCTGACTTTGCAGGAGGAAGAGGCTCCTGCGTGTCCCGGGGCCCCTCTGCTGGGACCCTTCAGATCCCCTGGGCTTGCTGAGCTCTGCACCCGTCCGTGCGTGGAGGGGAGTAAGGGGAGAGAGGATCCACCACGCTTAGGCGCTGCGTAGATACCTCTGAGCCGCCCTGCCTGGAGCCATGCGTGACCCCCCCCAGCTGCACCCTGCCAAAACACCGCCCGGCAGGTCACCAGGGCTGGCTCGTTCCGAAACGGCACCGAGCTCTGCCCCAGCGAACAGCGGCCGGGGCGGTGCTGCCGCGTCCTTTCTAAGGGCTGTCCCAGAGCACCCTCGGGATGGCTCCTGCTCAGCAGGGGCTGGCCAGAGCTCTAGTACGTGGTCTGGGAACATGTGGAGATCCTTTGAAATGAAAAGCGCTAGAGAAACACACATCGTTATTAACTGTCGGGGAGCAAACATTTAGCAGCGAGCCCCGGGACCACGTACGGCAGCTTGACAACAGCATCGAGACAGAGGAACATGGAACAACAGGAGGGCAATTCAAAGGGGAAAGCAACAGAGCGAGCTCGCCACGTGTGCCGAGCGTAGAGGAGCCACGAACAAACCACACCAACTCCTGGAAAGCACGTCTCAGCGTTGGCTCTCCCCGCGCAGCTGAGGATCCCGACACCTCTGAAATGCCCCTCAGAACCCCCCTGCATCACCCAGCACGGTCACACGCTGCTTGTGCACCTCCCTGTGCTCCCCCCCGGTGCCTACGCCCTGCACCGCCCCCTCCCCTGGCCGGCGACCAGCATCTTACCGTGCTGCGACCACAGGTGACTTCTTCCCGGGATCTAACGTGGACCCGGCTGGTTCCTCCCCCAGTGATCGTGTATCCTTATTCAGTTGCTGTAGTCGGGAACTTAGCTCACTGATCACAGTTGGCTTGTCATCATCAGCCCCATGGATTGGCCTGCTCTCCATGGGGTCCCCCCATAGCTTGGACCTTCTCTGAAAGAGGTAGCGTGGCCGGCCAATGCTGGCTGATGCCAGAGTGGCCGCATGTTGCTGGGAGATGAGCTCGCTGTCCGAAGACTGCTTCAAAAGTGGGTCCCTGAAAGTAACTGGCCCCTTGCTGAGCTGGGACTTGAGTTTTGGCTTTGGAGGCACTGGTGGCTTCTCGAGTATAAAAGTTTGTCCATCCGCAAAGGAAGTGTATGTGTCAGTAGGCTCCCCGCTTTCTGAGGACAACGTAGACATGCTGGAGACCGTAGAGATGGTGCTTGTGGTCTCCAGGTGATGGTCACTTGAACTTCTGGTGTCCACCTCTTCCACTCCCGAGTCTGCAGCAGACTCTGGGGCTACGGGGGCATCAGAGGGCTTCCCTGAGGGTGTTCCGCCAGTGGTAGAAGGTGCTACTGCTGCCGCTGGTATGGATGGCGTGCTAGGCGTAGCCAGGTGGCTGACTGGTGTGCCAGGGGTGGTGACCAGTACCCCGTTTGCAAACTCATCCGGTGGAGGCACCAGCCCTATCTTGGCCAGCTCCTCCCTGGTCTCTTCGTCACTTGAAGACAACTGAGCTGGCGGGAGGGTAACCGTGTAGGGCTCCACTTCTTCCTCCGAACTCCCTTGTCCCAACGTCTTGTCAGAGGCTGGACTGACCGGAGGCTTTCCCACGGGACTGGGCTGGGTCTCTGCTTTGGGGGACTCTGCTGGCTCTGTGCATGCTTCAGGGACAGCTGGTTTCTCCTCTTTTATCTCAAGTCCTATCTCGTCTTGGCCATTACTTGTGGCGTGAACCATGATGAGGCCAGCGGTCTTCTGCTGTGATGTATCCACTATGCTAATAATCATGGACTTCTTGTCTTCTTGTTTCTTCTCCTCCTTCCCGGGTGTTTCTGCTCTTGCCTCAGTTTCTTTTCTCAGTGTGGACGGAGTCCCCCACTGGCTCTTAGTAGGGGCCAAAGTCCCAGAGTCTGTTCCGATTGCCCCTTTGCCTCCAGGGGAGTACACAGGGGACACTAAGCTCTCCAACTCCCCCCTCTCTGGTTCTTTGGTTTGGATGTCCACAAACAGGGGTGCTGCTCTCTCTGAGTCTGGGCTGTGGATCGGGGTGGGCGACCGGGATGGGACTTGAGTTGAGAGGGCCCGTTCCCTTGCGGCCAGCGCAAGCGCCAGTGGTGAGTTCGGATCCAAGGGCTTTCCTGTTAGGGGGTGGATGAACGTTGAGGATGAGCTGCTAATTAATGGCTTTAAAGCTGAGACAGGGGAAGGCAGTAGTACATCTCGGCTTCCTAACAACCGCTCATCGATAGACCTGGACTGCTGCAAGGATGGCATGTCGCTGCTGGGGGGGCTTCCTTCGATGGCCCCAACCGAGAGGAAGACAGTGGATTTCCGCCTCTCATCCAGACGACGGTCTCTGTCCTTCATGACTCCAGCGATGGCAGTGGCAAAGGGGATACTTGTGGCTTCAACCTGAGCAATGCCGGCGTGGTGCTGATACTCCACTCCACTCAGGCGATGGCTCCTGCGGGTGGGAGAGGGCTCCCTTGTAAAGCCTCCGGTGATGGACAGTGCTGCTCTCTCCTGTGCATCCTCCACTTGTAACTGCTTGACAAGAGGACTCTTCTTCCTCTGGGGCTTGGTGGGAGCAAAGAGGCTGACATTGAACTGCCCCATGTTGGCGTAAGGGTTGTCAATCACTCTCCCCTTCCTCTTCAGCTTCTCTGGAGGGGTTGCAGATGGGCCAGGCCGGGGGATCTCTGTTGGCTCCACGGGAAGATGAGAGGAATCTTGTAGGATTATCATGGATCGGGCCCTCTTCTGCCTTTCAGGGTAAGGAATGGAAGTCCTTGACTGATCATACATCTCAGCTGTGCTGATGACCTGCGGGAGTCCATGGAGTTTAGCCTCCAGGCTTGGCTTAAAGCTTGATCTTATGGTATCGTAAGCTCTTCCTGGGGGTGGAGGTGGCGAGAAGGATGGAGGGGGGCCTGTGTCAAAGTAATATGGAGAAGGAGGTGGGGGTGGGGCTGTCTGAGGTGGTGGTGGAATCCCATGGCCTTCCCTAACAGTGTCTTGCATCGATGTGCTCCGGGGAAACTTTCCATCCAGCAAAGAAGCAGCAAGTTTCTCGTCTTCACCTGGGAAGCAAGAAGAACAGTGAAGTCAGAAGGGAGGCAGGCCTCTGGAGAATCCAGAGCGCGACGGTCGCCGCAGATCAGATATACGACATCCCTCTCTTCCCCCGCCCCACTTGCTTTCTGAGGTGATTTTCCACTTCACTTTTTTATATGCTTGGCGCAAGCATTGGCAGGTTGGCCCCTTGCTCGCCTTCACTTGGCACAGAAGGGCAGCCACAGGCTCTCACAATGTCTTGCATTGTTTTAAACCCATCAGACAGCTGTGCCCGACACTTTCCAGCCGGGCTGAACACTCTCCAGACCAACGCAACCATGGCAGAATTGAACGCTTGCTCGTTCCAGCCTCCCGACACCCAACTGCCAACGTGTCAGACAGCTGAGCACAACCAGGTTGTGCCGCTCACAGCAAACAGTGCCGGCACCTCCCATGCGCGGGTTCTCGCACCCTCCCGCTCGCCGTTCTCGTGTCACACCCCCCCTTTCCCCAGAGGGTTACATATGCTTCAATGTGCCAGACTGAATTCAGAAGCAGGGTCTAGCAGACACTTAAGTTATGTATTTCAAGAGCTGGAACTACCCGAGGAAGGCGGATCCTGCCACTCCTTCAGTTAACATGCCACCGGGGAGCACAGCAAGAGCTTTCTCAGGTGCTTGTAATGCTCAGGGAGGGAGCGTGAGAACCTTGCTAAATAAAGTGATAGGGGGAAAAATCCATCAATATAGCAAATACGGGGCAAGCACTTTGTCCTGGTTTCGGCTGGGGTAGAGTGAATTTTCTTCCTAGTAGCTGGCATAGTGCTGTGTTTTGGATTTAGTACCAGAAGAATGTTGATAACACACTGATGGTTTTAGTTGTTGCTCAGTAGTGCTCAGACTACTCAAGGACTTTTTGAGCTTCTTCTGCTCGGCCAGGGGCATAACAAGCTGGGAGGGGGCACAGCCAGGACAGCTGACCCAAACTGACCCAAGAGCTATTCCAGACCATAGAACGCCATGCTCGGGGGGGGTTGGTTGGTTGGTCGCGGGCAGAGTGATCGCAGCTCGGAGTGATCGCTGCTCGGGGGGGGAGGAGTGATCGCTGCTCGGGACGGGCTGGGCATTGGTCAGCGCGTGGTGAGCAATTGCGTTGTGGAGCACTTGCTTTGTATATTCTGTATATTCTCTTACCATTATAGTTGCCAGCGGTTAAATCACGACACACTTGCAGGGGCGCCGATTAACGGAGCCAGCGTGCTCCAGCCCCTGCGCACACCGGCCCCTCCTCGCCGAGTCCTGCTTTGCTGTGCTCTTGCCAGACCCCCCCTTTCCAGTCACAGCTTGGCTGTTCCCAGGGTTTCCAAATGCTCCAGAGAGAATGCTCAGGGTGGTGGGAGGCCACGTCTTGGCACAGCAGCACGGTGACCACCGGCTTCTCTGGCCCTACAGCCCTTCCCATGATGTCCACCAGCACTCAAAGCGCTTTGGCAACCGTGCCTGTACTGCAACGGCGATCGCACCAAACGCCTGTGGATGCAGCATCCGCTGGGGGGGAAAGGGACGCTCTTGGCCAGTGAGTGTTGGAGCTTGCGGCTCCTCATGCTGCTCAGACTGCCACTGCGTTCAGAGCCAGGCTATTTCTGCTAAACACAGTCTGGGGATTTTTAATACCGAGGTAGCATCATGAACGGGAAGCACAGAACAAGTTCAAAGCAGGACTGGACAAAGCCATGGAGGAAGCACTTTTTGTGGGCTATTGTGTGCCCAGAAACCTCCAAACTGAAGACAGGAGCTGCCTGGGTGAGTGTTCAGGAGCCACATCACATCCTTGCCCTGCTTCCACTCTTCCCTGGGCATCTGCTTAAGAGCGATGCTTAAGACAGGATCCCGCACTAG
>NW_009258310.1:34928-35819 GCF_000687185.1 Egretta garzetta
CAGAGACACTGCCATGCTCTTAACAGCATGAAGATCCAAAAAAGTCCTGCCTTTGTGCTTGTTTCTACTTCCCACCTGGGCATGGCCAAGAGCTGAAACATGGGGACTGATGCAGCGCTGAGCTCTGTTGCCATGCCCAGACTGCTACCGAACATGGTCTGGGGCTGTTAGAGCTCGTCTTAGGGCTGCGCTGACCATCCTGTTGAGGTGCTACTGCACCAAGCACGGCGCTACTTCAGGAGATAAGACTGCAGAGCCGGTTCCTCTTCCTCAAATCTCCGGATCTGCAAAGAGCAGACCAGCCAAGGGGCTGCCGGGCCACCAACAGCCGCTGGCTGCTGCACATCCTCGGCTGCTGACCGGTGCGGCAGCCCCTGCTCTACCTGTGAGCTCACAGCCCCTGCTGTGACGATCTTTTAATGGTAAAAGCAAAGTAGTTCAAGCGCAGGAAGGGTGAAGGGGACTGTTAGATAACCTAAATGTATTCACGGTGTAGGCATTAGGTTTTGGTTTATTTTACGTATCTGCTTCTACAATTACTCGTTTGATTCTCTCTGTTCCCCACGTGCTATCTTTCTCTGCCGTAAGCATGTCTCCTCCTTTTTCTTTTTCTTAAATGTGGAGGGGAGCACTGGGGAAAATGGTATCTGAAGCGTTACCAAGCTCAATGACTAGCTAGCCATCTCAGAATCCCAGACTGGTGGGGGTTGGCAGGGCCCTCAGGAGCTCACCCAGTGCCACCCCCCTGCTCAAGCAGGCTCACCCAGAGCAGGGGGCACAGGACAGCGTCCAGGCGGGGGTTGAAGATCTCCAGAGAAGGAGACTCCACAGCCCCCCTGGGCAGCCTGGGCCAGGGCTCGGGCACCCTCACAGTCAACAAGTTCTTCCTCC
>NW_009258310.1:36066-37222 GCF_000687185.1 Egretta garzetta
ACCAGGGCACCCTGCTGGCTCATGGCCACCTTGTCGTCCACCAGGACTCCCAGGTCCCTCTGGGCAGAGCTGCTTCCCAGCAGGTCACCCCCAGCCTGTCCTGGTGCATGGGGTTCAACCTCCCCAGGGGCAGCACCCCACACTTGCCCGTGTTGAACTCCATCAAGTTCCTCTGCGCCCAACTCTCCAGCCTGGCCAGGTCCCGCTGGATGGCAGCGCAGCCTCCCGGTGCGTCAGCCACTCCTCCTGGTTTGGTGTCACCAGCGAACTTGCTGGGGGTACACTCTGTCCCCTCATCCAGGTCATTGATGAATAAATTGAACAAGAAGAACCCAGACAGGTCAGAGGAATGGGCCAGCAGCAGCTCCATGAATTTCACCAAGGACAGACGCAAAGGCCCACTCCTGAGGAGGAAGACGCCCTCGCAACCGTACAGGCTGAGGACTGGCTGCCTGGGAAGCAACTCTGTGAAAAAGAACTTGGGGGGCTTGGAATGCAGTGAGGTGAACGTGGGCTGGCCTCATGCCTCAGCAGAAATGGCCAGCAGCACCCTGGGCTGCGTCAACAGGAGCAAAGACGTTAGCCCTCTCACTCCTACTCATGAGACAACACCTACAGCATGGCATCCTGTTTTGGGGTCCCCAATACAAGAAATCCATCAATGAACTAAAGGGAGTCCAGTGGAGAGCCACCAAGACGGTCAGGGCTGGAGTTCCTGCTCTGTCTGGAAAGGCCGAGAGAACTCGGCTTGGTCAGTCTGCAGAAGGGACTGCCTGTGGGGGACCTAACAGCAGCCTTCTGGTACCCATGGGAGGTTGTCCAGAAGATAAAGCCAGGCTTTTCACGGTGGTGAAAGGACAAGAGGCAATGGGCAAAACTGAAATGCAAGGTTCTGGCTGGATGGAAGAAGCTTTGTGATGAGGACAGTCAAGCAACGGAACGGGCTGCCCAGAAAGGCTGTGCAGTCTCCATCCTTGGGAGGTTTTCGAGACCAGACTGGCTAAAACCCTGATCAACACGACCTGATCTCATAGCTGACCCTGCTCTGAGCTGGAGGTCGGACCGGAGGCCTCCTCCTTCCAACCTGAATTATCCTTTGATCCTACGACAGAAGAAGAGTGGCTTCATTCCAGTCCATTCCCAAGCTGACCGTCTC
>NW_009258310.1:37238-42396 GCF_000687185.1 Egretta garzetta
CAGCCCCGCTCCTCGGAACAGAAGTAATAACGTCTGCTTCCTGTGAAAGCTAATGGCTCCTATGGCTCCTCAGCAAGAAAATCAGCACTCGGGGAAGATCAGCGATGGGAGAGGTGGGAGGAAAGCAAATTCTTGGCAGGCGCGCTCTTCGCTACCTGCACCTCACCGTTCCGACACAGCTCCTCTGCTCACCGCATCTGCGTGCTTGCCATCCGCGTCCTGCGTGACCAACCACATCCATTTACTCATCGACCTCTCCTCCCCGCCGTGCGGCTTGCTCATGCCCGTATTCCGCTGACGCCACCGCCCGACTCCCCACGTCTCCACCGCTCCTCCCGTCTGGCAGATCAAAGGCACATCTACCCCGGCGCTGCCTGGCAGCCGCCAATCACCATTGCCCCAGGAAGCGCAGAGGAGCACGGTGCGCGCAGGCAGCGCCGCTTCGCCCCTCCCAAATACTCTGCCAGCTTCCAGCATTTGCTGATCCAGAGCTGGCTGAGTCAGACCGCTCCTGTGCTTAACCCTTGGCCACTTTCTTCCTCCAGACACCAGGCAGCGCTCTTCGAACTCATGCAAACACCCGGCGCTCCCAACGCCCCGCAGCAGCGAGCTCTGCAGCTTACCCACACCGCGGGCAGAATTGCCGCCTTCTCTTTCCTTCGAACTCTGCCTTTCAGTTAAATTTGGTGCCCATCTGGTCTGTAAAGACCTTTTGCAAGGCTTTCTTTGAATTGTGTTGCTGTGGGATTATGTTCTCTTGCTCAAACCTTCCACTGCCCGTTCCTACCGCGAGAGCGGATTTTGTAAGATACAGTCTTTGTGACGGAAAGAAACTCCTCACTGGTGGTTAAATGTGGCCCCGTGGGCAGAATGAAACCTCGCCCTTAGCACAGAGAAGCAGCTGTTTAGTGTTAAGCTTGAGACTAATCACTGCTGAGCTTTATTTACTGTCTAGGCAAGATGTAGTTCTGCTCAGGGAGTCTTCAAAGTTGAAGAAAGGCAACCAGTAATCCCTCGGGAGCAGGCTGGAAACCCGATGGCTTGATTAAGTACGGAATTCATGAACTGGGTTCAATCCTTGCGGAGCAGGCTAGACCCTGCACTGACCCCTGCAGAGGTAAGGAGCATACGGCCGTATGGAACCCCCTGGTGAAGGCAGTAGCCCCCCCTGGCGAAGGCAGTGCCGAGGACAAGGGTCTTCCTAAAAGGTGAGGGACCAGCGACAAGATCGGTGAAACCATCCTGGCAGTTCTTAACTTGAAATGGAGAGAGAATCTACATGAGTTTATCTAAAATACTGGTTGCTGAGAGCATGGCACCCGACTCCACTCCTACAACTGAAATGTCAACACTTAATGACTTGTACATATGTTCTTTTTTCACTTTTATCCTAATGCTTGCCTGTTGCTAAATGCTGCGCCAGGCAATGGGCAGACCTCGGCCGAGGGGCTGGGCAGCCTGCAGGAGAAGGAGCCTGACCAACTCCTGCGGTGTTGGGAGCCCTTCCACGCAACTCAGAGGCACCCAAGGAAGAACAGAGCAACTCTCCACCAGCATGTGCAGCCACGGAGCGGGCCCTCAGCTGCAGGAAAGCTGCCGGCAAGGAGGCTCAGGCAGACACAACCACAGCGTGACACCGAGGGAAGGCGGTTCCTTTCAAGCTGTAGCCCCTGCACCATCCTTTCCTTCTATGGGATCTCAGCCTGGCAGTTACCGACTTGCCGTTTGCTGTTCCCCCGTGCCTGGCATCACACACGGCGCCCGCGCTGTGTGCCCGCACACTCTGCTGCCAGTGACCGAGTGCTTGCGCTCCTCCAGGCCTCATCCCTCTACCACACCCCCGTGGGCTGCCAATGAATGCAGAACCCTGTGAGCTGTTCCAGGGTCTCCACCAGTGGAGGTGGGGCTGGCCTCCGAGAAACGGAGCATTCGCCCGTCGCAAACAGCACGACCCTTTGCGTGCTGCCCGTGACCTCCCTCCGTGCCTGGTCCATCTTCCATGGGCATAACTGGAAGATTAAACTTCAGACAGACCAACCTGTCCCTCTGCAACTGCCGTTGAGATTTTGCCTCTCAGCTCTCTTCACACAGTGTATGCTGCCTCTTCATCGTGGGGGGCACTTGTGCTTCCTACAAAGAGCAACAAGGCATCTCCAGGCCCCGACTGCGGAGGTCGTGCATTCAGGGATGAAGAGCCCGAGACAAGACGGAGCCTCCTGTGACCGGCAAGGTCCAGCGTGGAGCCCTGTCTCTGAGTGCCCAGAGCAACTGGTCTGAAATGGGGATCACGCCCCCGGGAGCGTGCCCCGAGTGGAGCTGGGCCGTGTCACGAGCCTCACGGCCACCCCTCTCTGTGATTCGCAGCGTGTTCGACGCGTTATTAATCTCCAAGGAAAACACAAAACCTCTCCAAGATGCTTTTGGGGCTGTTGCCATAACAGCCTAAATCCCCGTGAGGATCTGACGCTCTGCATTAATTTGGGCGAGCTAATGAGGTGGCTCTCTCCAGAGCACACCCCACTGGTCCCAACCTTGCCTTCCCCGTGTGGGGATGGCTCCCAAAGCCACCCCTGAGCACAAAGGTGCCAAGTGCCGCGGCTTCGCCCATGCCAAGAAGCGGGAAGCAGGTGAGCATCACCATCCTCGGGCACGCGGGGACTGACCGGAGGAGGACGAAAGCCCGCTGTCCTTCAGAGAGCGGTGAAGTAACGGTACTGTGCCGGCTGCTACTGCACAAAGCTTAAATCACAGCAAGGGTGACCCTGGGAACCTCTTTAGGAGAGGGGAAAGCATGGGGCGTTCACCCAGGGTCAGTACAGGAGGGTCCTGGGGCAGCGTCGGGGGGGCTGCCAGCCCCGGAGGCAGAGCTGCCCCCTCCCTGCCAGACCTTCCTGCAGCCAAGGACGCAGCTCGCCCCGGAGCAGGAGGACCCCGCGCCCCCGACGTGTTTTGGAAGACCAAGCCACCCCTCATTTCCTCCGCAGTGATGGCGCTCAGTGAGGGGCCCTGCCCCCTGCAGCCAGCACCCGCAGCCTGCTACACGGGGACGCGTGCCGCTCCTACCCCTGCCCAGACACCGGCTGCATCGTCCTGAGCTTGCTCGGGGGGAGCCTGAGCGCGTACCATGATGGCTCTGCAGCCTTTCAAGTGTTTTTAGCTCTGGTGCTGGAGCAGATGGCGTGGCAGCTATCTTGGACGTCTGACAGCGATTTTCTCTTCTATCAGCCTCCCCACTGCAATGCATTTCTTTTCTCCGCATTTCTGGTGAAATATTTCTTCCGTTCTGCTCTCCCTGTAGCCAGCCGAGGGTTAACCACCTTTTTAGACGCAAACATGAAATGCTTTGATCTTTTGTCACAAGTCCCTGGGAATCTGAACCCGCTGCGTAATATGCAAATAATTCAGCAAATAATTCAGCTCATGTTTTTCACCGAAAAAAACCCAACCCAACCAACCAACCCGGGCTTATTTTTCATCCAGTCCCTTGCCTTTAGTAGTGATTTTTGTCATGAAGTCAACTGACTGTAGAGCGCATGAGCCTGTCGTTGTGGGTGTGAAATGACAGCTCAAGAAGGGCTTCTAAACCAAGGCAATTGCAACCCAATCCCTACTGTTTGCCTGTTCTCTATTTTAGCGTATCTGGAATTCCACAAGAAGGTGCCGGTTTCTAGGAGGCACCGCTGTTGGTCGGTATCGCGGTGGGCAAACTGGAAACAAGAAGCTGCCATCCCTTCCTCAACAGGGATCGTTCCCTTTCGGTGCAGATGGACGCACGCCATGCTTGGATCGAGCACAACGCGTGATTTTTTCCTGTGTTTATTGTCAGGCTGTGCTTGGGTGCCGTGCTCCTGAGAGCTGCAGCCGTTCCTGCTCAGAAACGGGCTATCTCCAAGGCTGCCTTTCATCTCCCCGGATGCGGGTGAGATTTAGCATTTCTAAGCCCCCTGTTGCACGGTGTGCGTAGCTGTAATGGCTGGGAGTCCCACGCAAGGATCAGGGCTCAGTGCTCCCGGTGCTGAACAAGAAAGGCGCACGTGGGGCATCAACTCTGTGCTCGTGAGCCGATAAACCCTGCACACAACCCAACAGACCTCACCGCGCATAAACCCGGCACCCTTCGAACCCCGCTTCTCACAGTTCTCTGCATAGAGAGATCCTTGACAGCACACCCGCACCGCCAGCGTTGCACAACCAGTGTTGCATGAGCATCGCACAACCAGCATCGCACGAGCATCACACAATGAGCGTCACACAACGAGCGTCGCACAACGAGCGCTGCACAACCAGCGTCGCACAACGAGGTGCAGCTTTAGAGGGACCTCCCGGGTCATTGACTTTGCTTGCACAAGTGAAGAGGAGCTCCTGACAGACAAGTATTTCATTTTTAATGAATCCTTTCACGGTTTATGATCCCCTGCTGGGTTAAGATGCTATTTTACACAGCAGATGCCCCTTCAGAAGGCTTCCAGCTGTTTGTGGCTTGACTGAATCTCCAACAACTTCCACTGTGAAGCATTTTCACAAACGTTCTCACACATAAAGCAACCACCTAGGATATAGTTTGCAAAAGAAGGATGCACCTTAGACACCACTGGCCACAGCGTGCTGGTCTGCCGTACACCTCGGCGGTCGCTAGAGACCCCTTACAGTCACCGGGTGCTGGTGCAGGATTCACCTCCGAGGCCGGGACATGAGGCAAATCGTGCTAAAAGGGCCTCTGGCCACTACAGAGCGTTCCTGGGCACCTTCCTCGGATGGAGATTCCTGCATGGCTGGCACGTAAGGCTGGATGCGATGGATCCCACCCCATAGGCCCTACTGATGAATGGTGCTTTTGTGAGAAACCAAACCGGTTAATTCTACTCTAGCGAGCCCGTGGGCCGGTGCTGTGGCGATGCCAGGCCCCAAGGGCTTTGCTCCCCTTCTGCCGTGTGCATCAACAGCATGGCAAGGTGTGAGCAACTGGTTAGTGCCTCTGGTCGCTTCCACCGCTGCATCTCATCAGCTGCTCGGCCCGGGTTCTGGTCCAGCCCCTCAGGACAAAGGGTAATGGTTTTAAACTGAAGCAGGGTAGGTTTAGACTGGATCTAAGGAAGAACTTCTTTCCAGTGAGGGTGGTGAAAGCTTGGCAGGCGTTGCCCAGGGAGGGGGGGGGGGG
>NW_009258310.1:42429-42762 GCF_000687185.1 Egretta garzetta
TGGGGGTCCCTTCCCACCGAAAGCATTCTATGATTCTATGATTCTTACGGGAGCTTTCTGCCCGTAGGTTTCATGGCAGGACAGCAGTGTCACTGGTGTGGTTTATACGTACACACCAGGGCAGGCCAGTCAACATTTTTTTTTTTTAAAGATTCTCTCTCCTAGCTTGTTTTTCAGATTACTCACGCACACTCTTGGTTATCTCTAGCAACCTACCACTCGCACGTGGGACTCCAGGTACCAGGTGCTCTCGCGTGAGGCACGTACTGAGGCACGTGGGCACAGCTCTGTGCATCAACGAGCACATTTTGTGTATTAACCCTTGCGTCCTTC
>NW_009258310.1:42777-44420 GCF_000687185.1 Egretta garzetta
CTGGGATTGTGCTGCTCCCAGCTGTAGCCTGAAGCAGAATTTACTTTCTGCTCACTTACTTTGTGTGTTAAACACAAAATCTGTTTTGGCATCACCACTACCATCAAATGATGCCCTGGGGTTACGTAAATCAGCACTTGCCATGCAGCGGGCCCCCCGTCCTGCCCCCTGCCCCCTCTCCTCCTGCCCTTCCCCAGGTAGGTGGTGCCACAGCCTCCCCAGCCCCGACCTGCCCAGCCCTCAGACTTCACTACCACCACGGCTTGGTGTCACCACCCGGGTGAAACCCAGGGACACGCGACAGCAGGGGAAGGAAATCACAGAATCATGGAATCACAGAAGCATTTGGGTTGGAAAATCCCTTTGAGCTCCCCCAGCCCAAGCGTTCCCCTACCCCTGCCATCCCACCCCCAAACCCTGGCCCTCAGCACCGCCTCTGCCCGGCTGTTAAATCCCCCCAGGGCTGGGGACACCATCATCTGTTCCCAGGGAGAAGAGGCCGACCCCCACCTCCCTACAGCCTCCTGTCAGGCAGTTGTAGAGGGCGATCAGGTCTCCCCTCGGCCTCCTCTTCTCCAGACTAAACAACCCAGTTCCTTCAGATGCTCCTCATAAGACTTCTCCTCCAGATCCCTCACGAGCTTTGTTGCCCTTCTCTGGACACGCTCCAGCCCACCCAGGTCCTTCGGGGAGGGAGGGGCCCAACCCTGACCCCAGCACTCGAGGGGCGGCCCCCCCAGTGCCCAGCACAGGGGCACGGTCCCTGCCCTGCTCCTGCTGGCCACACCACTCCTCATACAAGCCAGGATGCCGCTGGCCCTCTTGGCCAGATGAGACCCCCCCATCACTGCGCCACCAGCCCTTGCGCACCATCTCCCATCTCCCTCCTCCAGCACAGTTTTGGTTTTAGTGGCACTGCCAACCTTTTGGGACAGGGTCTGAAGATCCTGGCAGAACCCAAAGACGAGGGTCTCCTCCCGGCCCCATCCCGTTTTTCCTTGGGAAAGCCCCCGTTACCTGCTCCCTCGCCTCTGTTACAGCTCATGGTTTTCCTCTCGGCCTCTGCACACCCAGCCCAGCTGCTCCATGGCCCCACAGAAAATCGCCCTGGAGGGTGGGAGGAATGCCCCTGTCCCTGGCAGTGCCGCAAGGAGACGGAGCAAGGGCCCGTGGCGGTCTCCAGTCCAACCTTCTGCTCAGAGCAGGACCAGTGCCGGCGTCAGGACAGGACACATGCAGCTTCCCAAGCAGAACTCCCACTGAACACCCGCTCTCCAAGGATCTTTAGCTACGAGCCAGGAGCGAGGGCCGAGCCTTTCCTCCCGGCTCCTGCGCGGGCACGAGCACGCCCCGGGGACAGCCTTCCCTCTTTAGGAAGGGATTTCCCCCCCGTTTGCCTTACCTACAGATTTTGTCCGTGGAATTCCTTTGCGCAGTGAAACATGGGGCTTCTCGGCTCCTGCAAGGACCCCCGAGTGTGCTGCCATACCCTGGCGTTCAAAGAGTGACTGGAAGAGGAAAAAGGAAATTTCCGTTCTGGCCAGCAGTGAGACTCAGCTGGAGGGGACCAGCGTCCCAGCCCACCCGACCCTCCTGACGGCCGGAGAAGCGGGGGCTCCACCCCCACCGTGGTCTGCACACCC
>NW_009258310.1:54845-55265 GCF_000687185.1 Egretta garzetta
CTGCCTCTCCGCCCCCCCCCCTGCCTGCTCCCCCCCCCGCCGTCTCCCCGGCACGTTGTGCCCAGGGTGGGGCGGCACAGTGATGCCGACTCCAGCAGCAGCCTTCCTCCCGTGGGAAGCCTTCGCTCAGGCCGGTCTCTGCTCAGAAGCTGCCTGTCCCATTTTACCTCCTGCTCCAGAAGCTGCCTCCCACCGCCTGCAGCACTTTCTCAATCCAGACAGCCTGGAGCTGGCAGCCCCACTCCTACTCCATCCATGCTTCCCCTCGGAGACGGCGCTTTTCTCTCCTTTGATTCTTCCTAATTTCCAGCTTCACATCCAGAAAACTGCAGCCAGGCTGAGCTCTCCAGCTCAGCTTTCCACACTGCTTCAGATCCGCTCACATCCTCCTCGTGGCAAGCCCTTACCAGTGACCATACC
>NW_009258310.1:55829-56326 GCF_000687185.1 Egretta garzetta
TGATATTTGGAATGAGACCGAGCTGTGTGTGTTCCCCCCACCCCCCCGCCCAAGTCACCATCCCTGGAGGTATTGAAGAGATGTATGGATGCAGCACTCGGGGACGTGCTTTAGCAGTGGACTTCGCAATGCCTGGTTTACGGTTGGAGTTGATGATCTTAAAGGTCTTTTCCAACCTAAATGGTTCTGTGATTCTATGATTCTAACTGCGGCTGTGCTACGGCAGGTAAGGGCGACCTCCGTGCCGCAGTGACCACAAGCAACGCCGAAGTCCATGGGGACTCCACAGGACTCAGCCTGGCTCCAGCACAACCAGTGTTACTCCAGTGTCTGCTTGGGACAAACTGGGACATCTCCTCCCTGAGTGGGCTCATGTGCCTCAATGGCCCTGGTGGGAGTAACCAGACCCCCATGCACCCTGTGTCTGCAGGCCCAGGAGCTCCGGTAAGCGCCCGCTGGGGCCGTGGTGCAGCAGCACCATCCGCAAAGCTGTCGTG
>NW_009258310.1:57185-57589 GCF_000687185.1 Egretta garzetta
CGAGCCCTGGCCCTCAGGCCTGTTTCCCTGCCACGGGTCACGGGCCAGCTGCGGCACCCGCGCACCCTGCGCCAGGGCAGCCATCCGCACGGCCGTTCCTAAGCCAGAAACTAAACCTGAGTCCCAAACGTCTCAGAAGCCAAGTCCGTGGAGGAGCAAGCCCTACACCAACACAGACAACAAGTGGCCTTTGCCAAGGGGACTTACATGTCCCCTGAGGCCAGCACCCTCAGTGGCAGGTACCCGCCAAGGCCCTGGAACTAAGGACCTGCCCCAGGGAAACAGATCAGGCCAGCTCCTGAGCTTCCTTGGCAGCACAAGACCTTCAGGAGCCAACCATCCTTGTCTCTGGGGGACCTCATGGCGAGGCGCAAGAGGGGAGGGGCGGGTTAGGCGGGCCCGCG
>NW_009258310.1:57629-58671 GCF_000687185.1 Egretta garzetta
GGACCCCTGAGAGCCAAGCCTCGGGAGGGGACGGGCCACGGGCTGGGCCTGAAGACAGCCATGTGCTGGGGACCTTCCTCACCAGCGTCTCCGGAGGCTGCTCGGGGCAGCCCTGTAGCGACCTTAGGTTGGAGACCCCAGTGCTGCGAGGGGAGCAGCCGTGCTCAGCCCTCTCCACCTGCCTCCGGCTTTATTCCGCTTCCCGTCTCGCAATGCCGTTAGAGCACAGGGAGACCAGTCACCCCGAACTGCGCTTTGCATCTGCCATGTCTTGCAGGAGGTGGAAGAGCGCCCTGGAGCGGCCCCTGCCTGCCTCCAGGCTGCTGGGGTGCAGGACGGGGCAGTGCTGGAGCTGCCCTGAAAAGCGGGACCCCCAAAATGGGTGCACCCTGACAGCTCCCGCTGTTCCAAGCGTCAATAGCTTTCCACCACGCACTTGGAGATGGCCGTCTTCAATGCTAGGACATCCCTGGTGACCTTCAGCTGATCATTCTGATCCACGGGACCTCTGCATTGCCTCCACCCCTGGGTACTGACAGATCTGCTGGGTACAGGGGAGGTCTGGGGAGGTCCCTCAGAGACCTCCCGCTTGTAAGCCCTGCTCTTTCCTACGTCATCACCACTAGGGTGGAAGACTCATCCCCTCATGCTTCCCGTCCCTTGGGGAACACATCTCTAGCTTCACACTGCCAAGACAGAGAGAGTTCTGCTTCTGAAAGGCTAAGAACTGGGGTCAGGTCTCCCAGCTCCCTCCCTCCTCCCTGTGCTGGAGAAACATGGAACCATGTGCCGGCACAGGACGAGCCTTCCTGCTCCCTTCAGGATTGTCCCTCCCTGGCTCTCAGCCCTGGCAAGAGCCGCCTGTCTTTGCCGCATCCCTCAGGCGATGTCCACGCAGACGCTGCGCAGAGCAACTGTCACGCACGGAGCCCCGCGGCCACCCCAGCCAGCTCGGGCACCCAGAACGTGGCCTCCATGGCGGGCAGCCCTCTCCACCCGGAGCCTGGACAATTTGCAACCAAACCCGCTCTGCCCCAGCTGA
>NW_009258310.1:59115-59356 GCF_000687185.1 Egretta garzetta
GAGCCCCAGGATGTGCGGTTTCACTCACCCCCTTTTCTTCTCCGCATGGAGGCTTGGAATCAAGAAACAAAAGACAACGTGAATGGCATGCACAGTTCCTGCTTCCATCCCCAGCTCCAGCCTCGCTGCCTGCCTGCTGTGCCTCTGCCCCGCACGCTCTCCTGCCTCCCGGCATGCTGGCTGGATCGGGCCCTGACGGTGGCGTGTGTGCCAGCCTCGCCGGGGGCTCTCGGGGCGAAGG
>NW_009258310.1:59520-61300 GCF_000687185.1 Egretta garzetta
CTCCGCCAGCCCCACCGCCGGCACCAGCCCCGCGCTGAGCCCTCCTCCTCCTCACTCAGACTAGGAAAGCAGAGGGAAGGTGCGATGGTGGAACGCAGCAAGACCAGGAGGAGGTCTGGATGGCATTTAATGCCCGAGCCACGGGGAAACTCTTTTAAAAAAGCTTTTAATCCCTCCCTGCTCATGGAGAAGACACCACAGCCTGCAGGTCTCCCAAAGCCAGGTGCCTCTGCACCCAGTAAACCCAGAACCTGCTTCTCCAAGGGAACTGGCCCAGCATGCAGCAAGGAAACGTGAAGGGATGTGGGGAGCCCTGCAGGACAGAGACAGGCTTCAAGGACAAATGGGCAGGGACCACCCGGCAAAGCTCCGTGTAAGAAGCTCCGGGTGGAAATGTCCCTTTTGCTACCACCACCGTCCCCCCGGAAAAGGAGGCTGGGCTCTGACCGTGCACACCCCCAGGGCGTGGGGGTGCTGACCTGCACTAACGCTCCCCCTTCACAGTGAAAGCCGGAGCATCAAGCACCAGCAGACGACGGGCGGGAGGAGGGATGATCCCCCCTTTCCCCTGTGCCGTGCTCCCCACAGGCCACGAAGGAGGCAGTAACCACTACAGTGTCCTGGAACCGTGGGCTAAGAGCGGCCACTGGCTACGGAACCCTCGTCTGGGAGACGCGGGCAGCAGCCGCTCCCAGCCCCTCTCCAGGCAGAAGGGAGGCAGCGCTTCACTGCAGAATCCCCAGGGAGACCTCGAGGACTCAGCTTTAATGCATTCACTGGCAGAGCCGTTTCTCTGCTTTTCGTGACTTCCCCTTCCAGGAGCTTGCTGCCCTCCCCCTCGAGCCCAGCAGCTCTGCTTGTCCAAACCCATGCACAGGGGGCCCCCTCCTGCCGGCGCTGGGGGTCTCCAGGGGGCAGGAGGTCCTGTGGCCCCGCTGGGCGCTCCAAGGCCAAGTGCCAGGGCTGGGGTGCCTGGCTCCCTGCAGAGGCGCCTGCACGACATGCACCAGGCTTCGACTCGGGCCTGATGTTCACCAAGGGGGGCTCATGCAGCTGGGAAACACGTTCTCAGGGAGGCAACATGCTGCCCGTGCGTGCAAGCAGGCACCGTCACACCGGCCCGGAACTGCTGGCAGGACCAGCAGCCGAGCATAAAAATGCAAACCCTGGGGTCTGTGCAGTATCTGTGCAAAGGGAAGAGCAAACGGGGGAAGAAAGAAGCTATTCTGCATCCTCTCCTAATGGGTAAGAGCAAACATAGCACCTTTGGGTGCAGCAGCAAAGGACTGGAGGAGTGGGGAAGGGGCTAGGGTGCAAATCAAGGCCGGGGGCTCAGCATAAATTAAATCACAGTGGCCATCAGCCTTAAATGCTGAGATTTCTCCCTTCAAACCTGTGCCTGTGTGCGCCCGAACCCTTGAGGTCTGTTCCTTCAGGAGGACCCCGCAGAGCTGCAGAGCCTGGATGTGGCTGCAGAGCAGGGAGCACAGCAAGGAGGTCGCAGACCTTCCTTCTGCGCCCGAAAAAGGGGGGGTGGGGGGTGGGTCTCTGCCTCTCAGGTCCCCTCCCAGGCAGGACAGGGCTCTGCCAGGCACAGCCCCCGCACCACGGCCACATCTGTACACATTCCCTTGCTGTCACACAGCAAAAATATAAAGGCAAATAAAAAAACCAGCAGAAGCACGAGCCAGGGCGGCAGGCGGTGCTGAGAGCGGCTCCCTCTCGCTCTGCCGATGCTCTTGGTGGGGGCTCGTAGCACGTCCGGCTCCTGCCCCGTGCC
>NW_009258310.1:61795-62754 GCF_000687185.1 Egretta garzetta
GGCGGGAAGCTGAGGGGCACGGGGTACCTGGGAGCGAGGATGGGTGGGGGTGGAGGGGCTCCAGGAGAATATAGGAAAACATGTAGATGCAAGCTGGGCTACCAAAGCATCTGGAAACGTGGGTAGGCTCTGTAGTGACAGCAGAACGTGTGAGCGAGTGTGCATATGCATGTGTGTGTGTACGGGGGGAGGGCAGCCCGCGGGGATGCCAGCTAATCTGGCAGCATGTGCGATCTGCCTGGAGGTAGAGAAAATAAAAACAAGGGGCTGTTGGGAGTGCGGGAGGAGCAGGGTGCCCGACGGACGGGGCATGGGGGCGGCAAGCCCCTTCCCAAGCACACAGAAGCAGCCCTGTGTCCTTCCCCCAGGCTGCCTCTCTGGGGGGGTGGCACTGAAGGGGTGGACGGGCTGTACCGGGGGCTCCTGCGCCCCTGTGGCGGCATCGGGCTCTCAGCCCCCCACGCCCCGCACGCCGCTGCTGGGCACGACGGAAACTTCAGCGCGGGAGGTGCGCACGTCGCCTCGCGCTCCTGCTCATGCACCCCTCTGGAAAAGGGACACCGGGCGAGCGCGGTGCCTGCGCCGTCACGGCCCCGCATGCTTCTCATGCAGCCCTGCATGCACGCGCGAGCCCCCGCTGCCGCTTACCCAGCTCTTCCAGCTCGGCCGTCATGGACTTGGAACGCAGCGTCAGGGTGGTGCTGGGCGCTCTCTTGGGAGGTGGCGGAGCTGAAAGGAAGAGAGACGGCATTTTGCATTTCTTGTCCAGGAACTTACGAGGAGTGGCCAGATGCAGGTGCCACTTCTTCTCCACAGCCTGGATCTCCTCGTACTCGCGGGATGAGGAGTCGCACTGCTGCAGGATCTTATTGAGGCTGCGTGTGGAAGCAAACTTCTTCATGGTCTCGGTAGCACAGTCCCGGGGCACGGGGCAGGCCCCGGCGCGGAGGGGCCGGTGG
>NW_009258310.1:63102-63500 GCF_000687185.1 Egretta garzetta
GGGCTGCCTAGCCGGGCCGGCTCGCAGGGCTGCCCCGCAGGCGCTGCATGCCATGAGCCCACCGGAGCGGGGATGAGTTGAAGGCTCTTCCTCTTCACTTGGGGTGCCTCCTCCTCCTCACGCTCGCTCGCTGACAATGCTGGATTCAACGCTCAGGCATTGCCATGGCAACCGGAGCTCCAGGCTTTGCTGCAGCTGCCTGCATCAGAGACCCCAACAGGGGCGGATTCAGCCAGAAAACGCCAGTCCCACCCTGGGCTCCATCGCCCCCAGGAAGAGGCAAGCCCCAGGCGGGGGGGATGGGGGTCTGGCCCCTCGCCCCGGCCCCGCTGCAGCCAGGCTGCCCCAGAGGGGGGGGCTCAGCTCCTGTCCCCGCACCCCGTGCTGGCAGCGCGACC
>NW_009258310.1:64051-64640 GCF_000687185.1 Egretta garzetta
CTTCCACCCGCCCCCGCCCTCCGCTCCCGGCTGCTCCCAGATGTGCCCCTGCTCTCCATAGCTGTATGTCATGGTGTCCCCCCCGTACACATCTGGCTGCCCTCCCTCCAGCTGCCCTCCAGATGTGCCCCTGCCCTCCCCAGCCATCCGCTCCCAGATGTGCCCCTGCCCTCCCCAGCCAGCTGCTCCCAGATATGCCACTGCTCTCCATAGCTGTATGCCATGGTGTCCCCCCGTACACATCTGGCTGCCCCCCCTCCAGCTGCCCTCCAGATGTGTCCCTGCCCTCCCCAGCTGGATGCCCCCTATCCTGAGCGCTGCTCTGCCCTGCTGGCCACGAGCGCATCAGCCCACCACCAAACTCCCCCTCAGGCCCCAGCTCCAGCCGAGGCTCTTGGCTCTGCCCTCAGGTCTGGGGACGACGGGGACAAGGCCCAGAGCCTCCTGGGGGCCCCAGGGCCACCTGCCCTCCCCTGAGCGAGGGCAAGTCCCACACGTGGCCAGCAGCCCCAGGGCTGGCCGTGCCCCCAGGAGCATCCAGCCCAAGCAGCAGTTCCTAGCCACGGCATTCCCGAGAGAGGACAGGCTG
>NW_009258310.1:65203-76079 GCF_000687185.1 Egretta garzetta
CTCCTCCTGGAGATGCGCGGGCTTCTGTGCGCCCGTTCACATTTAGGCGACGCAACCCCCCGTTCGGAGAACACGAGACTCCACACCTACCCTTCTTCCGAACAACTTCTTCTGATTCTGGCTTGCGGCTGACGGAAACAACTTTCATCACCAGGTGGTTCCCCCCTTGCCGGATCAAGGAGACCACCTGCTTGTGCCCCACCTTCACCACGTTGACACCATTCACCTAGGACACAAAGAGAAAGAGCAGCGTAAGGGCCGGCTGTCGCAAGGAGCGGGCAGGGCTAGCCCGACGGTGGCAAGCCACGAAACCCCCGGATTCTGCGTCCCACATTTCCGTATTTAAGCTGTCCCCATGGGATGTCACCTACCAATGACCCCAACCTTCTGGAGAAGCTGAGGGACCTGCAATGCGCCGGTGCAAACCAGTACACAGCAGGGCTGCAGCCAGGTGGCCGGAGCGGGACCTCCCCCTTCCTACTGGGCCGTCAAGGCAGAGCACTAAAAATTGGGCATTTCCTAGTTGTGCCCGGGTGTTTGGCAAGCACAGGGGAGGCTCCTGGGTCTGTGGGTCTCGAGCTGTGCCGCCCGTCTGCAAGAGGCGCTGAAGGAGCATGGGCACCCGTGCAGAGGGATCGCCCCAAAAGCTCGGCCCCCCTCTCCCCACAGCAGCAACCCCTGTCGTACAGACGGAGATGCTTGTTGGCTCCCCCAGCCACCGACGTGCTGACTGACTCCTGCCGGGGCGCTACGGACACGCGCTGAGGCTCATGCCTGTCGTTGTCCTTAGCGCTAGCACAACCCCTTCGTTTCTTAGACAAGAAGCACTGGGCTGTGATGGTAAGCTGGGCAACCGCCAAGGCACGCGACCAAGAAATACACTGGGAAAAAACAACCTCAGCACTTGGGCATCTACCAAGTAGTGAGGAAGACCACGGTCTCCACGGGGCATTAGCAGATGGACCCTTGTGCTGGGTAATTGGGGTTCAGCTGTAACAGGGATGAGGACGCCACGGTTCAGATGCTTAAAAACAGGTTTCAGCTTTTGTGGTGGAGTTGCCCGCTTTGCAAAAGAACCAGATGTGTCCGCACACTTTGCCAGTTGCTTCTGAAATGCGCTGTGTGCTCCAGGACTCGGCCACCTCAGGCAGGAGGTAACAACCAGTGGCGAGTAAGAGGCAAGCGATGACCTATGGGCAGGACCTACGGAAGCTCTGATGTTAATATTTATGTTGGTATTTATGTTTCTGAGAGTGGAGCACTCAAAGACAGGCAATGGCAGGATTTCGGCTGGCTGTGCAACGCTCATTTTGCCACGCTAAGTTCAAGCCCAGAAGCGTCATAGCTGCGCTGCTGCGTGCCACTGGCTTCCATCTTGCAGACAGGAGATGGAGAATCCAGCCTTTCCTCCACAGGTTTAGTAATTCCCACCACCTAAAACCGTAAGAAGCTACTATACTACGATCAAGAAACCTATTTCCAGTCAGAGGCTCTGGTGCCACCCTCCTTATGCGCAGTCCCACCGGCACCGTCCCCGTGCCACAGCGCGTGGGACCACAAGTGCAACAGCCCAACAGGCAGGACGGCCCCGGATGCTGGGAATGTCGGCGTTTCAAGAAGGTTTGGGTTTGATGTGTTTCATCTCCAGCTGGAGACGTTTCGCCTTTAGGGTAGACCGAACTGTTCAAATAATTAAAAGCACGCAGGTTACAACATGGGGCGCTGCTTTCTATGAAAAGCTGTAAAAAACATAAAAATGGGAAAAGGGGCCGAACTAAATTCTGAAACAGAACATCGATGCTTTGTAAGATGCAGAGCTTTTGGAATAATTCTATGTCAAATATTCAATTGTTCAATTGATTCGATTAGAATTGATTCAATCATGATTCAATTTGCGTGAGAACAAGTGTTCTCCTCAGTGGACTTGATTCCCATGAAATTACAAACCCACTCCAGTTAAATCCCCTCTTAATCTTTTTTTTTGACGAACTGAATGGAACAGATTGAATCTCGGAGTGGGGTTATCCCATGTTTTCTCTGGATCCTGAGCCACTTCAGCCTCTTGTCATAGAATCATAGAATCATGGAATGGTTTGGGTGGGAAGGGACCCCCAGAGGTCACCCAGCCCAACCCCCCTGCAGGACCAGGGACACCTTGAACCACATCAGGTTGCTCACAGCCCCAGCCAACCTGGCCTGGAATGGTCCCAGGGATGGGGCCTCCACCCCCACTCTGGGCAACCCCTGCCAGGGTTTCACTCCCCTCATTGGAAAGAAGTTCTTCCTTAGATCCAGCCTAAACCTACCCTGCTTCAGTTTAAAGCCATCCCCCCTTGTCCTGTCCCAGCTGGCCCTACTAAAAAGCTTGTCCCCCCCTTTCCTCTGGGCCCCCTTGAAGCCCTGACCGGCCGCACTCAGCTCTGCCCGCAGCCTTCTCTTCTCCAGGCTGAACACCCCCAACTCTCCCAGCCTGGCCTCAGAGCAGAGGGGCTCCAGCCCTTGGAGCATTTTAGTAGCCCTCCCCTGGCCCCGCTCCAACAGGTCCAGTCTTTGCAAGCCCTTTCGTCTTCCGCAGCCCCATCGTGCAGCAGAGCCCAGGGCCGCTGGTGCCTCCCCAGCACCGCAGACCACCACACCAATTCCTTATGAGCCGTGACTTCAGGTTCACTGCTGGAACGTGTACGAAACTGCCGAGTGGCATCAGGTCTTGAGCTAAGACCTGGAGAGACCCACCAGAAACCCCAGCCAGCGATGGCTCCTCGCTGACAGGTACTGGCCAGGACCCATGGTCTGGCAAATCTGTGAGCCCTTCCCAGGCGCTTGCTGGTTTTGAACACCAGGGGTTTCGTCATGGGGATGTTACGCACGGTGAACAAACCCTATCACGTCTGAACAGTCACCTTCCTCAAACAAATCCGACACCTCAAAGAATGCAATGAAATTTAGTTTGGGAGGTTTTCTGCTGGTGATTCTGTTCTACTCTGATGCTTCACCAACCGCCCACAGCATCTGATGGATTGGGTTTTGCCACCAGACTCCCAGGTCTGCAATCAAAGGGATCATCCTCCTGCCCCTTCCAAACGCCAGCGCCCTGCCAGCCTCCCGGCGCTGCCCCAGCACCGTACAACTACAAAATGCAAACGCTGAAGAACCACCACCTGGGAGACACTTACAGCTCCAGTCTCCAACGGCTTGGGAAGCGTTTCCTCATCTCACGCGGCACAGGACCATCACCCTGCTCCTTTCCAAATGCAGAATGGAAATACTGATGGAACATGCCTGCACTTTCTGATCCATTTTTCGTCACCCAAACCTGTCCGCCCAAATGGGCAGCAGTTTGGGACTTCTTAGGTTATTCCAACGCAGAGAGGCCGGAGGGGGAGGTTTTGACCCTGCGGGCTGGGAAGGTGGGACCTGTTCCCTCTGCTCCGTCCCAGCGTGGCACTGGTGGCACAAGCCAGGGTAGGCGGTGGCCAGGAGAGAGAGCACCGACTGCCGTGGCACTGCCTGGCAGGAGCATGACCCAAGCACTGCCTCCCGTGGGTGTCTGGCAGACTGTTGGTGTTTTCGCTGACGGTCAAGTAAGAGATGGAAAATGTTGGTTTTCAATTGTCCATAACTCGGCGAGAGCAGAGATGAGGACAAGGCCCCAGCGTGGCCAGGCAGCTCTCTGCCCAGTGTGTTTCGAATGTGCCCACAGATGGACAACAGCTACAAAAGCCGTAAGACAGCTGCACCCACCGCTGGGCCCTCCTTGCCTGGCTGGAGCACAGAAAAGCAGCAGCGGTGGGAGCAACGTCGGCTTTACAAAGCATGCCAAGGGCCAGCTGTGAAAGACAAGAAAAACGTGATTCTGGCCAGTAAGTGCGGGGAGTCTCAGTGCCACGCTTGCCCAGCACCACCGACTTGACCCTGTGACTCTCTGAAACACCCTTGGCCTGAAGAAGAGAAGGTTGAGAGGGGATCTCATCAACACCTACAAATATCTCAAGGGTGGGAGTCACGAGGACGGAGCCAGACTCTTCTCAGTGGTGCCCAGTGCCAGGACAAGGGGCCATGGGCACAACCTGAAGCAGAAGAGGTTCCAGTTGAACGTGCCCCCTGCTCTGGGTGAGCCTGCTTGGGCAGGGGGGTGGCACTGGGTGAGCTCCCGAGGGCCCTTCCAAACCTTGACATTCCAACCCCAAGCCACAACAGCCAGAGACCCCGGGCGCAAGGTGCCCAAGGGGGCACAGGGGCTGCGGCTGGATGAAGCTGCTGATCTCAGCCAAGCCATCCCCCACCTCCAGCAGAGACGAGACCTCTGAACAACGCTCTTGGGAGCACAAAACCATCCCCCAGGAGGAAGAAAAGCCCTCAGCCATGAAAAGAAGAGGCAGCAAAATGAACAAAGCAAACGGTTTCATCTCTTTGAGCAGGGCCTTGCAGAGAGGATCCCTGTCACACAGACAGCCTGGGGCTCTCTGACAGCATTCGGGTGACACAGGGGAATCGCCTGAGACACACACACATCAGGTTTTGGTCCCAGTCTGTGAAGTGCTGGGATGGATCTTCAAGAAGACAGGCAGCTGGGAGTCCTGCCCATCGAATTGAACACTCCAAACAACTGCTGGCCCTCCAGCGGGGAGGTGTTGGAAAGAGAAAGATCAGCCAGGTGATGGTGGAAACGTGACTGGTTTTGATCCAGCAATAAAGAAAAACTTCCAGTTTCCTGGAGACAACTCTCTGATGAGGATGCCCTGCTCTTGGGGATAGGCTTTTGGCCGGGAAGAGACCATAGCTCAAAAGTCAAATCATGCAGAAAGTGTCTACAAAACATAAAAGAACTTACACAGAAATGTGGGGACACCACGTCCAATCTGAGTGTTAGAAACTGCTGCAGCTATCTTCTGATGGTGCGTCAGTGCTGACGAGCTCCAGGACTCCCAAAGTGAGAGCGAGGGCAAAAGGTGGCAGATGGGCCACCATGGTCACACGTGCAAGGTCCTGCTTCTAGGGAAGAGCCATCTGAACGTGCTGCATGGTGCTGAACATCGACCTGGAGGGTACAGCTCCAGACAGGTCTTGGACCTGATAGCGACAGCTCTCAAATCATGAGTTCAGTGCACAACAGCAGCCCAAAAAGCCAGCAAAATGTACCAGGGAAGAGGTGGAAAGCAAGGTGGGCAATGTCACTGGGGCTCTGCTGATCCTGCACGTGCAGGACTTCAGAGCTGCGCACAGGTCTGGCTCAGCCTCTCGAGGAGGAGGTGGTGGAGCCAGGGAAGGGCAATTAAAGTGGCCAAGGGGATGGTGCATCTGCCCTATGAAGGCAAACTGAGAAGGCTGGGAGGAGGAGGCACAGAGAAATGCATGGCCAAGGCTTACAGAGCTCCCCAAGGCAGTGGACACAGCAAAGGCAGAGCTGCCGTTCACCAAATCCCATGGCGTGAGGAGGAGAGGGCTCTCCGTGAGCGTAGGAGCAGGTCAGCCAAAGCCAGACAAAAGCACGGCGGCTTTATGCAGCAGGCAATGGTGGCCTGGAGCTGGCGGCCGTGGGAGGCCACGGAGGTGGACAGTACTAGCAGATCCAGAGCCAGCTTGGGTGGATTCCTGGAGAGCAGGTCCCAGCACAGGAAAAAAATGCGCACGTCCCCAGTACGATGGCATTGGGTGCCGGAAGGCACAAAGGGGGATGGAGCACCCAAAATGGCCAGGCAGGTGCGTTCTCCTTAATGAACAGCACCTTGTAACGCCATTGTCAAGGACAGGGAACTGGGTAATGGACCATCAGCCTGGCCCAGTGGGACATTGCGTACGCTGTCTGATCCTCCCAGCAAGCTGAGGAGGATATGAAGCTTTAGTAGTCCCCATCCTCCTGATCAGCTCAGCAGCTTTTCTATGCTCCTGTTCCAGCCTGAATTAATCTCTCCTGAATGCACATCTCTAGGCTGGTGGATATTACTCCGATGAGCTCTTACGTGACTCGAGTAACAGCGCTAGTACCTCCCCGCGCGACTGACCGGTGAACACCACAGCAGAAGAAAGCTCTGAAAGGATGGGCAAGGGCTACGTGCTCTTGAAGCTCAGAGAAAAATGTAGGAGGTGATTGACCAGAGCTGTTGCAATGAAAGCCAGACTGGTCTCAGCACCAAGGGGGCCAGAGCCCCATCTTTGTTTGAGATGAACTGGCCAGGGCAGTGGAGCGGGTCACCCGGATGCACGGATCAGCTGGCTCCATCAGCCAGCTCTGTAACTTCATCCTCCAATCAACCAGAGTCTTCCTGCATTAGCAAGGTCAGAATGGGAGGAGGACTGTGCGGTATAAGCGGATTAGCCCAACAGACAATATAAAAACTGAACAACCAGAAAGAACTCAAAGACAGCCAGGGGCTTGTGCTGGTGTCAACCCATTTGTGCCTTTGGGGTGCCAGGGGACAGCCAGTGTCGTGGCGGTGAGCAGGTAGCAGAGACTGGTGACAAGGACCATGCCTGCATTCAGCTATAATTGCATCTGCTGCACTCTGCCAAGTGTAATTTGTATTTGCAATTAATTTAAGTGTATTGACGTACCACTCCGCTAAATCCACACCTCATGTAATGCTAAACGACTTCCAACAAGTGACTCTGGGGTAAAACACCAACCCCGCCGTGGGGAAGACCTGAGAGCAGCTGGTCGGAGCGATGGGGTCTAGCACATCTGGTGGTCCTAAAGCATGGGAACACTCCCTCCTCAAGGAGATGCCACCTACCTGGAGCTCGATGGCACATTCATGTGGTCCCCAGCACGGTGCTGGGACAAACAAAATGTTCCCAGCTGAAGTCAGGCTGTGGGGCGAAGGGAACAGAGACCATCCCCGAGCAAGGAAGGAATCCCATAGCGGTGCCCGGTATCCAGAGCTGCGGCAGTGCAGCATTTGGCTGCTGCAGGAGGGCGAAGGCGCTGCCCCCGCAGCCTCAGCAAGCGCGCCCTGGGCCATCCCGGCCACTTCGTTACTCAGGGGCTGTTATCTAGCCAGAAGCAGCTCTGAGCAACGCACGGCACTGCCAGAGCTCAGACGGGCTCCATTCTGAGGGAAGGCTGAAAGACCCTGGCGTGATGTAGTTCTGTACGTACCTTCACCATGCGGTATCTGTCGGTATGTGAGGAGCCTGACCTGGCAATGAATCATCTGAATCACCCATGCTCCCAGGAATAAGAAGTTACTTACAAGAACATAAGCTCTGAAGCCTGAAATAAGTTTGTTCTGCTCCCGAGCTCTGTTAGGGATGTCTACCAGGAGAACAACGGGTCCATCAACCAGGGTATGCACAAGACCACAGGCAAAACTCAGGGGCCTTTGGAGGTAAATCTTCACCAACAGGACCAAATCCGTACGTCACTCCGGGGAGCGGAGCGCTCTGCATTTCTGATTGCCAGCTTCACCCTCTCAGCATCTCAAAGCACTCAAACTGCAGAAGGGCTGCAGGATTATCCAGACCCCAAGATGCTCCTTCTGAGAACTTGAGCTCTAAAGTCTCTCTCCCACCTCTCCCAGGTCATCTCATTCTGTGGGCGTAGGATGTACTGGTGCAGAAATGTTTGAAATGGGATTTCGCTAAAACCCATCACTGTGGTTATCCAGGGGATCATGGGCTGAGATCCGCAGGGAGCGGATCCCTGCAAGCAGGGGATGGAATTAACCCCCCCACCCCGCACCAGAGCTATTGCCCTCATCAGCTCTGCTTCAGTAAGCGGGGGTTGAGCTGGACGGCCTCCATGGGTCCCTTCCAACCCAACGTATTCGGTGATTCTACGACTGTGCTGAGCAAGATGGACTCCTCAAGCCTCAAGTGAATCATTCTGAGACCCTTTTGGAATTCTACTCAGTCTTGCCCGACTCGCCCCACAGTGTGAATGCCTGGCTGGCACAACCTGACGCTTTAGTGATTGTCCAAAGCCATGACCAGAACGTGCCAGTTTGCAGAGCTCTGGAAGTTTGTCCTTACAGGTACAAAATCTCCCTGCCACATCCCACACGATCAGCTGGCACCGCGATTATCCTGGAGACCCCCCCGTCCCTTCCCGAAGGACGTTCTTGCAGGGTAACTTCACACCCTGTAACCTACATCCTCTGCTCGCAGGCGTCACCTCGCGCGGTCTGCTGGAACGCAGCTGCACCGGCAGCAAGGCCGCATTGTTCCGCAGCGGTTCCTTTGCTGTTTGCTGCTCCTGCGCTGTTTGGGATACCCGCAATCCCTACAGACATGGGGTTTTGTCGCTATTTGGGAACACTGACAGAAGCGTTGAGCTGCTAGGGCTCAAAAGATCCCAAAGAAACTTTGCTGGCGATGCCCCCCCCACCCCATACCTTCCCCTTTCTGAAAGGGGCCCTGCATGGTTTGCAACACTGCTCAGGCACGGCCGTGCTGCTAATGCCAGCGATGGTGAGGTTATTTGTGCTGTTAGGGAAGCCAGGCCGGACTCCATAAACACAGCCCTCACCTTGCCCAGTCCCGCGATGCCGGCAGGAGAAGACAGCAAGCTTCTTCCCACCCTCTGCGGAACCACGCCACCCGATACCCATCACGTTCCATTCTCTGACCCTTTGCTGGTTGTGCTCCAAATGAACTGCGTCAACATTTCCCCGGCGCTGGTGCCGACCTGGCCAGGCTGATGCTTCCTCACCCCCACTTCGGTACCCTCGGACCCCTGGAATGGCAACGGCCCGCCACCAACTCCGCCACCCCTGGGTTGGCCAGGTTTTGAAGTACTGGCGTCAGTGGGTGAGGCAGCTCCTCGGCCCGGCTCCTTGGGCCCCGGGTGCGTGTTATCCAAGCCTGTTAATTTGAGTATGTTTATTTTTAGCAAATACTATCTCACTTTCTCCTTGGTTACAGCTGGGAAACTTTCTGTTCCAAGCACATCATATGGGCAGATACATCCTCCTGATTTGTTCCACGCTCAGAACAGAACATTTCTGCCTTTTTTTCTTTTTTTTTTTTTGCACCAGAATATACAATTTTATCATTTACATATAGAAATGGATCTCCACCAGACTTTTTTTTTCCTTCTAATGCTCTAAAATTTCTTATTATCTTTACATATTGGCCTTTGATATTTCCTTTGGCTCTCCTTATCAACCTCCTACACACTTCAGCTCAAATTAACCGCGTTTCCTTCTCTTTCTCTCGCTAACCTTTCCAGCAAGAGGGGGCTACGTGTGTCTGTAAGCAATATTTAACTGCTCCTTCATTAGCTCACTCAAGTGGGGGATGTCTTGCCCAGCAGATTTTTTCCCCCCCGAGTTTTGGACTACATTTGGCAGTGTGTCCTCAAACAACCTGAGATTTTGTTAATTACGTAAAATTTATGTTCCCAAATATCAAAAACTCCGAGGTTCAGAAAAATGGCGCTTCCCCCCCCCCCCCCAGGAGCCCACCCCATTCCCAGGGTGAGGAACATTCCCCTGCTGAGCCAGCCTCTGCCGCAGCCGGTTTTGCCCTTCCCCATGGGGGGAGGTGACTGGCGGGGTCGCCCCAGCACCGGCGCAGAGGGCGCCCAGGAACCCTCTCACCGCGCTGCCCCCGCCCCGGCCTGGCAGCGGGATCCCAGCTCGCCTGTTAATGGCAGTTTTCCTTTCTTTGAGCGACGCTTTTGCACGACCTGATCGCACAGACCACGCATTTCTGTCCATGTTTGTACCTGCTGCCCACGAGCCCTGTGCGCGTACGCACACATGCGCAACGTGCGTATGAGCGGAAGCGTGCGTACAGAGGCCCTCGTCCACCCCGCTAATTGCAGGCTCCTCAAGGGAAAAAATCAAGGATCTAAAACCTGCCAGGCTCAGAGGACGGCACGAGGCTCAAGGCTGCCGCCCCTGCTCCTGAGTCCTGGTCAGTTAAAGCAGGGTTTTCAAAGCCCCATGCTGCGATGGGCCCAATCTGGTCCTACACTGTGGCACTTCCCCAGCCTGGCACTGTCCCCCTGGCTCCAGGTCCAACCTGGTCCTACACTGTGGCACTTCCCCAGCCTGGCACCATCCCCCCGGCTCCAGCAAGCCGGTGCGCACGAACTGCCCAGCGCTGTGATCGTCTCCATGTCTTTTGTTCCGGTGGGGGCAGGCAGAGGCGGCCGCCCGGGTGCCCCCTACAGCAGCCGCCAGCCCCACATCCCGCTCCAGCCAAAGGTCTCAGTGAAGCTGAGCTCTGCATGACTGCTGACGGCTCTGCAGCCTGAAGCCTTCCCTCAAGGAAAGCCACATCTTGGTGCTACTGCACTTCATCCAGCGACACGGCGCTCTAAATCTAAAGATTACCAACCCGTAAGCATCACACAGAATCCCAGACTGGCCGGGGCTGGCAGGGCCCCCCAGAGCTCCCCCAGTGCCACCCCCCTGCTCAAGCAGGCTCACCCAGAGCAGGGGGCACAGGACAGCGTCCAGGCGGGGGTTGAAGATCTCAGAGAAGGAGACATCTTCAAGATGCGCTGCCCATGAGCACTTTCAAACTCTGGCTGAGAACACATCCCACGGACGCCCTTTGCCTGAGCAGTACCCGCAGGATTTGGTGGCCCAGGCTGTCTGAATGGGGCATGCAAGGGTAAAGTCCACCCACACCTACTGCTCTGCCGAACCTTTCCGTTCTGAGTGCTGGAGCCCAGAAAACGTTGGGACTGTGCAATGGATGCTCAGTTCCTACGAACACGCGAGCAGTTACCTTCTTTTCTCCTTCAGTTCACCTACCCATGGGCATCTTCACGCCATGGTTCATGCTACATGGCAACACCAAGGTGAAGAGGTGACAACAGCAGACAGAGTTCCTATCCGGGGCTGTGACAGCACTGCCCTCCCCAGCCCTGTGTCTCACCTGAAGGTTGCAGCACTGGCAATGACCTTAAGCGTGGTATGCACTGAAC
>NW_009258310.1:76255-91531 GCF_000687185.1 Egretta garzetta
CCCCCCTGCCGCAAAAACTCCGCTTTCCCTGCCCATAAATTCCTCCTTTTCTTTTATTTTCCTTCTTTTCTGCTTGCCTGCAAGCTCTTTATGGGTTTTTGAAGAAGCCTGGCCAGCCACATGGGGTGCCTACTTCTTTGGCGGCCGCTGAATGACGTCCTCATGAAAGGGGACTTCAGTTGGCTGCCCCCTTGCTCAGCACTGCAAAATGCCCCTTGGTGCAGATAACTGCAGGTTTTGTGCCGTGCGTTTGGGGGGGCAATGGATTTCCAGGGTGCTCAGGCTCTGGAAGGGGCTGCCCAGGGAAGGGGTTGAGTCCCCACCCCTGGGGGGATTTAAAAGCCAGGCAGACGCGGTGCTGAGGGCCAGGGTTTGGAGGTGGGATGGCAGGGGTAGGGGGGCGGTTGGGCTGGGGGAGCTTCAAGGGCTTTGCCAACCCAAACCCTTCCGTGATTCCATGATTCTATGGAATCTGCCAGGGGAGCTGCTGGCAGCTCCACCTCAGCTGCTGAAGTCTTGCCCTGCGCTGCTCTCCAGTCGGATGCTGCCTTCTCCGACACCTCTGCTGCAGAACGCAAGGGATGCAGGGGTCTTCCTAACAGATCTGGTCAAATGGATAAAGAAGAGCAAAGCGCTTTTAAAACTGAGGGCGCTCTGCCTCGGGAGAACAAAACTCTGGAAGGAAAGCAGATAGAACTGAGAGGCCACCTTGGCTAAAAACCTTCAGCGGTTCTGCCAGGGGACTTCGTGCTGGGAAAAAGCGAGGAACTGTATTCAGGGCTTTTGCTCTCTACCCCACCCCATGTTTCCATCGCAGGGATGGCTGCCACCAGACGTGGGGCAAAGACACCGTGCGCCAGCCAGAACTACTGTCCTGGAAGGTTCCTGCCTGCCCCAGGGCCCGGATTGGCAGTGCTGGGGAAACATTTTGAGACTCCTCTGCCCTTCTGATGACCCCTAGCTGCTCATCCAGGCGGGTGACAGTGATACACCCAGGAAAAACCTTCAGCAGCTCGAAGGCGACTGCAGGGCTTTGGGGTTAAGGGCAATGGAGACACAGCAGAGTCTGTTCCAGCTGTGTTCTCAACAGAGCCTGACCCCCAAAACTCTTTTGGCTGAAAGGAAGACCCCATGTGGAGTGCACACATCTGCCAGATTGGTGCCTGGCTGTGCAGCTGATGCTGCCGGCTACCGCTCGCCTTCCTTGATCCCGGAGCCTCACTGGAAGATGACGAAGACTACCAGGAAAAGAAAGACCCCGTGCAACTATGAGAGGGAAGCACACCTTTGCGACCACGCTTGCTGCTGTGGAGAGAAGGGTTTTAAATTGGGGTCATCAGCGAATGGAGACCTAAGCCCGGAGATGGGAGAGGAAGGTACGGAGGAGTCATGCCAGTGAAGGTCCACATGGGGATGTTCATTTTCTTGTCCGGAGGACTTGGCGTTCGGAGGCTCTCCTCAGGTTCACACAGCATGGATGGCAAACATGAAGAACTGCAGACCCTCTGGTGTGACTTGGGACAGCGTGCGTTGATCAGGACATGGCCTCCAGGCTGTTCATGACGGATGGCAGGGAAGGGAGGTGTCTCCACATGGCGGAGCTTCCAGCGCACGGAGCGGCAGTGCGGGAGCTCAGACGTGCCTTCTGCCAGCCTCTGGATCTAGGGAGGAGCGGGAGGGACGCTGGGTCTGTTACTGGAGGTGGTGGGTGAGGTTGTCCATAAACAACTAGCAGATGTCTTGCAAGCCTTCATCCTCTCCGGGATTTCGACTGTGCAGACATCTGCTGGGAAGGCGATGGATCACTGGCCAGGGAATCCAAGAGGATCTCAGACAACTGGTGATAATTTCTTAACACAAACACGGGAGAGGGCTGCTGTGGGGGACTTTTTTGGGCTTGCTGCTCACCCACAGGGAAAAACTGGTGGCAAATGTGGTCACAGAGCAGCTTGGGCTGCCGCAAGTGGGAGATGGCTGCGCTGGGCATCCAAAGGCAGGCCTGGAAGGTGAGGAGCAGAGCGAAGGTGCTGAGGCTCAGGACAGCCTTCAGCTTTCCGAGAGGCAGCCCAAAGGGAAGGGGGTGCTGCTTTTCAAAGAAAAGATTCTGCGATCTCAGGGCCAACCCACCAACGCTGTCGTTCAGGAGGACTGGATGGCTTTGCTGAAGGCTCGCTTGATAAGGTAGCAAGCTTCTCAACGAACTAAAATGCGAGGAGGAAAAGGAGTGACAGGCACCAAAAGGATAAAAACAATGCTGAAGCACTAGGGACAAGATCAGGAAGGCTAAAGCCCAGCTGGAGCAAAGACTGTCAACAGACATTAAGCAGAACAAGGACGTCTTGTGGTGGTACACTGGCACCAAAAGGAAGTTCAGCGAAAATGCGAGTCTGCTGACGAAAAATCGGCTGTGGACGGTACAGACATGGCCAAAGCACTGAACCTCGTTTTATGTCTCAGTGTTCACGGCCAAAGCATCCTCCCCCTCCCAGACCTTGGACCACGGACGATGGGCGGCCAGTAAGTGGGGAAGCAACAGGTTAGGGACTTGTTAGAAGAGCTGCTGCATCTGGGTCCAGAGGCATGGTGGATTCAGCAGAGGGGGCCGATGGAGCTGCTGAAGCCATGATGAGGCTGCTGCTTCCCAGGAGAAGTCACGGTGATTTGGAAGGTCCCTGCCAAGTGGTCCCGAATGTGACACTCCCCTTTGGGGAGGGGAGCCAGCCCTTCCTCGCCTGGCTAAGGCCATGGAGCACGTCCTCATCACGCACCAACACTTGAAGGACAAGGCAGCAAACAGGAACAGCCCGTGGGGGTTTCCCAACAGCAAATTCTGCCTAACCAATACAACACGACTGTTTCCTGTGGGCAAGGGGGCAGCGGTGGACATGCCATACCACGACTCCGGCAAGGCTTCTGACACCAACTCCTGCAGAGTTCTCACTTGGAAACTGAGGAGCTAAGGACCAGGGGCACAGACAGCCCAGAGGGCTGAGAATGGAGGGGAAGCAGACTGCTGCGTGAAAAGGCAGTGATCAATCACCAGGGAGCTGGCAACGAGCATGCGCCAGGGCCAGCCCAGGGGCCCAGCTTGTTCAACACCCTCATCAACCGCACAGATGACAGAGAGGACACCCTTGGTAGAAGTACAGGGGATATTAAAGTAGGAGAAGCATCTGACATAGTGAAACGAAGAGCTTCAAACCAGGGGGGCCTTGGGAAATTTGAGGACCAGGCACAGAAACCTGATGAAGTTCAACAAGGGGAAGAAGAAGGGTATGCACAGGGGGTGGACCAGCCCAACACATTGCTCCAGGCTCAGGAGAGACTGCCCAGGTCAAGAGGCTGAGCAGGGATTCACAGTGGCTGCCAGGCCGAGTACGAGCCCCAGCGTGCTCCCACGGAGAGTAAGGCCAGTTGAATACGGGGCTGCATAGCAGACAGCCTGGCCTGCAGACTGAGGGATGCTATCGCCCTCTTTACTCAGCGCTGGCGAGGCTGCACCTGCGACTGTGTTCAGTTTGCGGCCACTGAGTTCAAGAGAGGCAGGGAAAAACCGAAGAGGGTCCAGACCCAGATCGCATGGCAGAAGACCCCAAGCAGCCTACAGCTGCTTGCAGGGCACTTACGGAGACGACTGAGCCAAACTTTTCCGGGAAGCAGTGGACGATGTAATGAACACGGCCAACAGCCACAAAGGGTGGCTTGGGAGGTTCAGGTTGGACTTGGACCTTAACAAAAAAAAATTTCCCAGGAGGGTGGTACAGCTTCAGAACAGGCCCCCCGCAAGACTGCAGCACAGCCCCCCCCCGTGGAAGGTTCTAAGGCCACAGCTGACCTGGTGCAGTCCTTCTTGGAGAAGCAGCTCAGGGAATCCTTCCAGCCAGCACTTCTGGGACTCCACAGAGGAGAGGACATACAGCCGTGGGCACAAAAGCTGGCTCGGGAGGATATTCAACCCAAACTTACGGTTTCACCGTAAAGCAGAGTAATTAAGTGATGGAAAAACCCCCAAAGATCCCCAGAGAGCCCTGACAAGGAGCGATGGGACAATATTCTCTTCACTTCCCCACTAAAAGTTATTTGGGACCTGTATGAAGACACCTGCACAGGGAAGCAAGTGGAAATCCCTCCATTTTAGGGTGTAAAAAAGGCTTGTGTGACTAGGACAGAAGTTTCTAGAACGGCTAAGGGTTTGACCATAGCTCAGGCTGACAGTTTGGCCCCCCGAGCCGTGACAATGCATCTGCTAATTGTCTGTCTGTCAATAAGAGGAGCATTTCTTGCAGGAAACTAACAGTCCTCAGAGCCTCCTGACATCCAGGCCATTGCAGGAAAAGCCACACAGTTTCCAGAGACAGGTAAGTCTCACCTGGGAGTCCTGGTGGACGACAAGGTGGCCATGAGCCAGCAGGGTGCCCTGGTGGCCAACAAGGCCAAGGGCATCCTGGGGTGCATCAAGAGGAGCGTGGCCAGCAGGGCGAGGGAGGTTCTCCTCCCCCTCTGCTCTGCCCTGGGGAGACCCCACCTGGAGCACTGGGTCCAGTTCTGGGCTCCCCAGTTCAAGGATGAGGAGCTACTGCAGAGAGTCCAGAAGAGGGCGACAAGGATGATGGGGGGACTGGAGCATCTCCCCTAGGAGGAAAGGCTGAGGGAGCTGGGCTTGTTCAGCCTGGAGAAGAGAAGGCTGAGAGGGGATCTCATCAACACCTACAAATATCTCAAGGGTGGGGGTCACGAGGACGGAGCCAGACTCTTCCCAGTGGTGCCCAGCACCAGACGCTGTCCTGTGCCCCCTGCTCTGGGTGAGCCTGCTTGAGCAGGGGGGTGGCACTGGGTGAGCTCTGGGGGGCCCTGCCAGCCCCTGCCAGTCTGGGATTCTGGGATTCTGTGTAAGAAAACACACCAGGGAGGCTGGAGGCACTGCAGAATGCGGCTCAGCAGCCCCAGAGCGGCAGGGACAGGGGAGGCAAGGAAATGCAATCACACCCTGCCACCACTGAAGCCACAGGAGATGGAGGCAGATCTAACAACACGGCCACAGTACAGCTTTCAGGAGCAGACATAAACAAACCCCGGTGTACGTGCGTGGCACAGGGGCTCGGGTATGGTGTCACTCTCTTGCCCACTCCATCTGGCTCAACACCTAGAGACGATGGCTCTGCAGCGAGGAGCTTCAGGAGAGCCTTACAGCTGTGATGAAACCCTGTGCTATTGAAGTTCTGGGCCCACCACGAAGTGAAGATGACTTCTGCAGGACAGAGGGACTACGGTGAGAAAGGGAGCACCCTGGAGACAGGGGAACCGAAGCAGACCTCTTTTTGAGGCAATGGCAAGATCCTGCTCAGAATCCCGTTCAGAGTCTGACTCTCTAAATGGAAGCACTGTGTCCAGGAAGGGTTTCCTTCTTCTACGTCTGCTGCTGGAGGACGGCAAACAGGACAAACTCACAGCAATCTCGGTGTTACTTCTGAGTCCCCAGGGGGGCCAGCGCCTCAGAGCACATGGACGTCACAAAATCTCTGCCTTCGCACTGGAGAGGCATCGCTGGTTTGCTGTCCAGGCTTTGCCACCTCTAACCCTGAGGAGCACCAGCAGCATCTGCACATCCAGCTGTACCCATGGTGTCGCCAGCCCTCAGGCCCCGTGGTTCCTCTGAGAAACTCCTGACCGCACAGAGAACAAAGCCCAAATGCTCCAAGGAGCTGCTCCAAGCGTGGTGATGTGCTTTCTGCCACGAGACCGCAGCGCTGGGGTTCACCCAACCGAACGCGCTGTCCACAGGATGGGCACCGACCCTGGAAAAGGTGCCCTGGGATCCCTGTCTGGTCAGGGCAGAGCTGGCCAGGGAACACACCAGATCCCGAATACGATTTGTCAGGTCCTAAGGCAGACCCTGGGCCAGGTCAGATGAATTAATTAATTACTCCCTGAATTCCACCTCCATGTTTGTGTGGTCTCCACAGGCAGAACTCGAGCTGGGTGAGGCGGGCAGGTACAGCACCTGGGTAGCTGAAGCCTCAAGTGCAGCGAGATGAGCCCCAGCACAGGCCTCCACCGAAGGCTGTGGGTGGAGATAATCTGCATCTGCGTTGTCACAGCAGCCCTGTGGGTTGCAGGACCACCGTGATATTTAGGGAATGAGGAGTGCCCCATGGATAGCTGGCACCTGGATGTTGAAAGGTGAGCAAGAATGCTGACAAGGCGGCATTAGCCCAATCAGCCCAAGAAGAGCCGCCACTTGGCTTCGTGTCAGAGCTGTCCTCCAGTTGCCCTACTGGGGAAGCACAGGATGGCAGCGCGGCTGAAAGGGATGCGGAGTGAACACCAGGGGCGCTTGCCTTGCTATTTCTATCCATAGAAATGCTGTGGGAGGGAGGGTGGGGGGTGGCCATCTCAGCACTGCAAGATCAAGGGCAGAGCTTGACGCCTGTGATCTGATGTCCTGGGAGTTTTCTGTCCCTCTCGTTCCTGGTGCAGCCCACGTCAGGCTGGTCTGAACCACGCTTGTCATGGATGGGGAAGGTCACTCACTGGGAGGCCAGGGTGGCCGCCTTATCGGCAATGAACTGACAACCTTTCTTTAGAAGACCCAATGATCCAAACCAACTTGGCTCGGTTCATGTACTTGTTTTAGCATGGGAATCTGCAGAACAGGATCCTTCGGTTACCGGACCAGCAGGTGACGGCGGTGCTGAGCAGTTACTGCTGGAGTTGCACCTGGGCTGCTTGTCGTGAAGACCTGGACAGGTGCCCATTTTGGAGGTCTCCGGGCTTTTGCTAGGTAAAGGAACGAAGCAGAGAGCACGCCAGGTGAACGCCCAGCCAGATGTGCAGTTTGAGCCCGACAGAGCAGCTGAGGAGGGGCGAAGGGAAGGGGATGGAGAGACAGGGCTCCCAAAGAAAGCCAAGGGGTTATGAAGTAAATGAAGACCCAAGAGCGAGCAGCAGCTCATGGGAAAATGCTGAAGGACTGCAAGACAAACGCAAGCGACTTGGCTGGATCGCCTGGCAGGCTGGAGGGGCTGCCAACCTTCTGCCCGTTTCCTGCCTTCAGCCAGCCCGGGGCACAGTCAGGCTGGAAGCCCCTGTCCCGGCTCCTGATGGAGACGGGCAGGCAGAGGAAGGCAGCGTCCGATGCCTCCCCGCCCTGCCTGTGCGGCAGGCGCAACGACCCATGCATGCCCCGGTCTCGCAGGCTTTG
Source organism: Egretta garzetta (assembly GCF_000687185.1). Classification (NCBI taxonomy): domain Eukaryota; kingdom Metazoa; phylum Chordata; class Aves; order Pelecaniformes; family Ardeidae; genus Egretta; species Egretta garzetta. The sequence goes on from NW_009258310.1 coordinate 83,457, forward strand.
GTCTCCTCCAGGCAGAGCTTCCTCCCTGCAAGGAGGCACTAAACGGGTCAGGACAGTCAGGTCCAGGCATCTGCCAGTTCCCCTGCAAGCTTACAGTCTGGACAGCGGGTAAAATCCTAAGCAGTAATAAGATTGGGATCGCATTCCCACCCAAAATACGTTGCAGCCAGCAGGGGCTGCGTCAAAGCAACAAGCAAGGGGTTTAGCACCAGCGACTGCTCCGCACAGAATCACGGACTCATTGAGGTTGGAAAAGATCTCTAAGATCAAGTCCAGCCGTAAACGTGGTTTGCTGGGATTAAAAAATGAACCTGTTCCCCCCAATATGGAGCGAAGGCTTGTGTCTGGGCCTTCTGAGCGGGAATGTGAAGCACAACGCTGGAGAGCAGAAAAAGCACAAGCCCAGAAGGCAAGGGAGAAAGAGGCAGCCCCCTCTGTGGAAGGAGCGCGAGGGCCCGATGTCCCAGTCCGTTCTGGCGCTGTAGCGGTGCAAATACTCGGAAGGCCGGGGACTCGGCCGGTGTAAGTGCCTCAGCATAAGCTGTGAGGGCAAAATCTTAAACATGCTCCTTCTGATGCTTGAATTTCTGTTCCTAGGTGGCATTGCAGGACTGAGGCTACGTCCTCCACAGCTCCCCGCTGCCGCTGCCACAGCTCAGAGCCAGAACGCGATCCGAGGGGGAGAAGCGCCAGGGAGCTGGGCAGCTCCGCAGCAGACGCTTCTGTGAACGCTGGGATCAGCAGGAGATAAATTCCACCGGAGGGGGGCAAGCAGGCAAGCGTGTACAGGCTGCTGACGGGACGATGGGCTGCTACCGCTGGATTACGCCGTCAGAGGGTAATCACCACGGTCATAACGGAGCAGAGGAACAGTGACGGCTGGAGGGACCCCAATGATGGGCGTCAGCGCAGCTCCCCGGCCCAGCTGTCCCCAGGGCCACTGCAGGGGAAGGCTCAGCCCCTGGTCTGCGCTCAAGACCCATAGGATGAACTGGTGGGAGAGGCTTTCTCCAGGTCACCTGCGGGCCAAGGGGAAGCAGTGCCCGTGGGGGCACGGGGCTCATTACGGTGTGCCAGGAGGAGCAGTCTGAGCTTGTGCCAGACCTACTGAGATGCTCAGGGGACAGACCAAAGGCAGGAAAAGGGAGGGATGATGACGGCTCGGGCAAGAATAAGCAGGGGAGAAGAAAGAGTACTGGAGCCCTGCGTCCAGCTCGGGAGCCCTCAGCACCAGGAGGACATGGACCTGTTGGAGCGGGGCCAGAGGAGGGCTACTAAAATGATCCGAGGGCTGGAGCCCCTCTGCTCTGAGGCCAGGCTGGGAGAGTTGGGGGGGTCCAGCCTGGAGCAGAGAAGGCTGCGGGCAGAGCTGAGTGCGGCCGGTCAGGGCTTCAAGGGGGCCCAGGGGGTTGCCCAGAGCGGGGGTGGAGGCCCCATCCCTGGGACCATTCCAGGCCAGGTTGGCCAGGGCTGTGAGCAACCTGATGTGGTTCAAGGTGTCCCTGGTCCTGCAGGGGGGTTGGGCTGGGTGACCTCTGGGGGTCCCTTCCCACCCAAACCATGCCATGATTCTATGATTCTATGAAAGGGAGAAGGGTGTGGAAATGGCCAGCCAAGCGTACCAGGTTGCTGGTCAGGATGCTCAGCTGACCATGCCCTGTGCCTGGGCACCACAGTCTGCCCTGACTTCTCACTGCGCTACTTCCAGCCACTTTTCCGGGCGAGGGTACGCTCCATACTGTGTACCTCTGTGCCTGTGCATGAAGGTTTAGCTGCCAGCAACCGGGAACGGGGCCGTGGGTGGTAGGGCCCATAGGTGCTGAGGTGCCAGCAACTCCAGAGACCGGACTGCGTGCATGCTGCACGTCGATGCACATATAGCTGCATTTAATTTGCTAGGGATTATCAAGGTGCATCGGCCAGTGAGTGGGGTAAGAGGCTTGGAGCCAGGGATCAGAGGCGCCATAGACCTGGGGCAGCTACTGGAGGGACTGGGGGTCTAGGAATTGGCTACTGGAGGGACCAGACTGACCAGTGGGTTTGAGAGTCAGCTACTGGTGAGGCCCCGTGTCTGGTGCAGCTGCCAGGGAGACTGGTTTGTGTTTGTGTCCGTGTGTGTCTGTGCACTGGGCAGCTGGGGAGACTGGGGGACTGGACACCAGCTGCTGGACAGACCGAGTGCCGAAGGGCTGGGGAGTCCAGTGCACACGCGTGTGTGCACGTGTGTGTGTGCATGTGTGTCTGTGCATGTGTGTCTGTGCATGTGCGTCAAGATCCAAGTACTAGCACGTGGGTCTCAGGTGTTCACACACTCAGGTGCCAGCAACTGGGGAGACTGGGGGCACTACAGGCCAGCTACTGGGCAGACTGGAGGTCCAAGGCCAGCTAGAGGGATCCGTTCTGTCTATACATACACATACATGCATATATTCTCTTCGGGCAGGCTTTCATGCTGGTCAGCCAGGGAGGAACAGGGTGAGGCTGTTTGTGCTGTGTGTCGTCTGATCCACGTGGCGGGCTCTGTGCTCGCATGTACATCGTGTGTGTATATACATGTGTGTGTACAAGTCCCGTTGGTGTGTGCTCGCGTGTACATTGTGTGTGTACATACATGTGTGTGTGCATGTCCCGCTGGTGTGTGTACGCGTGTACATCACATGTGTATATATGTGTGTGTGTACATGTCCCACTGGTCTGTGCTCATGTGTACATCGTGTGTGTATACACATGTGTGTGTACATGTGTACATCATGTGTGTATATACATCTGTGTGTATGTGTGTACATCGTGTGTGTATATACGTGTGTGTGCTCGCGTGTACATCGTGTGTGTATATACGTGTGTGTGTACACGTGTACATTGTGTGTGTATATACATATGTGTACTCGCGTGTACATCGTGTGTGTATATACGTGTGTGTGTACACATCCTGCTGGTGTGTGCCTGTGTGTACATCGCGTGTGTATATATGTGTGTGTACGCGTGTACATCGTGTGTGTATATACGTGTGTGTGTACACGTGTACATCGTGTGTGTATATACATGTGTGTACTCACGTGTACATCGTGTGTATATATGTCTGTGTACACATGTACATCGTGTGTGTATATACATGTGTGTACTCGCGTGTACATCGTGTGTGTATATACGTGTGTGTGTACATGTGTACATCGCGTGTGTATATACATGCACGTGTACGCGTCCCGCTGGAACGCACGCTCAGCCTGGCTATGACCCAGGGGTAACGCGGAGCTGCAGCAGCCTCGCGTCTGTTGGGCGACCGCAGGGGAAGCCCCCGACAGTTCCCGGGGAGCTCCCCCTTCCCTTCTTCGAGATTGTCTGCTCCTCCTGGGGGGTTCTGCTGAAATTTTCTGCCTTCTCAAAATCAGGCAGAGGTTTCCAAGTTAAACATGAACGAAGACCAGCCTTGCTAAAGACAGTCTCAGGTGAGGACCCCAACGCCTGCCCGATGAGTACCCTGAACTCCACACTGCCATCCCATCGACCGCCCTGACAAAGCCGGGCCCAAGGCCCCCCCCACTTGCCGACCAAACAGGCAACTTGCCGCGTTGGCCCAGGCCCATCCTTGTAGGGGAAGCGCTGGTGAGAAACGAAAGGCTAAAGGGGCTGGGGAAGCAGCGCGGCACGGCAGGCTGGGCCAGAGGAGATCGCAGTTTAAACACGGTACAGGTCAGTCAGGTCCTGTGCGACCGGCGCGGTAGGTTGGTATTAATCAATCAAAAAGCCGCAGTGCTAAATGCTGAATTGCCCTGAAGCTGTGCTCCCACCTCGGGGGCAGATCCCCCTCTGCCCTCCTCCCGGTCTTTGCTGCCTCTTTCACATCCACCCGACTGCCTCCAGCACCTGCTGCCAGCCGCCCTCCTCCCAGCTTCCGGAGCCGCTTTAATTGCTGAATTAGTGTGAGGAAGACCAGGGCAGGTCAGGGCTTGCCTGGGGCCATAAGCAGTGTCCCCACCACCTGGTCCTTGCATGAAAGAGTCGTTTTGTGGTACCGGAGGAGCCGTTCCCTGCCGCTGGGCAAGGTCAGTTCTCACGTGGAGTCTGCCACTGCCGCTTCACCTGCAAACCCCTCTCAGGACTTCCCACCCATGCTCGATTTGCATTTGCTAACTCCACCGTGAAAGCTCCTTCCATGTATCGGGCTGTCTAGTGCTGATCTCCAATACTACAAAAGCTTTAAAGCTAAAAGACTCAAGATTAATTTCAGTGAGAGACGGTCTCAGGCTACGAGTTGCAAGGCTAGAAATGAAGTCTCGCACTTGAAGTGCCCATGTGCCTTCCACCTAAATGGAACACATTGCTAATCCATACGCTTGGACAGGTTGATGAAGATAGTCCCAGAAACCTGTACAAGGCTTCAAGTTGTATCACAACAGCTCCCTTTCTGAATATTGCCCTTGGGATGTGGCTTTACATTGCGGCAAAGTTGCTGTGCTCATTCTAAACCCACCCCCAGGCTCCCTTCCCCGGGAAAGCACACATGCTTACTGCTCCGCTTGCCATGGATTTAACCATCAGGCAGCCCCGGGGAAGCCAGCTTGGCTGGCGGGTCCAAAGGAATGGTGACCCGCTGAGGGCAGGCTCCCAGCTAAATGCATTTATTCTGCAGCTGAACATCCACACTGGGCGGGGGGGAGAGGGACTTGCAGCCTCAGCCGGGACGGGGCTGCATCAACCTCCTCCTCCTGGCACCCCAGGTGGCTTTACTCGCATTTGAAATTCTTCCTTGCTTTGTAATGCTTCTACCACCGCGTACCAGAGACAGCGTTATCAGCTCTGCCATGATTTTGTCAGGTTTGTGACAACGGGGTACTTCACTGGCGTTCTTCAGAAGCTGCAGAAGAGTCGCCAGCAACGCAGGTGACGCTGTGGGCAGCAGGCTACTTGGGTGACGCAGCCTTGGCCAGCTCCCTCCTGCCTGCAGCTTTTGGGGGACTTTCTGGCCGCGAGAACCGTGCCCACGGACAGGACGGACAGAGCCAAGCGCTCCACCGGGAGCTGCTCTGCAGAAGGTTTGGTGGAAGGACAGAGGGCAAGGCTGGGCCCCACTAATGGTAGGAAGGAGAGCAGAGGAGAGGGGTGCTCTTCCCACCGAAGTAAGGCCAAGCGCCCACCCACACCTCTGCGAGGGGTCCTCAGGCCTGGCTCCCCTCTCCCCTGGGCTCCACCAGCCCAGGGTTCCCTGTGCCCCTGGCAGCACGCAGCTCCATGTCCCCGCACCTCGGCTGTCGCTCCTCCTGCCTGCCCTGCAGCCGCAGCACGCACGTGGGCACGGCACCACCCGGGGGACTCCCCGTTTGGGACGAAGGGCACTGCACATTCAGCATCGGGACGGGCATGTCGCAGCCAGTCCCTGCTTTGAGCACAGGCTTTCCATCAGCTACGCGTTCAACAGCAAGCCCATCACTGTGTCTGAGGCACTCGCTCTGGGAAAAGTATTGCTGGAAGGACCCCACAGGGCACGGCCAGGAGCTCCAGGGTGCATCGACCGACCGCCCGGGGCAGAGGTGGTGACCGCCCCTGGAGAAGAGAGCGTTTTTCAGTGCAAGCTTCAGAGCACGGAGCGAATGGCAGCGGCTGAGCTGAGCGGAGCCTCCCCAGCCCCAGGAGCACCGCCACAACCAGCGCCACTGAACGCGTCCCCGGCCAGGAGCGTGCAGCTCTGCCCGCCTTACACCACGCGCGCCCACAGCCTACACCAGCGCCACGTTGGGCCCACGCAGACTTCATAGACTGCATTGCTGGGTTTAAAGCCTTATGATTTTTGCATGAGAAGATGGGAGAAAGCAAAAATCCCCCGGGATGCCAGCCCCTCCTCTGACTGTGCCACTGCCCGCCTGGTCTGTGCTGCTGGGAGCCTGGCAGCGAAGCCTGAGCTCGCCACCCACCCGGAACCTTCGCACCGAGTTCCCCCCTCCCGTCCCATCCAACGCTTGGCCCTTTCTCAGACTCGGCGTCAATTCGGCCTCGCTCCACCTCTTCTGCTGCCATTGCTCCCTTGGCAAGGGCAGGATTCACCTCGCGCCTCCTCCTGCGCTGGCAGCGTCTACACCTCCGCTTGAAACAGGCTCTGTGGGACCCCTTTGCAATTCAGGCGTCTTGACTGAGTGTCCACAAACACTTTAATCATTTCTCAGCTGCCTTATTCTAACGGCCTTTCCTCTGGCTTGAAGAAATGCAGACTCGGCCTATTCATACCATACCCATTTGGCACCAATTCCGAACGTAATTTTCACTTGCAAGTACCACAGTAATGCCTGCTACGCTTTCCTCCTATGGCAAGGAGAGTCCCTACAAACGTTTACAAATTAATGTCACCACTCACTTTGAAATCACACCTTAAAACCACCCTCTGCTGCGTTCACTACAAGGTGAAGCCGCCCGCACGCCCAGCCCGCTCCTTGCAGTGCCACCGCGCTGTCCGGAGCCAGTGAGCACCGGCACGGAGCACCCACGCCATCCGTGGGCTGGGGCACAGCCGTCGCCACGCAGCACCGACCACGACGCTGTCCTGACCTGCCACGGAGGCCCTGGGCAGGCCCCAACACAAACCGTAACAATAACAACAATAATGCCAAGCTGCAGGAGCAAGCGAGCGCCGTCACCGCTGGAGAGCTGCCAGCCAGCTTCAGGGCCCGGCCCCAGCTTCTCCGAAGTCTCCTGCCCGTGCCCCGGGGAGGCCGCCCCTCCATTTCGCCTCGTGCCTCGCCCTCCAGCCCCTTGCTTAACGTGGAGTTGCCAGCGACTCTAGTCCTTGCTTTCTTTTGTTTTAAACGTAATCAGGAAAGTCCAGTGGGCCGTGGCCCGGGCGCAGAGTGAAGGCAGCTCCAGCATCGCCTTCTCCAGGAAGGGAGCGGGCGAAGGGGGAGATGCGAGAGCAGAGCCCTGCGCCCCTGGTCAGCCAAATTCCTCTCTATAGCCCCCGACACCCGCGCCACACTGGGCAAAGCTCTGATAAATACCAGCACAAACCAGTCCTGACTGGCCTCCGGAGAGGGCACCTGATGAGCCTCTTCTCCATCGGCCGCTGTCCCCGTCCTTTCAGCGAGCAGAAGGGAACGTGCCAGCTCATCCTCCGGCCCAGGGAGCGGGTATCTGCTGGAGTTACTGCGCCCAAAGTACTTTTTTGTCAAGACCTGCAGGCATTGCAATGACAGCCGTCACGCAGCTCCCAAAGTGCCTTATAAAGGAAAATAATTTTATGCAAGATGTAGGCCCTTGTCCTGCAGAGGATGATGCTGCTGGCAGCCTCTGGTCACTCTCCCTGCACGTCCGGGCTCACCTCAATCAGAAAGTCTCCCGTCCGAAGCCCCGCTCTCCAGGCGACACCTTCCACATCCACTGATTCCAGGTACTGGAGCGCTGGGAAGGCTGGGGTTGGTGTGAACTCCTCAATTGGGGTTTCGGCTACAAAACACAAACAGAGGGAGAGACTGAGATGGTGTGGCAAAAAGCAAGCAGAAGGTGGGCAAGAACGTCCGGGAGCCTGGGAAAACCGATCTGTCAGTTCAGAAGGAACACGCAGGCAAGGCTCGGCTCGACCGCAGTGCAGGAACCAGGCGCTCCTGACGGGCTTTCACGCACGCCGGGCGACGGCCGCTCCCAGCAGCCTGCGCCACAGGCAAGGAAAGGGAGCCGTTGCCTTCCCAAGGGAAGCGCTGCTTCTGGGCTCGCCGCTGCCTGGCCACGCGGTCGCACAGCCGCCCCAGGAGCAGCACCCACGGGGTCGTGCCAGCCCTACCACTTAGTGGTAGTCCCAGGGCTAGAGCGGGGACAGTGCCACCTCCGGTGAACTGAGCTGCACTGGTCTGGGAGCTGTGCTCAGCTGGTAGCAGCCTCAAAGATGAAGCTGAAGGTGGGCTACCAGACACAGGGCTACCAGACACAGGGCTACTAGATACAGGGCTACCAGACACAGGGGCTACCAGACACAGGTCTACCAGACACAGGGGCTACCAGACACAGGGCTACTAGATACAGGGCTACCAGATACAGGGCTACCAGACACAGGGCTACCAGACACAGGGCTACTAGATACAGGGCTAACAGACCCA
>NW_009258310.1:91608-94575 GCF_000687185.1 Egretta garzetta
GGGGTGTCTGGCTAAGGGGCTACCATACACAGGGGCTACCAGACACAGGGCTACCAGACACGGGGCTACCGGATACAGGGCTACCAGACATTGGCTACTTGCTAGCTGCTCAGCAAGCAGGGCGGTGGGAGGGTGAAGGTGCAATCCTGACACCGCCTGTCCTGGCTGCTCTGTTTCCCCCGCCCGCAGAAGCAGGCAACAGTGCTCCATGTCGCCTGACTGCCACGGACAGAATGATCGACACATGAGGAGCAAGGGGCTGAACCCCCCCGCGCACGCTGGCAGATCTGCACCCCCTGCAGGTGTGATTCACGTCAGAGGGCGGGTGAGTGGTTTTTATCCCTCCTCTGCCTGGAACGGCCACTTTGCTCAGGGCTGGCTGTCAAGCAACAGGCCACGGCTACAGCAGTCACTCTGCTGAGTAGCCCCTGACCGTTCCCAGGTCCCCAGGGGGAGCTGGGGCCAACAAGCCGTTGTTTCACCTCCCGATGCGGCATGTGCCATGCACCAACAGGTACCAGCGCCTGGAACAGCCATCTTTTGGCTGCCGGCCAGCGGGGGGCCACCACCGCGGCACTGCCACTGGCGCAGCGTGGGGTTAAGGGTGCGAGGCGCAGCTTCTGGCGCAGATTGTCTCAGCCCGCTGCGCTACGCAAGCAGTAAGGTCAGGTCTGGTGGTATCTTGGTGCCGACAGATCCCTGGCAGATGGCGCATTTGATGTCGCAGTGAATTACTCTGCATTCCTTTCTCTGAAGGGTGGTTAATAGGGGAGCGTGAGGAACAGCTTGCAAACCAGCACCAAGAGCAGCACAGCAGACTCCAGAGCTTGGCTGCGTGGCTCCTGCTGCCCTCCCCTCATGCACAGCGATTCTCACAGGCAGGGGAGAAGCTAAAGCTGCTTGGTAAGAAATGCAGCAGCGAGGCCACGGTTGCATGGACCAGCTGGCGCAAACCTGCAGACCCTAGGAATTCCAGAGACTTGCTCCCCAAGCCTGGCCAGGCTGGCCATTTGGGGGCCAGGTGGACCAAAGGCTCTCGCTCGGGGCTTTCCAGTGGCCTGATGGAGGCGCCTTTCGCTCACGTGAATCCTGAGTCCCATCTTCACTCAGCAGAGCCAGCGGTAAAAGCACACTCCTTGCTAGTGCAGGGACAGCTCTGAGCAGGGCGCACTGAAGGATCCACGCCAACCTTCTAAGAGATCAAGCACCAGATGTCGTCTTTAGTGGCTGGTGATGCTTGAACAAACCATTTGCTTTAGAGACACGCAGCGAGCATCTCAGAAACCCCCCAACTCTCCGGTCTGGTACCATGCACGACAAGGGCAGAGCCTCCAGCAAAGGTCCCTGTAGGTCCAGCTCTCACCACAGCTGACATAGGCAGAAAGCTGGCAATACAGATAAAGATGCATCATCTCAACAGGCCTGGGTGAGTTGTTCATGGCTCCATTATCAAAACAATGTATGTTTAAAGAGCCATGTCAAAACCCTAACGAAGCAGTAGATTCCTAGAGACAGCCCAGAGGAGAGCAACAAGGATGATGGGGGGACTGGAGCATCTCCCCTAGGAGGAAAGGCTGAGGGAGCTGGGCTTGTTCAGCCTGGAGAAGAGAAGGCTGAGAGGGGATCTCATCAACACCTACAAATATCTCAAGGGTGGGGGTCACGAGGACAGAGCCAGACTCTTCCCAGTGGTGCCCAGCGCCAGGACAAGGGGCCATGGGCACAAACTGAAGCAGAAGAGGTGCCAGTTGAACGGGAGGAAGAACTTGTTGACTGTGAGGGTGCCCGAGCCCTGGCCCAGGCTGCCCAGGGGGGCTGTGGAGTCTCCTTCTCTGGAGATCTTCACCCCCCGCCTGGACGCTGTCCTGTGCCCCCTGCTCTGGGTGAGCCTGCTTGGGCAGGGGGGTGGCACTGGGTGAGCTCCGGAGGGCCCTGCCAGCCCCTGCCAGTCTGGGATTCTGGGATTCTGTGATTCAGTAAGGGTCCTTGGATGATCCTGTGCACCCATCTCCTTTGACGTGAGGTCACTCCAGCGACTGTGACCTACGTTCTCTTTCATCGGTGTAGAATGTGTAGACGCTGATTTTATACAGATAAATGGATTTCCATCATTCACCATACTACTCCTTTACTATTTTATTTACCATTTTTATGCAAGCTCTTTTCTGCTCAGGTAGCCATTGGCTAGCACCAGACCAAGACAAAGCTTGCCTGACAAGGTGTCAATCTGCTGAATGATCTGATTCTGCTTGGATGTGTTTATCAGCAGCTTTCCATGACCTCCTCCTTCGATGGAAGCCAGCTTAGATGGCGAACGGTTGACAAGTCCTCCTACCTATTTTTAGAAATGCCAGCGTAATGTTTGATTGCTCCAAATCCTTCAGGACTTCCCTGGTGTTAAATTCAACTCTTTGGATCAGTGTTGACCAGCAAGTTCTTTCAATAGTCTGGAGTTCAAAGAGCCACATGCATGACCTTGCTGCGGACTGCAGCTGCCAAAGTAGGTGCCCGTTAGCTTACGCCAGGCGTGGGCCCAGAAGGATGCCAGGTTTAAGGGGAGAAAGACCTTGTGCATTGCCTGAACTTCTGAAAATGAGGAAAGGGGAGACTCAGGCTCTCCGAATGTCAATTAAATTATTTATATAATGATAAGGAGACTTGCACCCTCAGCAAGTTTGCGGATGACACCAAGCTGAATGGTGCGGTTGACACACCAGAAGGACAGGATGTCGTCCAGAGAGACCTGGACAGGCTGGAGAGGTGGGCCTGTGTGAACCTCATGAGGTTCAACAAGGCCAAGTGCAAGGTCCTGCACCTGGGTTGGGGTAACCCCCAGTATCAGTACAGGCTGGGGGAAGAAAGGACCAAGAGCAGCCCTGGCGGAGAAGGACTTGGGGGTGCTGGTGGATGAAAAGCTGGACATGAGCCAGCAATGTGCGCTGGCAGCCCAGAAGGCCAACCGTACCC
>NW_009258310.1:94851-105494 GCF_000687185.1 Egretta garzetta
GCCCCATCATTGGAAGCATTCGAGGCCAGGTTGGACGGGGCTCTGAGCAACCTGATCTAGTTAGTGGTGTCCCTGCTCCCTGGAGGGGGGTTGGACTAGATGACCTCTAGGGGTCCCTTCCAACCCAAAACATTCTACGATTCTATAAGGTCTCTGCAGAATATGACTGCTGCACTTCACACAATGGGAGCATCAGTGTGGCACACCAGTGCTGCCTGCTCAGCAGGCATGCATCCTAATTAAGTCATGAAGAGGTTAAGTGGAAGTCCTGACCCCTGGGCAGAGTTGGACAGATGACAATTTAATTGGTTTCCTGGCCAGGAGAAGGAGCCTGCCCGAGCAAACTATGCACCAGTGGCCCCAGGCACCCTCATCCCAGCAGGCTCACCTCTGCTGCCAGCCCACCGCGGCACAACTCACAAGCGCTGCCCTGCGCTTCCCCACCACAGGGCTGACGACGGCCTGCGGACGGCGGAGAAATCCTGAATTGTAGCTCAGAGAAGAGTCATGGGGAATAGTTCAAGATGCCTTTGTCATATTGGTAATCAAAGATTTAATCTGATAGAGAATACGGATAAAATTAACCTAGGACACCCAGCTTTACAGCCAATCTTGCCACCTGCGTCCTCGACGTGGTACATGTGGACCCCAGGCTCACCATTTTCTGTTACCTAGAGTAACCGCATGCCAGGGTACATGATGTGCCACGAGTCGCTGGTACCTTAAAGATTCAGGAAACAAGAAAAGGCATCCTCAAGTCAGACCTGCATCCTTACGGAACAAAAACTAGAAGCATAATTTAATGCAGGATGGGGAAAAATGTAGCCAGAGGAGGCAACCAGCTCGCCCCTGATGCTGCCTGAAGTCCCAGCACGGGGTACCGGGGAGCAAGGGAGAAGCACTGGTCATGGACAAGCAAACATAAACCAATCCACCCCTTCCCCCGCCGCGAGCGCGGTCTGCAGGGCTAACTGCTCCTGGCGCCTCCAACTGCCTCATTGGGCGGTGGATGGAGCAGTCGTCACCTCCAGGGGTAGCACTGGATCCAGCCCTGGATTTCCCATCCCCCTCAATGAACGCGGAGACGCAGGCAGTACCGGGGAAACCTGCTGTGTCCCGGCGCCTGCAGCTGCGCCCCCCTGTTCCAGACCCCCCCTTACAGCTGCCTTCAGTGACTGTTCAGTCGAATATCTCAGCACCACGCTCATCCCTGGTCAGTCCGGAGACTGCTCCAAACCCTACTGCAAAGGGCCAGCAAAGGGGGGGACCCCATCCCCTGCAGCACACAGCAACTCAGAGTCCCCAGGGGAGGGCCCACCAAACCAGCTTGCTGCTGGAAGCCCAGCTCTGCCCGCTTGTTGGGTGGGTGGGCTCTGAGCACATCATTTTCTCCTAACAGAACAGAACTGAATGGAATGTACACTGACAGCACCCCCACCGAGCGCCTGCAAACCACGCCACGCGCAGGAGACCTCAGTGGTGGGGACATCTCCTTCCAAACCACCAGAGTCTGCTGAGGGGCAGAAGCACCCCCGGAGAATACTGCCCTGGCCGAGGCAAGGGGAGCACAGAATCCCTACTGCTACGTGAGAAGCCCTGATGGCCACCCCCTGCCCCCATGGCAGTCTGTCCGGCCCACAAAGCCTGATGCAGAAAACCCGTGCCCCCTCCGGGTCATGGAGGATGGAGCCCTGCAGGGGCTGCGGGGCCGCACGCGCCGCCCGAGCGCGGCTGCACACAGACACCCACGTGCTGGCTGCAGACAGCAGCGCCCTCCAAAACACCCTGGAGCCAGAGCCAGCCGCGGTGAAGCGACGGCTCGGAGCAAATCTCGGGAGTGCTCCCCGCCAGCTCTTCCCCACAAGCCAACTGTTGGGAGGTGGTGACAGGATGGCAGCAGGACCCAAGCCGGCACCAAGATGCTCGGTGCGTCCGTAGAGCTGTCCTGCAGACAGCCTGAGACCAAGGAGCAGCTGGGACACACAGCGGGTGTTCAGAGGAACAGACCTGGCTGATCGCCCTGATCTGGGCTGTGGTGATCAAGCTTCCCAGCTGGCACCCCGCTCACACCGTTCATGGACCTCTGTAACATTTTTCCCAGTTCCTGACGCTCCTTTTTGCTGCCCCAGTTCCCTCCCAAATGAACAACCTGCCTCTAACCGCTTATACCCCCACCCCCCTGTTCTGCTACATCTGCGCTCAAATCCAGTATTTCCAATACCATTGCCTAGGTAATCCTGGCCTCACCTGGTATCACTGAGACGTTACTCCCAGAGGTCTCCAGGATTCCATCAGTTATCTGGGAATTTTGGCCACGTCTAGCATCGCTCCCCCTCATGCACAGATGGAATCCAGCCATTCCGCCAAAGTCCTGTCTGTGGCTTTGCCAGCTCCCTCAATGCTACCTGTCATGTCCAACCTCTCACGTCACATCCAACCCCTCACGTCACGTCCAACCCCTCACGTCATGGCCAATCTCTCAGGTCATGTCCAACCTCTCACGTCACGTCCAACCCCTCACGTCATGGCCAATCTCTCAGGTCATGTCCAACCTCTCACATCACGTCCAACACCTCACGTCACGTCCAACCCCTCACGTCACGGCCAATCTCTCAGGTCATGTCCCACCTCTCATGTCATGGCCAACCTCTCACATCATGTCCAACCTCTCATGTCATGGCCAACCTCTCACGTCACATCCAACCTCTCTTGTCACGTCCAACCCCTCACGTCACATCCAACCTCTCTTGTCACGTCCAACCCCTCACATCACATCCAACCCCTCATGTCACATCCAACCTCTCACATCATGTCCAACCTCTCACGTCATGCCCGGTTGTTCTCTGCCTCCTGCTCAGGTAGCTCAGCCTCAGCCTCATCAGCAGCCCAGCCATTTGCCTACAGCCCCAACACCAACGGAACAAGAAACATTAACCAGAGCAGCCTGCAGTGTTCAGAGCTGGTTGTAGCCCCGGCAATGGAGGAGGACTCCAATACCTCTCCCACAGCCTGGGAATCCTGACCTCTGACTCTCACGGAGGCTTGAGCGAAGGCTGAGCGCAGCAGAGCAGCCACCACAGAAGCCAGCTTGGGACCAGACCCTCCAAAAATACCGTTTCCAGATCAGAGCCTGTGGGAAAGCTTTAGGTCAGAACTATGTAATTCTGTGACAATTCATCTCTAAGTGCCTACCCAGGAAGGAAATAAAATCTGAGGAGGCTCTCTTATCCAAATGGCAAAGGCAAAACTAAATCAGAAGGTTTGGAATTAAATTACAGAAATTCTTGCTGGTAATGAGGTAGAATTTCCTAACGAGGAGGTCTCCTGTTCATTGCAAAAGCTCATGAAATCTGTACCTCTCAAGGAACTATCATGTTAAGACTCCAGCTTTGGTTGTGCCACTCGATCAATGTGGCCATTTCCTGGTCTTAAAACACCCACTGCTGGGCTGACTCAGACCAGGGATGCCAGCATCAGATGTGCCCGGCAGCTAGGAGAAGCCCTGGAGGAGCCAGGCCACCAGGAAGCCCCGGGGTGGCTTTGACAACCCCTCAACACCCCGGGTCTGAGGGTGAAGGCCCAGCAGCACCCGAATCCTGCTCTTTGGCATGTGGGTGCTGACACCCCCCCAGGAGCCAAGGGGAGGGTCTCCGAGAAGAATCATGGAATCGTTTAGGTTGGAAAAGACCTTTAAGGTCATCAAGCCCAACCGTTACCCTAACACTGCCACGTTGGGTTGGCTCTGCCTCTGCTGTGGCACTGCTGCCGGGAAGACAGCGCCACTGCTGGCATGCAAGAGGCACCCTAAAGGGGCACCCTAAAGGGACACCCTAAAGGGACACCCATGCCACAGAGCTGGCTCAGCGGCACCCACCACAGCCAGAAGCGTCCCCAGGCCTGAGAGCTCTCTCTTCCCCTGCCCATCTCTGCTGTCTCTTCCCCTGGGCTGCCCACCTTCGTCAGGAATTGCTCTCCAGGACCTGACACAGTAAACCCCAGCCCCAACTTTGACTCTTGCAGCACCACAGCTGATGGCATTTCAAGATGCACGCTTCCTGGGACTCTGCAAAGAACACTCTTCTTGGACCAGTTACTGTTAGTACTAGCCAAGCCTAGCAGGGAAAAGTATTTCAAGTTAATTCAAGCAGACCAAATTGTTAAGATCCCAGTTACTCCACCAGAAACACATTTACAGGGTGAAAAATAAAATAATGAAATGGGATTCTACCATTTCATGGTAGAGGCCCCCAAATGGGATCATACCCACTGCAGAACACTGCAGCCGCCTCGGCGCTCCCCACCTGAAGGCAGGTCTCCATTCAAGGCGAGGGCAGGATGCCGCACACCACGTTTCGGACACCCAAGCCAAGCGCTGGGGCAGCGGGTACCGGTTGCAGGTGGGCGGTCAACAGGTAACAGGCACCAATGGAGTGCCTGTACCTGGGGGCAGGGGGAAAAGGAGTGCCACGGCAGTTACTTAAGGTCAGCGTTTGAGTTTTAAAATTTCGACAGCTACTGTAAAAGGGGTGTCACAAATAGCATTTGCCATCTCCAGACTCTGCTGGGCCTTGTTTCTAGTTTTCCATTAGATCTCCATAATGAAGACACGGTCCTTAACAACACAGGTGACAGACTTGGTGTTGGACGTGCTCTGTCTGAACATCTCCAGCCCCAATTTCTGTCCTTCCTGAGGGTCACAAAGCATCACAGCACTCCTCTGCACAAGAGCCAAGCTCTGAAAATCATCACTGAGCTCTTCCATTGCCATGAAACTCTATGATACCGGCACTGCGTTCCAAAACTTGCTGCAGGACTTCAGGGCAACCTCCCCTCTGCTGCAGACCAACAGCAAGAGCTGGCTTTGACTGTACTTCCCTCACCGTAGTCTTCCTCGCACCCCCAGGGCTGTGCGGGGCAGGAGCTGTGGCTGTCAGACATCCCCATCAGGTCAATCAGACCCTGCACCAGGTGCTTCACAGCACCAGAACTCAGCTGGCAAAGGCTTCTGAGCTTGAGGTCTTCACACCAAGTGCTAGGCAGGCAATGAAACTAAAACTCTCAACTGATCCACTGACTGCTACCGATCCAGGCAAGTTCCGCGCTCGGGTGGCTGCGTCGCTGAGTTCACCCACACAGATTTGTCTCGGTAACTGCAATACCAGTTGCCCTGGCTGGTGTTTACACAGAGATGCAAACACAAGCATCTGATGCCGAACATCAAACTTTAACCTTCCCATGGAGAAAACGCAGCGAAAACCAAGTGGGAGTTTGCGAAGCGAGCAGATGACATCCAGCAGTGTTCCTCTCGAACCCCAGCCCTGAGCTCTCGCACCTTCCCACCGGAGCCCACGCGGCCAGGGCTTGGACTCACGTGTGGGACCGAGTCACTGGCGACGGGCGTGCGTGCCCCACAGGAGGAAGAACCCGGCCTGCTATGTGCGGGCTCACCCCGGGGCCAGGTGCGGGCAGAGGGACGCTGGCGCAGGCTGCGTAGGCTTCCAGGCTGCGCGGTCACAGTGCCCCATTTTCCTGCCATGCTGAACACAACAAGATGCTCCTGGGGAGCAACTGCAGGGCAGGGGACAGCAATGGCTCCCCTGGGGCCCTAGCTGCAGCCCAGCTGGGAGGGACGGGGCTGGGGTACAGAACAAAGAGAGCGGGAAGGCCCGGGGCTGAGGGGAGGCCATGGCGGGTGGAGGAGAGCGGGAGGGCCTAGGGTGTGGGGAGGCCATGGCGGGCGGAGGAGACCGGGAGGGCCTAGGGTGTGGGGAGGCCATGGCGGGCGGAGGAGACCGGGAGGGCCTAGGGTGTGGGGAGGCCATGGCGGGCGGAGGAGACCGGGAGGGCCTAGGGTGTGGGGAGGCCATGGCGGGCGGAGGAGACCGGGAGGGCCTAGGGTGTGGGGAGGCCATGGCGGGCGGAGGAGACCGGGAGGGCCTAGGGTGTGGGGAGGCCATGGCGGGCGGAGGAGACCGGGAGGGCCTAGGGTGTGGGGAGGCCATGGCGGGCGGAGGAGACCGGGAGGGCCTAGGGTGTGGGGAGGCCATGGCGGGCGGAGGAGACCGGGAGGGCCTAGGGTGTGGGGAGGCCATGGCGGGCGGAGGAGACCGGGAGGGCCTAGGGTGTGGGGAGGCCATGGCGGGCGGAGGAGAGCGGGAGGGCCCAGGGTGCGGGGAGGCCATGGCACCGGGGCAGGCAGCAACAAGGGCGCTTGGTCCAGGGAGCAGCGAGCTGGGAGGTGCGGTGAGCTGGGCAGAAACCTGGAAAGCAGGTCTGAGTTCTGCATCAAGGCAGGGGCACGTGGTAAAGCAAGCGAAGCACCTGCTTGGCTGGAGAACTGGGGGGTTGATGGAGGGAATAAAAAATGGACAACATTTTGGGACGAAGCAGGAGCAAACCGAGCCCCTCAGCACAGCGTTGTCCCCCCAGCAGTGCACGGGATCCGCTGCTTCGGGAGATATACAAATCATGGGAAGCAACCATCTCAGGTAACTTTGTGGATAACGCCCTGCTTGGCGGCTCTCCCCAGAGTAAGTGGACATAAGAAAGCTTGCACCCCAAAGCAATGACTTGGAGCCATCTCCTTTTCTTTTTTCAGCACATCATCTGTATTACTGGCAATATCCTTGCTATTCGTATTATCTACTCCTTTCTTACAGAGTGAATTCTCAAGTCAGGGACTGCGCGTCCCTCTGCTGCTTCCGCAGAACCCACCATGACCAGATGCCAATGAGCATTAACTGGCAGCGGAGCAATATTCCTCTGCCCAGGGAACTGGGAGCAGGGATTTGCTCAGACCACGTGAGGTGCAGTTGCAGCTGTAACCACCCCTGCTTGCAGGGATGGCCCCAGGGAAGTATGTACGGATATTTTATGAGTCATATTGCTAAATAGGCAGTGCCTGATCTGTGGTTAGGTTAGCCAGGAAGAGGGAGGCTGCTCTAGTCCAGGCACGGAAGACCAGTTGAGTTCAGGGTATTACAAGCCAAGAAATGTCATCATTTAGGATTTTGAGCATGGGCCTATCACTTGTGCATGTGAAAGGCAGGGGTGGTCTCTGAGGGCCAAGAAATGAAGAAGTGAATCCACCTGCTCATCACTTTCCATCCCAGTGATGAGTGAAGGGGCTGCTACTCCCCGTCCGATCTGCTCCAAATGCTTCGCTAAGGCAACGGCTGCAGGCAAGTCCCATGTCCGAAAGCTGCAGCTCGTCTCCTGCAGGGATTGGGATAAAACAGCCTTTGTCCAAATGCTCCGTTAGTTTGGCTGGGACACCACCTCCTCCCGGTACTGGAGATGGGATGGGCTGGGAAGGACTGGCTCCCCAGGGTGGGGGACAGCATTCTCTGCCTGGGGAGCAGCTGATGGGGCAGCCCACATAGATGGGCAAATCCGGGCTTGGGAAGGAATATACCCTCAGCAAGACCGGTAGAAGCCATGCAAGGTTTTCACCATCCTCTGCAGTGTGAAGTGCGGTTCCCTTTGAGGATCATCCAGGTGAGTCCCACTCAACAACCAGCTCCCTCCCTCTGCAGGGACTGTGCTGCTGCGCTGCTCCCTCCCCTTTTCAGACCCCTTCTCCGGTTTGCCCCACGAGGCCCGAAGTGTTTCCCAGAGAGTACCTAAATGAAGCGTGAGCGGTGGTGACACCGGCAGGGCCAAGACGGTCTCAGCGCTCTTTCCAGCTTACACCCCATGGCAGCATGGAGCACCAGGCTGAGTGGCTGGGCAATACGGGGGTGGCTGAGAGCCACCACATTCACCTCTCGGCCAAGGGGCTGCTGCTCCCCAAGGGGCACCAGCAGCCTCACCAGCACCCCTGCCCTGGGTGGCAGCACGACAGACCATGCCCCCCCTGCCAGGGCTTCCAAGCCACGACCCTCTGCAGCCGCGTGCTGCTCAGTGCCCCCTGCTGCAATGCCAGGCTGTGAATCTGTAAGCCAGACCCAAGTCCAACACAGCCTCACGCCCACTGTTTAATCCGCTCCAAGCCCTCTCTTTCAGCCTCAGCAGACAAAGGAAAATACAGAGCCTAAAACCTTAGGAGGGCAAACAAGAAAAAAAAAGAGAAAAGGGAACAGGACAAAATTTATCCCATTTTCCTAACACAATAGCTGCAAGTCTGATCTGGCAAAGAAATGGATGCCATTTTGAGCCCTGAAGTTTCACTTCACGATACACGGACTGATGTGAGCAGCACACGTATGTCACATATATAGGGAAGGGGAGCGGGAGGGGAGAAGAGACAGCAACCATGTTCTGACAGAACGCAAGCGCATCCACTGGCATGCAGAGCCCTGTCGCGACAGGGACAGAACAAAGACTCTTCAGGAATCCCCACAGAAAATCACACCCAAGATCAAAGCCCAAATCACGATGATCTTCAGCCACACCGAGGTCCAGGGAAGGAGCAGCACCACCAAACGAGCTGGCAGCCACTGGTTTAAGCCTCCCCTCCTGCATCCTGCATCCTGCATCCTGCATGCAAGGAAGGGATGGAAGCACGCACCGCTGTGCCTCTGCTTTCAGCAGCTGCATTTCTGAGACCCCTTGCCTCTCCCAGCCTTCAGTCGGGAACTGCTGGAGAGAGGACCCTCCAGCTGGAGGTGGTTCTGCCTCCCGAGCACAGGGGCTGAAGCCCGTTTCCTAGGTGAATACGAGCACCCTCATTACCAGTCCCCCAGGGACTCTCTTCTTCTGTAACAAAAAGATCAGTTTCTGGCACGAGGAGCCACGGTAACAACCCAGTCCAAGGAACCGGCTACGCGGGCACGGAGCTCTGGGGCTGCGCAGGGCACGCGTGCCCCAGGCACGAGCTGGCAGCACAGGGTCGAAGGTACGGTGGCAGCTGCAGGACAGACATCTACTGGTTTGCCCTCATGCTGGGGCGGAACCCCAGCACTGCCAGGGCTCCCAGGAGAAGGACCCCCAACTCTACATAGCCAAAGCATAGTGAAATAATTTAAGCATTAAAACAAAAAAGCCATGGAGAAGACAGGCCCTGCCCCATGGGGCTTACACCTGCACCCGAAGCAGAGCACATGCACTTTATACGCCCAGTGAATAGGCAGAAGTGAAAACTCCCACAAATGCAAAGCTACGAATACCGGCGTCTGTACCAGAGACACCCCAGAATGTGCAAGAGACACACATTTGCCACGAATGGCGCTTTTCGTGCAATGCCCGTAGCCGGAGATAAGCTGCCCTCACACTGCCTACCCGCCAGAGAAGAGAGTCCCCCGAGAGACCCCGGCGCGCAGGGGCTCACGGCTGCTCGGGGCCGGCCGGGGGGCCTCACACTGCCTACCCGCCAGAGAAGAGAGTCCCCCGAGAGACCCCGGCGCGCAGGGGCTCACGGCTGCTCGGTGCAGCCAGGGGATCGGGGTCCTGAGCACCAGCAACGTGAGGAGAAGGAGCTTTCCCTCCCAGCCCCAGGACCCAGCGAAAGAAGCAGCCCTTACCTTTGGCCCCTCGCAACACAAACCCGAATCCCTCATGCTCCCTCTTCTGCAGCACGGCCGTCTTCTCCTCAATGATGTAGTCACTGGGCAGGAAAGAGCACAAGAGAATGATGCTAGGGTTAGATTTCAGCACCATGCTGCCAGGCGGAGGTGGCCTTTGTGCCTGTGACAAGGAGACCTCTTCTCATCGACCGTTTCATCTCAGCAAGGAGTTGGGCACAATCTGCTTCCCTCCCTCCCTTGCCCAAAGTCAGAACAAAACGACGAAAGCTACTTTCCCTCAACGTGTAGGTGGAGGAAAGCCCCGGCTGCCTGGATCACCCTTCTGCCCACCGGTCCCCTTCTCAGTCACCTGCATACGCATGCAGGGAGCTTACTGATCCCACTTTGGGCTTCCCTTTAAATGATGCCCTTAGCATGTAACTGAAGAGCGGAGCGCCTGGGCAGAGGAGGTGCGGGGGGAGGCAGCCATCCATCCATCAGGGCGCAGCTCTCTCAGGCTTCCCGCTTGCCTCTCGTACGAAAAAATGAGATGCTTGACAGAAGGAGAGGTGCCGCTTTGGTAAGTTCCCTGGGAGGGAGAACAGCAGAGTTTATATCCTCATCCCGGCGCGCTGATCTTCTCTCAAGATGCCCCCCCGCGTTGCTAAGTGACAGTCTGTCATTAGCGGGGGGGGGGGGGCATCACATTGTCCTAGGCTAACAAAGCTGCTCCCCCTGCCCTCTGCTGCGGCCAGACAAGAAGAACGCGGAAAATCCAGCGGTGCGGAGAGAGGAACGGACGCGCAGCTCCGTGCGGACCCCGGCCGCCAGCGACCCTTCCAACAAACCACCTCTACGCGTGCCGGGAGGGGCGGGGGGCGCACGGGGAGGGGAGGAGGGAGAGGGATTCTCTCAGCAAACGGGAGCTTAAATGCAGCCCTGCAAATCCCTCCCAGCAGAGCCGCATGTCTGACATCAGAGTGGAATTAATCAGGGACCTCGGTCCTTCTCGGCAGCGTGGGGAAGGGGCTTTGCACACCCAGCCAAACCCGAGGGAGGCAGAGAGGGAGCAATGGGCCGGCTCCCGGGGCTGGGCGCGCGCAGCCAGCGATGGGGTCTGCCCAGCGCGCAGCAGCGGGGAACAAAGACCCGCGCACCACCGCACCGCACAGAAACGCGCTGCCAAGGAGAAGGGACGGC
>NW_009258310.1:105647-106781 GCF_000687185.1 Egretta garzetta
CTGGATGGAAGGCGATGGGCTCGCAGTGCTGCTGTGCTGACCGGGTCGGCCAGCCCAATTTTTGTCACAGACTGCGACCACCAAGCACCGGGACAGGACACACCTCTCTGCAGCCTGTCCACCTGAGCCTCATCTGCCAGGGCTGCAGGCATAGGTGTCACAGTTTTGGGCAGGTCGTTCTGTGATTCTGCCATTAACACCTCAGTAGTATCTAGCTCCTGGCAAGACAGATAGGAATATGGTTTTCCAGACCAAGGGAAGGCGATCACATGAGTCGATGCATGCAGCGGCTGTGGGTACTGAGGCACCCCCACAGCCGTACAACAGGCATCGTCCACGGAAGCTCATGCGACTCACGAGCCTGAATTCCTGGGACTTCCCTGGGAGTTCACTTTTTGCATGTGCTGGGGCATTACCCATGACAAAATAGGTTATCTATAAAAGCAGGGACTTCGTGCAATGAAGTACCCGGCCACGGATAAACTTCAACAGAACTACGTGAGCCACTTCACAGGAGGCGGCTGCTGCCATGTAGTCACCCCTTCACATCGTGTTTCCAACACGTTGCCCGTCTTTCAGAAGCAGAGCTGGTTGCGCATATGTTCCTCAACATGCGCAGAACTCTCTCCTCTACCACGAAAGCCGCTCTTGCAACAAATCCTGCTGGAACAGGTTCATAACCACCATGCCCAGAAGAGGTCATCATGGTAACGCAGTCCTCCTGTCCATGCTAACAAGAGCCAGACAACCTCAAACTGCCATTCCTGTATCCAAGTAGTTGTGGATGCCCCATCATTGGACGTGTTCAAGGTCAGGGTGGATGGGGCTTTGAGCAACCTCCTGATCTACTGCAGGATGTTACTGCCCATGGCAAGGAGGCTGGACTAGCTGACCTTTGAAAGTCCCTTCCAACCCAAACCATCCTGCGATTCTGCGATAAGCCTTTATCCCCTGTTTGAACTACAACTTGCCCTTGAGGAGGAGAGCTAGACCCAACACAGGAATATCCCCCTTTTCCATGTGACATGTCAGTCCCTTGTAGATGACCTGTGCCAGATCTTCACCCCGTGCCAAGAGCAAATTCTGCCGCCTCAACGAGGAAGTGTTCATGCATGTGTATATGCAAGGGAAAGA
>NW_009258310.1:106841-115608 GCF_000687185.1 Egretta garzetta
AGAGAGAAGGAGAAGGGAGCAAATGTTCCTGTACAAACACGTTATTTCTGTTTCCCTGGTGGTGGGCTGCAGTGCCCAATTAGTCCTGCTGTGATCGCTTTGTCAATGAGAAAGCGGGGAATCCACGATGAAAGAGAATTCTGTACCTCCAATTCTTCCCATAGAACTTCTGTGGTGGTTTCATCCACAGGATAAACTGAAGGACCTCTTGACAAAACGGCACAATTTCACCCAGCCTCCCCCACCAGTCCTCATCTGCCAAGATCTCCTGCAGGAACGTTAAGCCTTTAAATAAGTTCAACCTGCTGCTGCTCTTACTCAAAGTTATTCTGCACAAAGAAGATTTGATTCTTTCCGCCACCTCTGCATTATTCCTCCTCCCACAAATCAACTGGCAAGAAGTACCCGAACTCAGAAACCTAAACCTGTCAGAAACAACAGGGAAGCTGCCCAACACTCCGCTTTCTGTCCCTGAATGCTCCCAAAGCACCTATGCAGAGCTGCCTACGGGACTTTTAGAAACGTTGGCCGTTCACATGGTTTAGCTCACTCTCGTGCACCGTGTTGTCCACAGAGGGGTGTGTGAAGGTACACCTGCATGAGCACTCCCAGCTCAAGTCCCTCCAGAACCTGCAAACCCTCTGCTTATTGCCAGATGGCTCTGCAGCACCCAAAAGTCCCCTGGTCCGTAGCTGACTACGGTAAGGTCCGCTGGACACCCTCACACCCACGCTCCTTAGTTCTATGGACAGATGTGTACGAGAAGTGAAAGAAACCGCTCCTACATTTTGGTGAGCTGGAATTGTGGGAGAGTAGGGAGACACCCGAGATGCCGCTGATGGGCACTGCTGGGGCTCCGAGGGCTGAAAAAGGCAATAAAAACCAGCCCGGGAAGGAGATGAAGCAGTGTAACCAAAGACCTGTGATAGTGTCACACTGAAAAAATAACCTGAATTACTCATTTTTTTTATTTTTGCCTAAATAAAAATAGGAACTTTCAAAAAATGAGATGTAGTAGGGAGTTATTTTAAGGTGTCAGAGGGAGACTAAGGAGAATAATGATTTAATCCTCGTGACACAGATGTTTAAATGAAGTTATGACACCAAATGGAAAACAGCACTTGGGTTCACTGCCAGATCGCTGTGCTCTCCATGGAACCGGCTCAGGAACGAGCCGGTGTGCTCAGGTACCGACACAGCGCTGCTCCGCCGGCTGACACGAGGCCTTCGGACCATCTCGCCTCTGCAGGGCCGAGCGCCGGGCTTTCTGCTGGTTTGTTGTTTGTTGAAACCAAGTTAAAGAGAGTTAATGCACGTGACACTTGATGGGGGCAAATTATTTCAGCAACTTTAGGACCCTTTAGAGGGACAAACCTAATAAATAGACCCTTCAGATGAACAACTGAAAAAAGAGCCCGGTTATGGCTGTACTACATAGCTACCGTTAGCTCCTGGTAACGCCACGAGAGCAAAGATCAGCTCTGACTCCAAAGTGAAAACCCAGCAGTTAGAAGAATTCAGAGTTTTTTTCAGTTGTCTGGGCCTGGTGGAATTCCCTGGAAGTGCCCCGGCAGCCAGCAGAAAGTGCCTGACCTCGGGGCCGGGCTGTCTCCTGCATGGGATGCACGACAATCCTGAAGACCTGCAAAAGGGATGATGCTCATCCCGAAGAACAGGCAGTGGGAAGATCAAAGGAAGCAGGGGGTTGGGCTGGATGATCTCCCGAGGTCCCTTCCAACCCCTGCCATTCTGCGATTCTGTGATAAAATGAAGCAACTCATCTTTAATTCCCAGGAAAACCCTCTAACAAACAACACAACAGTTTAATAAAACATCTAGAAGAGGTGGTGATAAATAATCAGGTGCTATGGTTTGAAAGAACCGATTGTGCTAAACAAACCTCATTTCTGCTTGAACCTAATGGGTCTCATGAACACAGGAGAGGCAGTTCTGCAGTGCCGACCTTGATGTCAGTTAAGCGTTTTGAACACTCTCACAAGGCATTCTCATAAAAGCCCAGGGGAACCTGAACTGCTGCAAGGGCAACAAATAGCTGGTTTGACACGGTTTTCCCCTACGAGGAAAGGCTGAGGGAGCTGGGCTTGTTCAGCCTGGAGAAGACAAGGCTGAGAGGGGATCTCATCAACACCTACAAATATCTCAAGGGTGGGGGTCACGAGGACAGAGCCAGACTCTTCCCAATGGTGCCCAGCACCAAGACAAGGGGCCATGGGCACAACCTGAAGCAGAAGAGGTTCCAGGTGAACGGGAGGAAGAACTTGTTGACTGTGAGGGTGCCCGAGCCCTGGCCCAGGCTGCCCAGGGGGGCTGTGGAGTCTCCTTCTCTGGAGATCTTCAACCCCCGCCTGGCCGCTGTCCTGTGCCCCCTGCTCTGGGTGAGCCTGCTTGGGCAGCGTGGTGACACTCGGTGAGCTCCGGAGGGCCCTGCCAACCCTTGCGATTCTGGGATTCTGGGATTCACTGTTGAACTGGAAGGATGTGTCCAGTGGGATTTCCCAGGGGTCTGTCTTGGGACGAGCTCAATGTTTTCACCAATGACTAGGATGTAACAGGAGTAAAGTTAATAAATTTGCAGAAAAACCCAACGGAGAGGGAAGCAGAATGTTGGAGGAGCGGACTTGGGTTCGCATGCTGCTATTACTGGGGAAATGGTCTGGAAAATACCCGAGGAAGAAGGAAAAGTGTGAGGTACCACCAGTCAGGAGCCATGAAAAGACAAACCAAAGGTGGATGAAGACTGGTGTGCAGCCGGCTGGCAGGAGCGGCTTTGAGTGCCATCCCAGCCCCAGAGCATCAGCAGCAGTGCCACACTTGTGAAAAGGGGATGATGGGCTGCCTGGAGGTACGTAAACAGTAGTGCTGAGACCTGAAATAATCCTTCTGCCCTACCCCATGCTGCAGTAGCCTCGGGAGTCATCTAGTTCAACGTGGGCATGTATGAAACCAGCACCTACAGTGAGCACGTCGCCCTGGGATCCTTTTAGACTCAATGGAGAGCTATTCAGTGAAGTCAATGGAGCTGTGATTCATCCCGTGCTGAAATGACCGCCTACGTTTTGTCAAATGAATGGCACCCCTGGCTCCACTGACTGCACACATCTGTACCGACTCCCTGGGTGAGCCAGGGCGATGAGCGCACACCTACATGGTAGACACCTACAGGGAAGTGACGTGAATCACATTCCTGAAGTTAGGTAACACTCCCATTGCCCAGTTCTTAGCCTCAGGAAGGGCTTACTAAGGCCCTGCTTCCAGAAGGATGTGGGTCAAGAGGAGGGAGCCCCGAGGAGGGCGTCTGGAAGATGAAAGGCCCAGCAGGAAAGACCTTGATTGGCTTGATTATTCCCATGAGAAAATGCTTCAGAGCTGACACACAACTTCTCAGCAGTAACAGTGCTGAAGCACAGGGATGGGGTGGTGATGGAGGCCATTTACTGGGAACTTCCAGACAAGTGTCCCTCAAGAAAAAATTAAGTTCAGTTGAAGCTGCGGTGGGGGTGGGGATGGACGGTTTCAGGCCTCTCCCAGCAGAAACCTCTCTCACATCCCGTGGTGTTCCACACCCACGGCCAGGCAGTGCGAGGAGCTTAATTCTGCTCCGATACCTCCTGCGGAAAACATCTCCCACAAGAGAAGGATGATTTATAGCACCAGTAAATGGGGCACAGAGCATGCTCCGGCCCCAAGAGCACATGGCACAGCCTGAGTCTCTGTGGACAAACTTTCTTCTCTCCCCCCAAAATCTCAAAGCCGTAACACAGCGCAGCTCTTTCCAAACTGCCTTCTAGAAACTGCGTCTGGCTAGGGCTGGCCTTGCGCTGGGACGGGGCTTGCACAGCAGAGCGCAAGGTGGATCCCATGGAGCAAGCTAGCAAGGAAACAGCACAGGCACGAGGTGGCACACACGTCTCCTTCCTACCCCTATGGAATCCCAGAACTGTTTGGGTTGGCAAAGCCCTTTAAGCTCCCCCAGCCCAACCGCACTATCTCACTTCACGGAGCAGATGAAGCTTTAGGGAGAGCGAGCGCAGATTACCCTTGGATTTACATCCCAAACAGTTAAGCCTCTAGCAGAAACCAGCAGGGAACAGGCAGGTCCCGGAGGTTTGGGACCAGCTGGGCACATCACTACTGAAGCGTTTGCTGGGCGCAGCACCCCACGCAGCGACGCAGCCTGGCGAGACCTACCCAGCCCCGAGCACTCCACGGGGGCTGCTGTCACCCAGCCCCGCACTTCCACGGGGTGGTGCCAGCCACAGCCCAGCCCAGCTGGGCTCCTTGGCTCTGTCTGAGCATGAGAGGAGGAGGATGACCACGGCGGGTCAGATCTGGTGCCTCGCCTTGCACACCTATGGGCAGCGGCAGCCCGGAGAAGAGGAAAGGAGCAGGTCTGAAGGGCACTTCTGCTGTCCCAGAAGAGCTCCCAGCCCAGGGGCTGGCAGCCTGGGGACCTCAGCAGCAACATCAGAAGTGAAACTGGGAAAAGCCCTATCCCAAATGGAAAAATAAACCACTTACATCTCCACCGAAGATGAGGAAATCTCTAGGAACACAGGCGACAGTGGTGCTCCTGTATCGAAAGCAAAGGATGGCTGGAAGCGGCGAGAGGGCTGGGAAGGAGCCTATTTATGCTCTGAGCTGGTCCTGAGGCACTGATTATCATCAGCATGCTTTTCTGTTTAATTCAGTCAGGAGGCAGCTCATCAAGGCACTGATTATGAATTACGTCAAAAGCAAACTGATGGGTGAAAAGCAACTCTAACGCCAGGAGAAACCATCTTCCAGCTGCATGGACACGCGGTTTGGAGTGCAGCAAGCCCCCGGGAAGGACGCGTCCTTGTGGCGTTTGGCCTCACGTTCCCTCCAGCTCTGGTCAAACACGATTCAGACACCGGTTAAAAACCCAAAGCTGGTGCTGCTCAGTCCCAGGGGAAACGTGGACTGTGAGTACCAGAGCAATTCCAAAGATGAGATGTTGCAGAGAGTGAGGAAGAGCATGAGTGGAAGGCACTGAGCAGCAGCAGCTCTCCCATTCCAACGTGTGCACAGAAAATCTCCAGTCCCGGGTTCATTTCATTTAAACGCACCCAGCTGTAACTTCTAGGGCATTCACCAAAACACTTGAACAAGAGAGCTCATTGGGTAACAAGAAGCCTATGGCAGTCCCAGTCACATTTTGCCTGGACTCCAAGCTCACAGGGATACCAAGAAGCTGTGAAGCCCTTGCTGCGGATGCCGAGGAGCAGTCGCGTCGAGGAAAAGATGCCGTTGCAGAGACGCACGGAAGATAAGCCCCAGAATAATCAGGCTTAGGTTTACACTGGCAGAAGGAAGCTGTTTGTCCTGGACTTTCCCCCTCACTTGCCGGGGAGGCACCGCGGCTGAGTGGGTGCTGCCACCCCTCTCCCTGGGTGCGCTCCCCACCAGGCGCTGGCGGTGACACCGGGCCATGAGCAAACGTGGCCTCAGCCTGCAGGGAGAGGGGCTCAGGTCCATCAGCCTCCCCCTTCAGCAAACAGTGCAAAATGGTGTCTCCCAAAAGAGGAGGCAAAGGCCGCCCCCGACCACGCTCAGTGCTGCCAAATTACCGCTGTCACCTGTGGGAACTCTGCTCCACAGAAGGAGCATTGTTCGAAGCTGGCGTCGGAGCCGTTTGGCTGAGCAGATGCACAGAGGCAGGTAAGGCAACGCGCAGCAGCGTCACAGAGCTCAGCGTGTCTCACCGGCTCACCCTGTGTATGTTTAGCGGGGAAAATGGTCACAAAGCGAGGGACATCACGGGAGTTGGTCCCACCGCTGCTTTCAGCAGTCACGTGTACTGGGAAAGGGCAGACGACACCTGAAATCTTGCTTTGCCTGAGTGAAAAGGAGATCAAAGAAAATGATCCTGCCCAGCACGCACTCAGGAAGGAACAATGCCTATTTCTATAAATAATAAAAACAAGCCCTAGAAAATCCAGATTCCACAATGTGGATTTCTTCCATCCTCAACAAAGGAGACAGATGGCGACCATTTCAGGGCGCTGTGCTGGAGGCCCAGCACAAATACACACCACAGCCTGAGCAAGAACAGAAGAAGCTGGCGTGGCGAAGCAGCAGGGAGACGGAGGTTATGACAACCAGGAGAACATCCCCCACAAAGCTGAAACCGCATCCAAACGAGGAACACGGAAAAGATCGCGACCTCTCGCAGGTTCCATGTAAAACCACAGCGTGACGGGCCACATATGAACCTATAGGAACAGCTTGCAAAAGACTTCAAACCCAACACGAAATCCGTTCCCAGCGCATACGGAGCAGGAAGCCTACCAGGGCATCTCTGGAGTCAGACAATCGTGGTGCCAAAGCAGCACCCAGAGAAGGTGTGACCATAAAGGAGAAATGAAATCCAATCTTTGCTTCCCTGTTGTGGGGAGGTTTCCCCTTCAGAAGCACCGAGGCTTGTTGGCAGATGGATCCCAAACAGAAGCAGCTCTGCGGGAGGTTATGGAACAGAAAGGAGAGGCAGACGCCACCAAGACCAGGCAGTAGACAGCCAAGTGCCTACAGTACCCTGTGGGTGACACAGTTGTGCCACTCATGGTGCGCAGGCTGCAGTGAGAAGCACTGTGGCATCCGGGGCCGGCACGGCGGGGCATGGGGCGCCCATTCCTACAGGGGTGCCAGGAGCGAAGGAAGGCGCTGCAGGTCCATCATCCCGGCGCCTCCCTGGGCAAGGCTCTACCAACTGGAACAAGCAGAGCGCCAGCCAACATGTGGAGAAACGTTACGCTTGGGAAAGCCCACGTGGCATTTTAAATGAGTGTCTTACCTCATAAACTCCAGTAGCAAGTGGTGTCCCTCAAGGGTCCATACTGGGACCAATACTACTTTATATCTTCATTAACGACACAGTGGGATTGAGTGCACCCTCAGCTCATTGACGACACAGTGGGATTGAGTGCACCCTCAGCAAGCTTGTAGATGATGCCAAGCTGAGTGGTGCGGCTGATTCACTGGAGGGAAGGGACACCATCCAGGCGGACCTTGACACTCGAGGAGTGGGCCCATGTGGACCTCATGAACTTCAACAAGGCCAAGCAAGGTCCTGCCCTGGGTTGGGGCAAACCCCAGTGTCAGTACAGACTGGGGGATGAATTGATTGAGAGCGGCCTTGTAGAGAAGGACTTGGGGATACTGGTGGATGAAAAATTGGACATAAGCCAGCAATGTGTGCTTGGAGCCCACAAAGCCAATCATATCCTCAGCTGCATCAAAAGAAGCTTGGCCAGCAGGTCAAGGGAG
Organism: Egretta garzetta; assembly: GCF_000687185.1. Taxonomy (NCBI): domain Eukaryota; kingdom Metazoa; phylum Chordata; class Aves; order Pelecaniformes; family Ardeidae; genus Egretta; species Egretta garzetta. The sequence goes on from NW_009258310.1 coordinate 114,147, forward strand.
GGGATTCTCGGCCTCTGCTCTGCTCTGGTGAGACCCCACCTGGAGTACTGCATCCAGCTCTGGGGTCCTCAGCCCAGGAAAGACCTGGACCTGTTGGAGAGGGTGCAAAGGAGGCCACAGAAATGATCAGAGGGCTGAGCCCTCCCCACCTCTCCCACAAAGAAAGGCTGAGAGAGTTGGGGTTGTCCAGCCTGGAGAAGAGAAGGCTCCAGGGGGACTTTACTGTGGCCTCTCAATACTTAAAGGGGGCTTATAAGAAAGATGGAGACTTTTTACCAGGGCCTGTAGTGACAGGACAAGGGGCAATGGTTTTAAACTGAAAGGGGGCAGGCTTAGACTGGACCTAAGGAAGAAATATTTTATGCTGAGGGTGGTGAGGCACTGGCCCAGGCTGCCCAGAGAAGCTGTGGATGCCCCACTGTTGGAAGTGTTCAAGGCAAGGTTAGACGTGGCTTTGAGCAACCTGCTCTAGTGAAAGATGGCCCTGCCTGTGGTGGGGGGGTTGGACTGGATGACCTTTAAAGGTCCCTTCCGACCCAAACCATCCTGTGAATCTATGATAAAATACATACGGATGCAGGTAAGGGAGGTCCCTCCCCACCTCCAGCAATTCTGGGATTCTGTAGACAATGGGGAAAAACCCAACCTAGGGCACTACTGTCAGCTGTGTCAGGAAGCACTCTTGGTCCCCCAAACCAACCAGTGCAGAAGGGCTCGTGTCGACATTGCTTGGGTGCTCTCCCTTAGAGCGCAGTGCCCATGCCGCCCAGCGCTTCCTCAGGGGGCCCTGGGGAACCAACACACCACCTTTTTTTTTTTAATGTGTTTTTGGTTCAAAATGTTCAAACCACCCGAGGACCGTGCAGCACCTGATGAAGCAGAGTTTCACAACATGGTGCCAGGGGGAGCGCTACACAAGCATGGCAATGGTCTTTGAGGGTCCAGGTCCTGATGGGATTACACTGGAGGATCATGGAGGGAAGAGACAGATGAACTCAGCAGCCTCTCCAGCAGCACCTTTAGCAAGTGCTCGCTGGAATTTAATATCCCCAGAACCACAACCAGGTGTTGACTGGAGATGCAACGGGCCAACAGCAGAACAGAGCAGGGGGTGAACTGGGGCACGGCCAGAGGCAATGACAGATGGGGAAAAAAGCAGATATCCGAGTTATTTGTGGCGGTGTGCTCCCCCCTCGCCTCTGACTCCCCCTCCTTTGACCTCTTTCAAGTGATAACCACCCGTGGCGGTGGTGATGGATGTGTCTGGTCTGTGTCTGGTCCTGAAGGATGTACCCACTGGGTGTGGGGGGAGACAGATAACAATACAGTAGCCAGGGCTACTGTGGAATGTGCCCACCTAAGCACAGTGGTCAGTATGCAAACATGGCCATGAGCCAATTACCTTACCCCCATCAATAGTGAGCAGCCCAAGAGCCCTTTGAGCTCTCCTGCACGGCAGCGG
>NW_009258310.1:117960-118916 GCF_000687185.1 Egretta garzetta
CAAGAGCCCTTTGAGCTCTCCTGCACGGCAGCGGCTGCACACCAGGGTCTCCCCTTGAGCAGGGACGCCTCTCAAGGTTACTCCTCGAGGTTAAGAGACTCCATACCGCAACAGATTCTCGGTAAGTGGCTCACAGCATGTTAACTTTGAAATCTTAGCTAAGTGACATAAAGGATTGATTGTGCATATATAATCCTTTAGACATAAACCATTGACCAAGTCTGGGACTAGGACTGGGTCCAGCCGCACCTCGACTCCTCTCTGAGGGAGTTTAGAAAGCCAGGGGATCTGTTCTGCGCCTCATGACTCAACGGGAAGGTCTCCCTGACAGCTTTGTCTGACCCTGGCCTCTGTGCAGTAAATAACCAAGCGTACCTTGCCATCGAATCTCATAAACTATTGTCACATTGACCACTGAACTTTGTTAACTCACTGTTTTACACCAATAAACCATATTATTTTTGCCTCCCTCTCACTCCATCCACGACATTATTCCACAACAAAAACTTAAAGTCTCTTAGATTTCCAAAAGCATTTGACAAGGTCTCTCATTAAGATCTCTTGAGGAAGCTAAGAAGCCATGGGATAAAAAGGAAGGTTTTTACATGTGAAATTTGTTAAAAGGTTTAAAAGAAAAGTAAATGATGGGATTTCACATCAGAAGAAAGGTCAGCAGCGGTGTCTCACGGGGATCAGTGCCAGGACTTGTGCTGCTCAACATAGCCCCAGATCATTTACGAGAGAGGAATGAAAGCGAGGTAACGAGGTTTGCTGATAACACTAAATTATTCAGGGTAATAAAGAGGAGGAAAACCGAAAGATCTTAAAACGTAAGATGAAGTCTCAGGTGGAGAAAAACTGATGCACATGGGAAAAAATAATTCTCTCCTCGTACATAAAATCATAGGCTCTGAGCTGACCCTTACTACCAGGATTAGAGAACTTGGTGGTAGGAC
>NW_009258310.1:119053-121271 GCF_000687185.1 Egretta garzetta
AGAGCGTCAGCCTGATGTCCTACAGTGGACGGGAACGATGGGCGAAGGAAAGTGAGTTACCACTGGCACAGCCAAAGTGCCCCCACATCTTAAACACTTGCAGTAACTCTGGTCGTCCCATTTTGGAAAAGAATACAACAAAACTGGAAAAAAAGAAAGGTGACATGGACTGTCTAAAGCATGGAAAGATTTCCTGTACAAGGAACGGTGCCGCCTGGTACCACTTAACCTGGAAGAAACGCAACCCAGGGGAAGTGGTTCTGCCAAATCCTGCATGCTATGGAGGGGCTAGCGGTGGTGGCCTGTCTACTGCTTCCTCCAGCACAAGGACTGGGCCACATCAGATCAACCTCGAAGACAATGTTTCAAATAAATTTCAATTTCACACAGCATGGGATGAAGTTTGTTCTTGTCACAGGATATTGTGCTAAAAATTTACACGGAATCAAGGAGCGACTGGACAAGCGACTGGAAGAGCGATGCCCTAAGTATTGCTGAATGCAGGACACACTCTGGGTGGAGAATGTCCGACACACAAGCTGTTGGACATGGACAGAGCATTCTGGGGAAGCATCACCGCATACACGCCCTGTTCCCGTATCCTCCCCTGGACACCCACGTCTCTGTCCAAGAAAGGAGAGGCGGACTTCTTGCCAAAGCCAGTAGGGCCGCTCTTACAAAGCTCAGCAAAAGCCCTTCTCAGCTCACAAGCTACACACCTGAGCTGGGAAGAGACATGTCTGCAGGATGTACATGTCCCGCTGCTCCAAGTCCTTCCTTCTAGAAAACCCATGTGAGTGTGTGCAAAGAAGGATGGCTTTAAGGAGTCAAACCCTCCCCCCCGTGTCACTTCTGAAAGCGTGCTGGTGGAAGCTGGGGGAGCAGTGGGCTGCACGGCAGATGCATCCAAACGCCTCTACGGCCAGGGTTGCTCATGGTACGCTCGGGCTGCTTGGACAACGAACGCAGGAAGGCGCAGTTTCCCAATCAATACCACAAAAAAACAGCACTGAAGGTTGGCTGTCCTCTGCCCGCCACGACCACCAGCGACCAGACTGGCCGCCCTGTTTCGTGCTCCGGCACCCGGGACGTTTGGTGATTCACACCAACATCTCTGGTCAGACCCTGACGTGCAACACCAGAGAAAACCCTCACCCATAAACCAAAGGATTAGAGCTCAGAAAGAGCCAAGCATTTCATCGTACCTGACGGGAGGCCTGAGCCTCAGCAGCTCTAGAATGGTTGAGCCGAGTCCTTCGCGGGCAGCCTGTCCTCAGCCACCGGCTTTTGGCCGTTTTGGTCATTGCTGCATCATCATTGTAAGAAACCAAGGAAACTCAGTGCAAGCCCTTCCCGAAGGCAGTGGTTTGGACCGTATTTAACTTCTCCTGGTAAGTTGACTGTGTCCACTCCCGTTCCCATAACCAGGTACGCAGAACTGCCAAAGTGTGTGCTACCAAATAGCCCGACTGGGGGTCACTGGTGTGACAGTACAAGGTGCGGCGGCTGCTAAGTTCCCACCGTGTCTCCTGGTTTCTTCGTCTGGCAAAACCAACCTACACTTTGGACAGATCTTTTAGCCCCTGCAGGAGTCAGCCGTTGTTATGACATGGTCCTTGTCCTGAACCTTTCTTGCGTCGTCCTTTCCAATCCCAGCAAGGCTGCTGACACCCACCTCTTGCCTCCTTCGGGGCATGTAGTGGCTACAGCCTGTCCTGCTGGGTCGGAAGGATGAGGAATGGTACATGCAGCGTGCGGTGACGCTGTCGCCATCCTCCTGCTATTGGAGCCAACGAGTCACCCATGTGGTGGCATTATCAGCACACAGGGCTCCAATCTAAGCCAGCGCCGGCGCTGTGGGCAGCCCAGCTCAGCAACGCAGCCTTCAGCTGCCTGGTTGTACTGCGGATGGTGTCTGGGGTTATCAGCACCGGCCGTGCCTTCGATCCCTGATCTCTTGCTGCCTTCTCATACAGGCATTTCCAGCAGTATTTTAATCATACCAACCTTCGTACCTCTCTTACAAATCTCCGCACCAGGACTCACTGTCGTGCTGTCTTTTGAAAGATCCTAGATTCACGGGATATTCAAAACCCTAAGAAAAGAAGCTCGGGTCCCCGGATGGAACAGTGAACACAATGAGAAAGTGTTTTTGCTGGAACTGTGCACTGGGGTCCCTCTGCCATGCGGCTCAACCCCCCACAGCCTGCGGCAGGAG
>NW_009258310.1:121290-125913 GCF_000687185.1 Egretta garzetta
AGTCCGCAAGCACAGGGCCCCAGAGGGCCTTGTTCGAAGGACCACGAGCGCATACCAAAACCTCATCAGCTCCTGCAGCAACTTGCTCGAGGGTCCTGTGTTGGAACTGGATTCTCAGCAGCCGTCATCAGTGGGGCAGCACTCGGTGAGGCATCTCCTCATCCTTGCGGTTTTACTCATTATCTTGTTTCACCAGGTGCACCGCTGCAACTTGAGATTTGACCGATTTAGTGCCAATTCTCCAAGAGCTCGAGAGCAATTATTTAATGTTGCCAGGAAGAGAGATGTCACCGATGCAGCATCTTATGCTGCAGCCGCTCCCTTGCTGTTCTGGCAGCCCACAGGGGTGACTCCCAGTGCCAGCAGAGCCCTGTCATCAGCTGGTTCGTGGGATGAGTCAGAGGGGACCTTTGTAATTTCTTGGTGACGCCATGAGTGGCCATGCCCACCTTGAAGCAGCTTTGTATGTGTCAGACTACAAAATGCCCATGTCTCAGTTCCCTGGACAGCACTCCCACCACCATCATCATCATCATCACCAGTGCCGGTGAGGCTGCACCTTGAACACTGTGTTCAGTTTTGGGCCCCTCACTACAAGATGTTGCGTTGATGGAGCGTGTCCAGAGGAGAGCCACAAAGCTGGGGAGGGGTGTGGAGCCCCAGGCTGCTGGGGAGCTGCTGGGGGAGCTGGGGGGGTTCAGCCTGGAGCAGAGGAGGCTGAGGGGAGCCCTCATCGCTCCCTACAACTGCCTGAGAGGAGGGGGGAGCCGGGGGGGTCAGGCTCTGCTCCCAGGGAAGGGGCGATGGGACGAGGGGCACCGGCCTCAAGTTGTGCCAGGGCAGGGTGAGGTTGGGCATGGGGAACAATTCCTTCCCCTTGGGGCTGTCAGGCACTGGAAGGGGCTGCCCAGGGAAGGGGTCGAGTCCCCAGCCCTGGGGGGATTTAACAGCCGGGCAGAGGCGGTGCTGAGGGCCAGGGTTTGGGGGTGGGATGTCAGGGGTAAGGGGGCGGTTGGGCTGGGGGAGCTTCAAGGGCTTTTCCAACCCAAATGATTCTATGATCACCACCAGCTCCGAGGCAAGGCTTTTCCCCTGACTGCACACACGCATGCACTGATCCTTTCCATGATGTTTGCGACAAGAAATGCCCTCAGCGGGCAGGCGCGTCCAGATCAGGTGTACGCTGGGACCGCAGCTGCCCCGGACACGAGCAGTGCAGTCACTGCTGATCAACGCATCCTTCATGGCCCTGACTGACAGCTCCTGCCTCCTTAATGAATGACTTAGCGCCTTCAGGACGAGAGAAAACCTGAAGGATGTGCTTTGGTTTTCTGGCTGCCATTGTCCAGCCAGGGAGGAGTCACAGCATTGCTGACCTGTGACGGCCCCTCTGCAGCGAGCAGGGTGGCTGCTCATCGCTCCGACCGGGGCGGCGGGCACAGCCCTGATCCCGTCCTCACCTCTCCCAGGGCTGGGCGGCGAGAGGCCACCAACAGCTCACGCAGACCCAGCTCGGCTTCGGGCTCTTTGTAAGGGGCAGCATCACGTGAAGATCGTTTTACAGATGCCCTCAGCGGGTGAAAATAACGTGGCTGGCGATGCAGGATGGGTTGGGCTTGCAAAGCCCTGCTGCAGTTTCCGTGGATCACCCGAACGTCCCCGGGGTGTCCCCGGGCAGCAGCAGCCTCCATCACTGCGTTTCCTTCCCGGACTCACGTTTCCATGTCGTACGCAGCAACATCCAATGCTCTGCACAATTCTCACTTTCATACAACAGCTGTTTCCCTCTGCTCTGACACACTGCCTCTGTAATAATTATCATTAACTTTTTACTGTAATTAAGAATAACGTTAAGTTAACACGCTCTGGCACTCACAATGTATTCTGTCAGCTCTGTTTAGGATGGGAACACCCAGAAACAAACCCTCTTTTTTATGCCTTCTGCGCTGGTAATTCAGCATCCAGTGCTCATGGTGGGTTTCCAACCAGCAAGGACGCCACGTGAAAAACAATTAATTCCCCACGCCGCCTCCCGTGCTCGTCAGCCGCTTCCGCCGGCTGCAGCGACACAGCCGCCTATCCCTGACACAGCAGAACCGGCGCTAGCGAAACTCCGCTTGCACAACCCGAGCGCTGCTTGTGTCCAGCACGAGTGCCCCTTCGCTCCCCGGCCAGCTGGAGGGGGAATGCAGACGGAGCGATGCAGAGGCGAATCATCGGGAGATGGCACGAGCCACGGGTCTGTGCGCTGCTGGATTTTCGTCAATCCTCAACCACCTCCCGCCCCTCCCCGTCCGCCCTTGCTGTCACACGCATGTAAAATGGACGGCAGACAAACCCCACAGCTCTCTCTCAGGAACCTGTCCCGGGAACATATTTATTCCTTTTAATTTTGTACCAGTAGTAATACACACGGGTTGTCCAGAGCCCCGAGTGTGCTCCCACCTGTGAAAAAGCACCCAGAAAGGACCCATGCTGCGATGAAGACCGTCCCAGACACGTCTCTGAACAGGGCCGTGGCCACAGCAGAACACAGTCCATCTGAAAGCCCCCATCGCTTAACACCAGGGGATGGAGAAGCAGAAAAAAGATGGCGTTTATTAGCGGTGCGGTGCTTATGGCTCCTTACGCCATGTATTTGTTAGCCCACTGCAGTTTAAACAACGAGGTCACGAAAAAGGATTTGTGAATGACAGCCACATCGTGCAAAACCGCAAGTCAGTGACAGGAAGGGAATATTTTGATAATCAATACTGGCACCACAGGGACACGCACACCACCCTGACACCTAGTCCCAAAAAGACAGGAAAGACCGTGAACGTAGCAGAACCTTAAGGACAGCCAACAGAATACTTAAAAAAAAGAGAAGTGATCCAAGAAATCACCGGTCTGAGGGTTCGTTAGCATTCCTAACAAACCAAACGTTACAAGATGATCGCCCTCACGACACGTCCACGAGCAGCACAGCGGCAGCAGCAGCGTACCAGCACCCTCGGCTGCTGCGGGGCCGCCAGCGTGCGGAGGGACAGAGTTACCGTCGGATTCTCCTCGGCCCTGCAGCTCCAGCAGCAAGTCACACCCACGCAAAACCATCACGAAGGCCGCTGTGATTTGTTAGCCCGTTACGCCTGCCGCGCACGCGACTGAGAGCACTCACGCGTGCAAACCTACACAGCTCACACACGGGCGGCTCCGCACGCTCCTCTCCGGGCTGGCGCCAGCATTCCTGGTGCGAGGATGCGGAGGGTCCTGCTCGGGCCCCGGCCGCAAGTGCAGTCCCGGAGACGGGAAGATGGGTGGAGAGGGAGTTTTAAGACCGCGGCTTTTGCTTGCTCAAGCCACACTTATGTTCATAGAATCACAGAACGTTTTGGGTTGGAAGGGACCCCTAGAGGTCACCCAGCCCAACCTCGGTTGTACTGGTGCAACACAGCACGGTTTCTGCGGCTCTCTGCCATCACCTCCACCTATGGCTTGCACTCCCTGGTGTCCCTGTGCCTGCTTCCGAGGCGCCCTTCCCAGGGAAGCGCTGCCACTTGTGCCACGCTGCTGCTCACAGCAGGTCTGAAGAACGCCTCGAAGGGGCTGGAGCCGAGCTGGGGGATGCACACCCAGAGCAGCGCTCTTTGGGCTGCAGGCTGCTGTCACATGTGTACTTCTCCCGCCTTCGTCTGTACTGTGAAGCTTTGCCCACCGCCGGGGTCATTTCAGCAGTTCAGCACTCAGGCACAGTCAGGAAAGCAGCAGCACCTCATCGGTACTGGGTGCTGGTGGGGCCGCCCCTCGACTGCTGGGGTCAGGGTTGGGCCCCTCCCTCCCCGAAGGACCTGGGGGGGCTGGAGCGTGTCCAGAGAAGGGCAGCGGAGCTGGGGAGGGGTCTGGAGCCCCAGGCTGCTGGGGAGCGGCTGGGGGAGCTGGGGGGGTTCAGCCTGGAGCAGAGGAGGCTGAGGGGAGCCCTCATCGCTGCCTACAAGTGCCTGAGAGGAGGGGGGAGCCGGGGGGGGGGTGTGGTTTAAGGGAATGGTTGTGCTGGGTGAGCTTAAAGGGCTTTTCCCACCCAAACGATTCCGTGATTCCCCAAGTCAGCTGCCTCCAAGGTCCACAGTTCAACCTTCTCTTGCCACAAGATCTATAAAACCCACCAGAGAAAGCAAGATATTTAATTTCATGAGGATGAAAACAGCTCTTCCAGAACACCAGCGGGACCTGTTATTAAATGACATTTCTGACTGAAACATCCAGTTTCCCATTTGGTGATTGAATTTTCCCTCACCCTGCCGAAACCCTTGGCCTTTATGTGAGGTGCCAGGACCAGCTACAGTCATTCCCCTGGAACCAGTCTTCTCTTCCTCAGCATCGCCTGCAGAAGATGGGCCAAGAAGCTACTTTCAAATCCCCATAACTGATGTCAGCATATTCAACGTTGTACCAACTGGACTGAATTCAAATCACAAAACAAAGACCCATTATTGCTGTTGTTTGAACTCCAGGGGTACCTACACCCTGAGTGGGTCATGGCCTTTGGCAGGAGCCCCCCCACCTGGCCAGGGTGCCCGTGACCGGGAGGGTAGGGAGGCTGGGGGCACAGCTGGGAGCCAGGACACGGCAGCGCCTAGCTCCAGC
>NW_009258310.1:126412-126729 GCF_000687185.1 Egretta garzetta
GCGGCCTCCACGGGCAGCCACCGTGGGCAGCCTCTGCGGGCAGTGGTGCCAGCCATGCACCCAGCCCAAGCTCCCCCCCTGGTCAGGGCATGTCTCACCTCGATCTCACTGGGGGGCTCTGCAGGGAGGGACGGACGCGGCAGTGAAGGGGCCGGGGTGGGCTGCCTGCAGGCAGGTGGTGACCGGGGACCTGCTCTCCTCCCGGCACCTTGGGGGGCAGTGGTGGAGCTCGGGCACTGGGGCTGGAGCCCAGGTCTGCTCGGTGCACACCTCCACCGCCACCTCCCGCAGAGCACAGCTCCTCCACGGCCCCTCCA
>NW_009258310.1:126834-129447 GCF_000687185.1 Egretta garzetta
GCCACAGCGGCGCTTGCCTCCGGCACCTGCGGCCAACGGCGGCACAAGGTCCAGAGACCAGCACCGGGCACTCACTGCAACCGTTGCATTCACGAAAGGCTCCCAAGCCCTTCCTCGCAGGAAGGCGGCTTTTCCTCAGAGCCTCTTCACCAAGGACAGCTTCCTGTAACCAACAGGCTGCAGATTTTCGCCGTGTCCGTCCTGCTCGGATGCACGCCCGCCCAGCACTGGCAGGTTACCCCCCAGCGGGGACTCTGCCGCATTCTTCAGCTGTTTAACAATAAATTTCCCTCACTGCTAAAAGCACTGGCATAGTTGCCAAAGCGAGGGTGTTCGGCAGCAGGCTCCATCCCGGCTCCCTCCCGGCTCTGCCTGCCGGCTGCAGGAGCCAGATGTGACCCACGGGTGCAAGGGGCACCACCCCGGCCCCGCACGGCCCCTGTGTCGTGATCCGACCACGATCGCAGGGGTAAGCGAGCAGTAAAATGGAGATCACAGCATTTCTGTTCTGACTGGATGATCTGCACCACATTTTTAGTCCTTGCTCTCACAAAGCATGTTTCTGGCAGAGGCGTCCCCAGGGTTTGACTGACCCTGCTCTGTGACCTCAGCGTTACCCCGACCACGCGTTACCTTGCTGGAAGGGCTGCAGGCAGCGGAACTCCAGGCACGCAACCCGAGAGAACACGCCACCACGAACCAGGAACACGTGCTGCATTTGAGCTTCAGGACACCACTGGCATGAAGACCTCACAGCAGCCTTCCAGCGCCTGAAGGGGCCTGCCAGAAAGCTGGAGAGGGACTTCCTACAGGGGCACATAGTGGCAGGGCAAGGGGTAATGGCTTCAAACTGAAAGAGGGTGGGTTTAGATTGGATATAAGGAGGAAAGTCTCCACTGTGAGGGTGGTGAGGCACTGGCACAGGTTGCCCAGAGAAGCTGTGCATGCCCCATCCCTGGAAGTGCTCAAGGCCAGGTTGGATGGGGCTTTGAGCAACCTGGTCTACTGGAAGGTTGGGGGATTGGAACGAGATAATCTTTAAGGTCCTTTCCAACCCAAACCATTCTATGATTCTACGATCTTGGCAAACATCCATGCAAGGACAGTCAACACTAAACAAGCTAACAAACCCGTAGGAGAAACCTCTCCTACCTTAACTGAGCACAAGGGAGGCTGCAGATCCTGCTTTGGCTGGGAAGTTAATGAGGGTCCGGTTGAATTAACCTGGTCTTGCGAAGCTTTCTAGCAAGGTGAATCTGCACAGATTGCACGGGGCAAAACACATTTTGTTCACTTGCTGAGTGTCAAGATTCATGATTTCTCTTGAAGCACCTTACTCCTTCCAGAGCATTTACAATCTGTACTCTACACCACGTATTCTTCATCGGTCCTGCAGCATCCCACTGCAAGAAGAGATTGCCTACAAGTCAGATGTGGCTCGAGTAGAAGACCAGCATGGAGTTGCGTGAGGAAATGTGAACTGCAACGTAGGAAAGGCAGGATTGTCCGGCAGGTACTTTGGTGCTGAATTTGGAACAGAGAAGGGCAGTGCCATCATCTACTGGAACAATGTGGGCGGAACAGAAAACTTGTCCCCTCTACAGAGAGCATGTGGCAGCATCTGTTAAACTGAAGCATTTTCAAATCCAGAAGCCAGAATGCTTTACACTGAAGAGCTTTAGAGAAATCAGCTACGGCATGAGCTCGGTAACAAACGTCATATTTCAGAAGCTCTGGAAGCTTGGGAAATTCCAGACGCTGGAAGGACTGCCAGGAATGACACAAGAACTATAAACTATCAGCTTGACTCCAACCCTAAGTAAATTAACAGAACGCTTCATTTACAAGATCGAATGGGAAATCTCATCGGTGCGGTTAATGTGAGGTCAATCCTGTCAAGCATCTTGTCAAGATCCCAATATAATTGATGATGGCAACCACAGGAGATCATCTACCGTGGCTTAAGGGTCTGGTACCACTGCACATGAATTAGCTCCATACACCGCAACCTCCTCACAGGACATGAACATACCAAAGCACCCTCACCAAAAGGCCATAAGATATAACGAAAAGCGTGCGGACACCACGTGGGCAGCGTCTCCAGTCGGCCCCACGAGGAGCAGCCCTAATCTGTAGTGCAATGGTGGTAGAGCTGTCCACCCTTCGCACTGTCAGGGCTGTGTCCCACTTCGCCACGGTCGCAAGCCCATGGCAGCAGGCCCAGGGCTGACCGCACAGGCATCAGGAAACATCCCAAATCGTCTTCGAGGTTGGACAGACTCTTTGAATCAGCCATAGCCAGTCTGTGGATAACAACGTGAGCCCCTGATTTAGAAACTCAACATCTTTGTGTTTGAAGAGGATACAAAGAATGCTGCCACAGCAGAGATGTGATTGTCAGAGCGATCCGGGCGGCAGCATTAAATACTCAGGACAAAAGGTGTTTTTAATACAGGTAAATGCAAAGTATCAAAAATACAGGCTCTGCTTTTAAGGTAAGAGCCATTCTTGGAAAGCAACAATTCACAAAGGATGCTCTGCCCCAGCCTTCGCTCGCACTGCGGTCAAGTGAGGAGAGGCAATCCCTGGGCTGACAGCAATGACGCAGCGGAA
>NW_009258310.1:129523-138745 GCF_000687185.1 Egretta garzetta
CTCTGCACGTGTGGCCTTGCCAGAATTGTCCCGCTGGTGCCTGCAAGAATGAGGCCGAAACATTTGAGACCACAAGGCAATGAAAAAAGAATCCCCAGAGCAGGAAAGGAAGTCTAACGATGTGAAATTCAGCGTGATTTATTCCTCCGGAAGAGAAGGTCAAGAGGCCTCTCGATCGCTGTGCATAGCCACATACTGAAAGAAAAATGCTTTAAGTATTTTTGAATTTTCAAACAATGCTGAGAAAAAAGCTCAGATTTCAAGATGTGACTCAAGAGCCTTGAAATAAGGCAGAATTCCCACTGGAGAGGGCAACTAAACATTGATCACTGCGTCAAGGAAGTGGTAGACTTTTGCTTCTCCAAATCAGAGAGGACTGGGCTGTTTGGAAGCTCTGATTGCTTCGGACCTTGAGATCTGTAACGCTGCCCCCCATCTCCTCCTTTCCGCTCCCTCCCTTTGTGGATGCCGCTTCGGGAAGAGATGAAACACAAAAACTGGTCAGAACAGGATAAACAGCATGGGATGGGGCAAGCCAGCCCTCTGAGGCCGTGCCAGGATGCTTGCATGCTCCGGGGCGAATGATGACCATACTTGAAGAGGGGAACAAACAATCTCCCAAATTACGCTGCTAAAAACCCAGGAGTCTTCCCTTCCTTTGCATCCTGTGATGCTGCTCCTCCGCGGCAAAGTGGCCCCGTTAGATCCCCTCCCCGGCTCGGGGAGGCGCTTTGGAGGCACAGAACAGTCCGGTCTTGTGAATGTGCGGACAGTTCAGTCTCCCAAAAGTCTCTGTAACCAAATACAATGCCTAGGGACATGTAATGGGCTGTTAGACACAGGATGTTGAATTCAATGCAGTTGCCCCTTCTCACTCACATTTTATCAAAACAAATGCATTTTTGCCAATTCTTACCTATTTAATTGAACTCCTGTGAGCTGAGGAAGTGCGAGAGGAAAGAACATTTGACACTGTTTTTTCAATGTCATTTGTTTATAATGATCTGATTATCTTCTGCCTGGAAGAACGAGAACCATGGGCTCTAATCAGAAGAAAAATCCACCAAAATTAACTAAGGAGGTACTGTAAGAATCCGCAGTGGTTTTCATGATTCTGGATTCTGCAGACAATGACCCAGCTCCAGGCGACGTGACAATCTCCTGTAACTCCTGCCTTGAATGGCTCCCTGGAAGCAAGTATGAGTAACTTCCCATCGCTCGGGCTGAAGAAACACTGCTGTCTCCCCTTCCTCGTGGCACTCAAGGAACAGCTACCCCGACTTGCAGCGACAGCCACAGCCGAGGCCCCATCCATCAGGAGTGGAACACTGGGGGAAGACTGTCGACATTTCACAAAGGAGTGAGAATAAAACCCCCACAGAACCCCCAGTCTGCGAGTGACGTGGGGATGGCTTGCCCCAGGGCAGAAGCAATTCCACCAGAAGGTCACCAACAGACGTTTGTGTAAAATGTTCTTTATTTTCCAATAGAGACCTTAAACAACTCCTGGAGAGCCCTGTCTAATGCTCTGCTACCCTCATCATTAGGGATTTTCTCTACTGCCTAGCTAAAATGCTGTTTGCTGTGACTGTTGCTGATTATCTCTCGTCCTATTCAAAAAGGCACAGAGCAGAATGTATTCCCACCCCTGCCATCCGAATTACGCATCGGAAGACTGTTCCCATGTGCTCACTCAGCACAGCACCTCCATTTATACCGTACCAGCGCCAAGGAGAACGTTTGCTGGGCTTGGGGTTGAGTATCCTATTACCCTTGGTGTTTACAATGTCTTGAGATTGCTCATTGATGTTGGGCTCAGGATTCACTGTAGCTCCTGAACCTTTTCTCCACGCTCCTCTTCCTTGCATCTGCGCAGCCCATTACTTTTCTGCAGCTGTGGTAATTTGCATTCCTCCTTACGGAACCACGTCTAAGTCTTTCAAACAATAGCTTCTGTCCCTCAAGATGATTCCGAATTCTCACCCTGCTCACAAATTTGCAGCATTTGCAGTGACTCACGGAGGGCATTTGCAATGCCTTGTCCCTCATCCAGCCAGTACGCTTGTCCAGAAAAGGGGTGGATGCTGCCTGCCCCAGTGCTTCAACACTTTGGGGAGCTGCAGTTGACAGAGGGGCTGTGGGGTTCTGGGCTTCTGTTCGTTCTGGTCGCCAAGCCAGCAAACAACAGTAATGATGCTGAAGACACTCATGGTGCTGGGGCACAACAACGGAGAAGGGGCCGCAGCAGCAGCAAGTCTTGGTGCAACGAGGTGCTGATTGCAGGGCACGAGTCGCATCGTGCTAAGGAATCTATCTGAAGTCAGATATTTTCCTGTAGAAGACCCCATTTTTCTGCATCAAACCACTGGGTTTAACTGGGTAGTTAAATGGAGACCTTTTGTGGTCAACACCTAGAGTATCTTCCCTCAGTTTTGACAGCAATGGTGAACACATCTCCATGTGTGCTAGCACACCCATGGCTCCCTCGTAACCTCTGGAGCGAAGGTGAGCAACAAGGTCACGATTCATCTGACTTAAATGATTGTTTTAGAGGAAAATTAATTTCACCCTGCCAAGTCCCCTTTTGCTACCACGTACTATAAAGAGGACCTTGATGATAAGGCCAGGTAGGCAGGCACTGAACTGTCTGGAGTCACACAAAGTTCATTTCTCCTCTAACAACAGAGAAAAGAAGCCTCTCCTCTCCCCCATTCAGTAGATGGGAGACAACCATCACACAAAGGGCAGCATCAGAGGGAACATCCATGCCTTGCTCACACACCAAATGGCTGGTAGGAAAAGAAAGTTTTCAAAGGCCAACCAAAGAAATGCACCATGGAAGGAAGATGACTAAGTCTAATGGTTGTAAACCATTCCAAGAACCAAGTCAGTCGTTCATCTCTAAAGGTGGCTCTAAATGGAACGGCTTCAACATGGTCCAACTTGTTCTATTCTTCCACCTAGCACGAAGGAACAAGAACATACCCTCGGTGGAGTTTGTGACTTTTGGTGGTTAGTGGTTTGTTGGTTTTTTAAAAGCTAAGTCTTGAGCGTTCAACCGTGCTCAACATTAAAGCACAGAGGGAAGCCGACTCCTTCCAGCTGGTGTCCTGTTGTAGACCAAAGTACAAGGGTGGGGGTGCTGCAGGAGACCAGGGAGTTGGTGACACCAGCATCCTCTCAGGAATGGCAGCCAGAAATAAACAGCAAAGGGAAGAGTTTAAGAAGCAGAACAAAAGACCCGTGATCCACCCGTGATCCACCCCTGCAGTACCGTCCCCGTCTCTGGAAGCCAGTGACGACACTCCTCATGGCAAGCCCCTGAACAGCTCGCAATGCTTCTTGGTCATCAATTTACTCTTCAGTAATTTTGTACTCTCATTTCGAATCCATTTATATTTTTGGCCTCCACAACATGCAGTAGGAATAAATTCTACAATTTAATCACCTGCAGCGTGACAAAGTACTTTGTTTTATTTTAATCTTACTGTTGCTAACTCCACAGCGTGCCACCTCATTCCTTTGTGCTGAGAAATCACCGTTGTTCTGTACTCACCTTCTCCTTGCCTACTCAGGATTTCATGAAACTCTCTCAATCTTCCTCAGGCGACTCTTCCCCAAGCTGAGGAGTTCCAGTCTATTGACCCTCTCCTCAAATGAGAAGAGGTCCCTGCTTGGGTCACCCTTGTTGGTTGCCTTCAAACCTTTTCTAATTCTTCTGATTCAGATGGGTAAACTACAACTGAGAGCAAGAATCTGTCAAACCGTGGATTTACGTAGATGTAGAACGCTATTTTTAGTAGACTTTCTATTTCTTCCCAATTTCCTAACACCTACATGTGTCATCAGCTGCTGCCCAGCTGATGCTTGCTGAGAACTACCCACGCGACTCCAAACCCCCCCCGAGTAAAACGCGTTACAGGAATCCAGCGCTAAGCAGGGATGTGCTTCAGAGACTTTCAACCTGAGAGACAGCCGGAGCCAGAACTTCACTCCCAGACGAGCTGCTTGGTGGCCAACAGCTCTACCAGTTGCCACCCCTTTCAGGTTCTGGCTGTATTCCGTCCATGACCTGACCGACGCTTATTGCAAATACACTGCAGAAACCAGGACGCCTCTGACCAAGTCTCCTGACGCACACGGAGGATGGTGCCACTGTCCCCCTCACCGCCCCACCGCGAGCCCCTTGCTCCAGCGTTTCACCCACAGTGACACTGGGCACGGCACCCTCTGCGAAAAGAAAGAGAAAACTAAAGGGAAACCCTGCCACCTTCTCTGCACCTGGCAAATAATTTTTGGACAGCCTGTTTGCAAAGTTTCCCAGGACCTGCTTTTCAATCTGCCAACCAGTTTTCATTAACATTACTTTTAAGACGAGAATGAATGGGGTTTAGTGAATGGTTCCCCTTTCCAGTGCTCCTTCGGTCACCCAGAAGCAGCTCTGCAGGCTGGGGCATTGCTGCCTGGGCACCGTTCCTGGCGGCTCGTGCTGGCAGGCCGCACTCTGCTTCCATCAGTTCATGGTATCGTTACCCGGTGCTAATCCTTGTATGAAACGGGCCACAAAGCCGCATCTTACCCACCAATTCCGGAATTCTAAATTCCAGAAAGACGGAGCAGGCTGGCGCAGGACCCAAGCGCAGGGACTGCGGAGGGAACGCACGGCGTGGGGGGAGTTTGAGTTTGTGTTTTCCATTTCACGTTCTTGAAACTCTGTGAAAGAGGTAAGCGGCCCCAAAAGACACCGCTCACCAAAAGACTTTCAAAGACTGCTCTGAAGCACGTTAATTTGGCAAGTGGGATTATACAGAAGCCTTCTCAAGACGAGATTGAATTTTCTCCCTCTACACCTTTGTTGCTATAGAAATGAAGGCTGCCCTGGCCCAGCGCAAATTCCCTTTTTCCAGCTAGATGGGCTTACGGCCGTAAAGCCCCCTTTCCAGCAGCACCCCAAAGGCAGGGGCGTCTCCAGATCCGCCACCGCCACCTGACCAGCAGCTCCACTTGCACAATACATTTGCCAGAGATCGATTCCCCCCTCTCCATTTCCAGGCACGGAACTCCTTTTGCAGGGTATTTCCCATGTCCCGCCCTGCAAGGCCACTCCTTAGGCCTCTTCCATGCTCCTTGCTGAGCCCTGCCTGCAGCATGGCCTCTCTCTGGGCTCGCAATTAGTCACGAGTAGGCAGAGCGACAGAAAAAGCCAATGCGATTTCCAGCTCCCCGCCTGCTGCTGCCTCCTAGACCGTGACTCGCAGGAGCCGAATCAGGGAGGGTTCCACCCGCTCGGCGTGCTTCAACACCAGTCCTGACCCAACAGCGCTCTGGGGACCCATGAGGCATGAAAGGCCAATAAATAAGCTACAGAATGGAAAAGACCGAGGGAAGTTGTCTCAGAGCCGCACACAGCCATGAAACAGCCCGAGGAAATCCCGGGCAACTCCTTTTACTTGGTCCCACCTGGAAGAACGGGAACCAGCTCCTTGCTCGTACGCCCCTGCCGCCTGCGTGACCCTGGCCTCCCCGGAGGCATGTACAGCCTTGGGAAACCAGTGTGCGGCGGAGCTGCTCAGGGGATGGGAGATCCCAGTGCCTGGCGCAGGCAAAGGCACTGGTATTGATGGGGGAGCACAAGCCGTGACCGCACTGCCGGGAGGGACACTGAACGGCATCCGTGCGGGGCAGACAGGGCTCAGCAAGTTACTGGTGCAGCCCCAATGGGTTCCGGGTGATTTTACCAACCACCTCCATTCCCGCTTTGCTCACTCCATCCACCCCAGTAGATGGGGCCTGAAGCGTGCAAGGGGAGGCCGAGAGCACTGGGCTTCCCCAGCTTGCAGGGGAGATGGTGGACACCTCCCTGCCACCTGCAACTACCTCATGGGCGGCTGAACAAAATAGAGAGACTCTTGTAGGCGCACAGGGATGGGACAAGAGGCGACGGACACAGGCTGAAGCACAAGAAGTTATAATGAGACACAGAAAACTTTTTCACCCTGGAAGCAAAGACTGGGGCATGGCCCCTAGGAGGCTGTGGGACCTCCAGCCCTGGAGACATGCAAAGCAGCCTGGTCCGCCCTGCTCTGAGAGACCGGTCGTGCTAGAAGCCTCCAGACATCCCTTCCAGCCTCGATCATTCTGGAATTCTGAGTATTGACACGTTTGGCCAGTCACAGCACCTGAGGGCACAGCAACGCCTGCTTAGAGACTTCATGATTTTCCTCTCCTCTAAGGGCAGGGCCATCCAGATGGCTTGTGAACACTCACGGCTGTAATCTCCCTCCCTGGTCAACTAATCCCCGCGACTGAATAATAATAACCAAAAAAATCCCGAATTGTCTATTGCTCCCAATTCCTTCCTCTCCCAGCTGTGCCATGCCGAATGCAGGCTCTTCATTTCATAGAGTTAATTTCGAATCACTTTAATCTCTTCCCTAACATGGTTCATCAGAGCAGTCAATTCCCCCCGTGATTGCCTCGTCCTGATAAGAACAAGCTCAGACTTCTCTTCCTGTTTGTTTATTCCTATTTCAGACCAGATTAAGTTTGCTGAGCTCTGTCCCGCGCTCCTCATCCTCAGGGGTCTGGGGAAGGCTCTCATTGCCCTGGGGTGACCTGGGGCGCACCCCAGCATCCCCGGCTCCAGAGCAGCCTCTCGCTTTCTCCTTAACTCCGGTGATGCTTCAAAGTGGCGTCAAGGAGGGGTGAGGAACCTGCTCAGCGCACAGCCTAGCATCTCTTCCTGCTCTCATGCAACTCCCCCTCCATATAACCCCATTTTCACCTTACTGAGCCAAAAAAGAGTAAATTAGATACTCTCCCCGAATCCGCAATTCAGCACCATGAGTGCTGCTCTCCGCCCTGTGGCACGGGGACGCCGTTCAGGCCTGCGGCTATTTCAGAGGCTTTCCCTGAACCCTGGAGCCCCTTGTGTGCAATTTTCTCAAGTGCTTCTTGTTGTTCCTCAAGAGTGGCCGCTGTGTTCATCTCCCACCTGTGAGACCTCCAGTGAAGTCAGAGATGATGGAACAAGCGCTCTCCTGGAAATCGTGTTAATCCATCTGCTGCAGTGACCTTGCAGCACCTTAGTTCTTAATTTCTGCTCTCAAGGAATCTATTGGCCCAAATGTTTAATGTTTAAAAAAATGCGAAAAAATCCATTTTGTTTAGCCTATTTATTAAGGAGATCCTGAACTCACCATGTGAACCCTCCTACCACACTACTGACCGCCACCCCACGCCCACAAGCTGCCTGCTATCGAGTCCAACCCCCACCTCATCCCGTAACGCTGACAAAACGCACCCTCGCACCCCTGACCGCTCCACTTCCCCGTGCTCAGTCCCATGCCCCGTCACCCTCTCTGTGCTTCACCGCACTGCCGGGAGGGACAAGCCCCAAATGGCGCCCAGAGAAGGGGCTGAGACGGCAGCCACTGAACGGCATCCGTGCGGGGCAGACAGGGCTCAGCAAGTTACTGGTGCAGCCCCAATGGGTTCCGGGTGATTTTACCAACCACCTCCATTCCCGCTTTGCTCACTCCATCCACCCCAGTAGATGGGGCCTGAAGCGTGCAAGGGGAGGCCGAGAGCACTGGGCTTCCCCAGCTTGCAGGGGAGATGGTGGACACCTCCCTGCCACCTGCAACTACCTCATGGGCGGCTGAACAAAATAGAGAGACTCTTGTAGGCGCACAGGGATGGGACAAGAGGCGACGGACACAGGCTGAAGCACAAGAAGTTATAATGAGACACAGAAAACTTTTTCACCCTGGAAGCAAAGACTGGGGCATGGCCCCTAGGAGGCTGTGGGACCTCCAGCCCTGGAGACATGCAAAGCAGCCTGGTCCGCCCTGCTCTGAGAGACCGGTCGTGCTAGAAGCCTCCAGACATCCCTTCCAGCCTCGATCATTCTGGAATTCTGAGTATTGACACGTTTGGCCAGTCACAGCACCTGAGGGCACAGCAACGCCTGCTTAGAGACTTCATGATTTTCCTCTCCTCTAAGGGCAGGGCCATCCAGATGGCTTGTGAACACTCACGGCTGTAATCTCCCTCCCTGGTCAACTAATCCCCGCGACTGAATAATAATAACCAAAAAAATCCCGAATTGTCTATTGCTCCCAATTCCTTCCTCTCCCAGCTGTGCCATGCCGAATGCAGGCTCTTCATTTCATAGAGTTAATTTCGAATCACTTTAATCTCTTCCCTAACATGGTTCATCAGAGCAGTCAATTCCCCCCGTGATTGCCTCGTCCTGATAAGAACAAGCTCAGACTTCTCTTCCTGTTTGTTTATTCCTATTTCAGACCAGATTAAGTTTGCTGAGCTCTGTCCCGCGCTCCTCATCCTCAGGGGTCTGGGGAAGGCTCTCATTGCCCTGGGGTGACCTGGGGCGCACCCCAGCATCCCCGGCTCCAGAGCAGCCTCTCGCTTTCTCCTTAACTCCGGTGATGCTTCAAAGTGGCGTCAAGGAGGGGTGAGGAACCTGCTCAGCGCACAGCCTAGCATCTCTTCCTGCTCTCATGCAACTCCCCCTCCATATAACCCCATTTTCACCTTACTGAGCCAAAAAAGAGTAAATTAGATACTCTCCCCGAATCCGCAATTCAGCACCATGAGTGCTGCTCTCCGCCCTGTGGCACGGGGACGCCGTTCAGGCCTGCGGCTATTTCAGAGGCTTTCCCTGAACCCTGGAGCCCCTTGTGTGCAATTTTCTCAAGTGCTTCTTGTTGTTCCTCAAGAGTGGCCGCTGTGTTCATCTCCCACCTGTGAGACCTCCAGTGAAGTCAGAGATGATGGAACAAGCGCTCTCCTGGAAATCGTGTTAATCCATCTGCTGCAGTGACCTTGCAGCACCTTAGTTCTTAATTTCTGCTCTCAAGGAATCTATTGGCCCAAATGTTTAATGTTTAAAAAAATGCGAAAAAATCCATTTTGTTTAGCCTATTTATTAAGGAGATCCTGAACTCACCATGTGAACCCTCCTACCACACTACTGACCGCCACCCCACGCCCACAAGCTGCCTGCTATCGAGTCCAACCCCCACCTCATCCCGTAACGCTGACAAAACGCACCCTCGCACCCCTGACCGCTCCACTTCCCCGTGCTCAGTCCCATGCCCCGTCACCCTCTCTGTGCTTCAGCAATCGCCACATCTTGAACCCCAGCAAAGGCAGCAGAGAAGCTTCCACTGCAGCGGTGCTCCTGCCACCGCCCGGTGC
>NW_009258310.1:139092-139464 GCF_000687185.1 Egretta garzetta
TGCCGGCCGGCGCGTGGCCTCAAGGGAGGCACCAAAGGCCGATGCTTGTTCTACCTCGTACCGGTTTCCCCAAACTAAATGGGCAGGCTTCACTTCTGTGCTCAGGGCAACCCATGAATGAGTGACAAGCATACATGCGTGTATATACATGTATATACACACATATACATATATATATATGGGGCAGAGTCCAGTTGGAGGCCGGTAGCTAGTGGAGTTCCCCAGGGCTCAGTACTGGGCCCAGTCTTGTTCAACTTGTTCATCAATGACCTGGATGAGGGGACAGAGTGTACCCCCAGCAAGTTCGCTGGTGACACCAAACCAGGAGGAGTGGCTGACGCACCGGGAGGGGGGGCTGGCCCCCCGCGGGGG
>NW_009258310.1:139738-148983 GCF_000687185.1 Egretta garzetta
CTCCTAGAAAGAGTCCAGAGGAGGGCAACAAGGATGATGGGGGGACTGGAGCATCTCCCCTACGAGGAAAGGCTGAGGGAGCTGGGCTTGTTCAGCCTGGAGAAGACAAGGCTGAGAGGGGATCTCATCACCACCTACAAATATCTCAAGGGTGGGGGTCAGGAGGATGGAGCCAGACTCTTCCCAGTGGTGCCCAGCGCCAGGACAAGGGGCCATGGGCACAAACTGAAGCAGAAGAGGTGCCAGTTGAACGGAAGGAAGAACTTGTTGACTGTGAGGGTGACCGAGCCCTGGCCCAGGCCGCCCAGGGGGGCTGTGGAGTCTCCTTCTCTGGAGATCTTCAACCCCCGCCTGGATGAAGTCCTGTGTAACATGCTCTAGGAGAACCTGCTTTAGTAGGGGGGTGGGACTAGATGATCTCCTGAGGTCCCTTCCAACCCTTGCGATTCTGTGATTCTGTGATATACATATATACACACAGACACACACACACACATGTATACATGTATATAGACATACAGGTATATACAGGTATATACACACATATACATATATATACACACATATACACACATATATGTGCTTTAATTGGCCACCTGCCATTTCCCGTCAGCGCACTGTAAGTGTTTTGTCACAGCAGGAGCAGAGGACACAGGTACCCCAGTGCTCAGCACCACCACTGTCTCGTCGTCTCCACCAAAGCCAACCCTCCCTCCTTCTCCATTTCAGGAGAGTGAAAGCACTCGGGCTGCATGTCACTGGGCAAATTAACGGGATAAGGATCCATTAAAGGCTATTAAGTACAAAGACATTGCCTCTGGCTCAGGAAGACTCTGAACAGAAAATCGCTGCAGGCAGGAACAACATTTTGGGTTGCTTATTCTGTTCTTGTAACCACAGGAAGCACCTGCATTGGCCACCGTGTACCTGCATTGGCCACCATGCACCTGCACTGGCCACCGTGCACCTGCATTGGCCACCGTGCAGCACCCAGTACTGGCCTGGAGGACCCGTGGGGTGCTCCAGAGCGGCCACCCTCACGCTTTCACCTTGCATGACTACGCACTGTCCTGTGGGGATGCAGCTAAAACCCTCCAATCTTTTCCAGTTCAACCCATCAAAATCTGTCGGAACGTCACGTTTTCACAGCCAGCATCAGCGTCGTGACTGCGATCCCAGCAGATCCCAGCCGTTCTTTAGCAGAGCAGTCCAGTTGATCACAAATTTCCATGCATGGGCTGCCTCAGAATGCCAAGACCAACTGGACTATGATGTGCAAGAAGCCACATACGATGAGGTCCAGAAGAGGCTGACATCCTCCTGACACGTAGCCCTGGGGACTTCAGGGCGGAGCGATGCGGTCCTGCTCCTGGCTCAGGGTGCAGGTAAAGGCACATGTGTATGCACGACCTCCTCCCCTTCCGCTGCCAGTTGATTCTGGGGAGATGGGGCCAGAAGGAGCAGAACTGCCCCCAGCAGGACAACCCAGGCACTTTGCTGCCAGCTGCCCTCTTTCATGAGGGTCCCTGGAGACCGGGTTGTAATCAGATGGGGTGGCTGCTTGACTCCCTTCCCCCCGCTTCCCAGTGCCCTCCTCCACAACGCAGGCTTTTTGTACAGACAAATACTTCTGAGGCACGCGTGTGACATTGGAGGGGACTTCCCTCGGGTCAGAGGGAAAACCGGAACAAGCCAAAGCCAAGATGGGCTCCTCTGCAGCAACAGACGGCCCACAGATCGTATGGCGAGCACCTTTCTCCAAGTACAGGTTTTGTTTTGCCTTACACAGAAAATAAACTGGCCTGAAGGAAAGGGTCTGAACAAGGGGCCCGAGCTGGCAAGGGAGGCTGGGAGCACGCATCACGTCGTGTGCAGGTCTGGGGGTCACTACCCAAACAGCAGGATTACTCCTGTGGAGATGCAGATCAACAAGAGGGCTTAAAAGCTGCATCAGCCTACATCTGCTGGTCGGGAAACTCTGAGAACTGGCGAGGTTGGAAGGGGACTCCCGAGATCATTGGGTCCAACCCCCTCGCTCAAGCAGCACGTGCAGGACCACGGCCACTCAGGTTTCTATCATCTCCACAGTTGTTGGAGGCTCCCCAGACGCAGGGCTTTGCCTTCCCCTCGTCTGAACTTCACGAGGTTCCTCTCCGGCCGTTTCTCCAGCCTGCCCAGGACCCTCTGGATGGCAGCACATCTACCTGGTATACCAGCCACTCCTCCCGGTTTTGTACGGGCTGCAAACCTGCTGAGGGTGCTGAGGTCACTGATGAAGATGTTGAATGGTACTGGCCCCAGTATTGACCCCCCGGGTACTCTGCTAGGGACTGGCCTCCAGCTGGGCTTCGTGGCGCTGATGACAACCCTCTGGGCCCGGTCAGTCAGACCCTTTTCAATCCACCTCGCTCTCCACTTAGGTAACCATACTTTGTCCATTCATCTACGAGGGCCTTACATGAGAAGTGTCAGAAGCCTTACCGGAGCCCAGACAGACAGCATCTACCGCTCTCCCCTCATCCAGCAAGCTGGGCAGCTCACTGTAGAAGGCGATCGGCCTGGTTAAGCAGGATTCCCCCTTCACAAATCCAGGCTGGCTACTCCCCATCACCACCTTGTCCTTCACATGTTTGGAAATGGTTTCCAGGGTTGGTTGCTCCACCACCTGCACAGAGGTCAAGCTCAGACCAACCAGCCTGGGGTTCCCCACGCTCTCCTCCTTGCCCTTCTGGAAGACAGGAGTGGCATTTGCTTTCTTCCAGCCATCAGGAACCTCTCCTGACCACCATGGCCACTCAAAGATGATCAAGAGTGGCCTGGCAAAGCCATCAGCCAGCTCCCTCAGCACACATGGGTGCTTCTCAACGGGCCCCATGGACTCACGTCTGTCCCGTTTGTTTGAATGTTCCCTAACCTGATCCTCCTCCACCCGGGCAAGTCCTCCTTGCTCCAGACTTTCCCTCAGGTCTGAGGGGCCGGGGATGGCCGAAGGCAATCGGTAAAGACCGAGGCAAAGGTGCATTCAGCATCTCAGCCTTCTCCCTGTCCTTTGTCGTTAGGGTCCCTGCCCCATTCCGCAGCAGACTCGTGCTTCCTCCGGTCTTCCCTTCTCTGCTGATGTCACTTGCTGAATCCTTTTCCGTTTCCCTTCACATCCCTCGCCAGATTCAACCCCAGGTGGGCTTTGGCTTTCCTAACTCCATCCCTGCAGGATGAGGCAGTGTCTCTAGGAGCCTCCCAGGTCACTTCTCCCTGCTTCCACCCCTTGTACACCTCCTTCTCAAGCCCGAGTTGAGCGGGGAGCTCCTTGCGCTGCCCCTGCCTCATTTCCTACTTGTCAGGATGGGCCGTTCCTCTGCTTGCAGGAGCTTGTCCTGGAATAGCAACTACCTCTCTTGGACACTTCTTCCTTCCAGGATGGCACCCCATGGGATTCTGCTGTGCAGATCTCTGAAGGGGCTAAAGTCTGCTCTTGAGACATTCAGGTCAGATGCCCAGGCTTCCTCCACCACAGGGAGAGAGGAACGGGACCGCTGTTGGCCAGGTGCCTGACCACAGAACCATTTCAGCAGCTACAGAAGATATCAAGGAGAAGGCTGTGCCTTGAAATCCACTCCCTGTAGGGCTGGGAAACCTCGCTTCGGGCTCCAGAGAAAAGCCCACCTCACCCACAGGTCACAGCAGCAGCCATGGCGGGTCAGGCCAGCCGTCCCGACATCCCAGCAGCAGCTGGTAACGGGAACACCAGGAGGAAAGGAGCAGAGCCAGAACATGGCCACGCTTCAACACCAGGCGCTCCCACCCTCTGCTGCTGGATGATAAGCGAGTGCCTGAGGCAGAGCCGGTCTCTTCGTACTCAGAAGCCTGCAGACAATTCTTCTTCCTCGGATTTGTCCTGGTGCTTTCTGAACCCCTGCCAGTTTTTAGCCCTCAGAGAGTTGCGTACCAAGGAGTCGCACAGGTTTGGATGAAGAACCACAGATCCGTCTCATTCAGCGCCTTGTGTTCTTGCGCAGGGAGAGGCAAAGGTGCCTCTAGTCCACCTTCTCCCTACCGCTCATTTACGGGCTCCTACCAACCCCCTTCTCCTTCAGCACCATCTTCCAGGCATGAGAATTCCAGCCTGTTCAGTCTCACCTCTTCAGAAGATGCCTCACGGTTTTGCGCACGTGTCAGTTTTCTTTGCCAACTTTGACCTCCCAAGGCTGAACAACCACCACTGCATGCAGGCTTCAAGATGGGTACAGCACGGAGTTAGACAGGGACATTAATAATTAGGTTTTTCCATTGGGTTCTTTTTTCCTTTCTTAACAATCCCAAAAATTCCTTTTTTTTTTTTTTTTTTTTTTCCCCAGGTCGGGCCTGGAATCCCAGCGAGCCCCAAGTGTTGCCCCTGAGCAGAGGGCAGCCCAGCACCCTCCCTGGTATGAACCACTGCCACCGCGTCTCCTCCCCACAGCGTTACTCCTCCTGTGGCGCTGTTGGTGTTTGGCTGCCGCTCGAGCACCAAGCACCCCGTGCCAGCAGGGACCCCTTCGCAACCGCTGCAGCTGCATTTCCCGACCTACTCTTTCGCCCGGTGTTTTGAATGCCTCGGTGCTAAAGGAGATGTTTTCCCTGTGACGTCACAGTGATGTCAGACCTTTATTCCTAAGAGCTGAAAAACCTTTAAGGGCCGGAATACCTCACCGGATTTCTTCTGGTGCATGTTATCTTGCATGCACCAAAATATTATTTTTCTTTTACTACCACGCTGTTTATCAACCCAGCTTGACACAATCCCATCCACTGACTCTTTTTTTGCTTAAGGAATGTGATTTTGACACATCTGCCAACTTTTACCTATTTCCTGCCCTTTAAGACCAAGAGCAAGCGGTGACCCCAGCACAGACCTTCTGGGGGTTCCCTGTACGTTCAGCCGTTGCCTGTTTCCCTCCTCTATTTTATTTCTTTACTGTTTTCTGAGTCGCAGCAGCATTTTCTCATTTGCCCCACGATTGGTTAAGGATATGAAGAGCCCTGACGCAGCACGCCACAGGGCTTTCGAAAATCAAAACAAGGTACACACAGAGCTTTGAGTCAAAAGTGCTCAGAACCACGGAGACAGATTTGGGACAGGAAGCCCGGTAAACCAGGATGCATTCACCGCTTTGTCCATAAGCTCCAGGACTTCAGGATAACTTTGGTTTTGCAGAAGGAATCCTCACAGTTCGCTCCTGCCACGCTGTAAGCAGTAATGCCCATCTAATTAATGACCAACAGTTTTTAAGAGCACTAAAGCTTACCTGCAAGCAGAGTCCGTATTCCACAGAGTAACCCTACATTCACCCCTCAAATACAGACACCCAGCACCAAAAGTGCCTTCCTGAATCCATCAGCAGACCCGTTCCTACAACCCAGCCTCCCATGAACGTGTCCACCAGCCACACGCACTCAAGGCCGGGCACAAACCAGCAATGTCACCCTGGCTTTCAGGACTGATCCCCTGTTGAGTTTGACCACCTTCCCCAAGGTCACCCTCCATGCCGGGGCGCATACGCTCGGCTGCCGGGTTCCAGAAAAGGGCTGGTGAAGACCCCGTAGCGCAGGCAGCAGAGCCGGTTCTGCCGACAGACGGCAGCGCCCGCTGCCCTTGTGCCCCTCCCCACACGACAGCACCCTCTTCCCCGCCAGGGCACAGCTGTAACTCTGCTCCTGTGTCCAACGCATGTTCTTCAGTTCCCGGAGCACACCAAAACCTCTCTAGAACGTTTGTTCCCCACCTGAGACATGAGCCAGGCTGCCCTGCAGCTTCAATGCTCTCCTTACCTAGGACTTGTAATTTAGACTGTAACCGAATTGACCACAACAACCGGAACAGGTTCCTTCCCATGAAATCAAAAGCACGTACGCTGCTCGGTCAGGAGGAGGAGATGCTTCCTCCATGGGAATGAATCTCCTCGTAATCGCCAAGCAAAGGTGCGGCTGCTTACCTGTGAGAGGTGAAGTTGTCGTAAGAGCCCACAGTATAATGTCGGAAGAGACGCTTGGTTCTGTCTTCTCTGGTTTCTACAAGAAAAAAAAACCACATCACAAAGCTGAGAGTTAAAGGAACGCTTCTCCCTTGTCTCTGCTTCCCCTACATGTGTACAGAGTGAATCCTGCTTTCATGCGAGCATCTATCATTAAACAAATGATAATCTGTGTGCAGACACACGTCAACGTGAGCCGTCCCATGCATGCTTGTGTACGGTCCCGCATGCGCACCAACAGCTTCTGTGAATAGAAGATCTCTCCACTAGAACTTCTAAGCCACATCAAGGCGCCAAATTTCACCCAGACTCCAAAGCAGAGCCAAAGAGGAGGCTCAGCGCCCGTGAGGCAAACACACGCTCCACGTCCTGAGGCAGCAGCCAGATCCCTTCCCCTTGTTCTCTTTGGCCACGTCAGTCTTGCACGTCTGAAGGCAGAGGGGTGCAATTCCCACAGACGAGATGGTAACAGCCCTGGTCAGCCTTCCTGCTCATCCGGCGGTCACCGACCTCTCCAGGTGCACATGCGTTACGAGGGAGGAAAGCCAGGAGCCCAGGGAGACTGCGGCTGCCGCTCGTCTCTCAACCCTGGCACTGCCCCAAGAGCACCGTGGCCAGAGGCAGGGCTGTTCAGGCCACCCCTGTTGGACCAAATCTCCCCATTAGGGTGCCACAACTCAGGGGTCCACTTGCCTGCTTCAGAAGCATGAACAAGCTAGAGACCCCGCCAGCCCGATCCGTGAAGCCAACGGCAGGAGAGATGCTGAAGGTAGCTGGACCCACGGCTCATGGACAGAGGTGCCACTGCAGGCGTCCGAAATATGGTCAGCAGCTAATGGCTCAAGAGGAGACGTGACAGGGAGGTGGAAAAGAATTTAAGCTACCATTGTCCTAGCAGGGAAGGAACTCGCATTATGCTACCGAACCTGAATTTATTACCTGACCCAGGATCAGTACCCGAGTCGCCCTGCGGAAGGCAGCTGGCTCCTCGCACTAACCCGAGTGTGTCACATCAAACCAACTCATCCGCGGCTACTGTAGGTGGATGGGGCTCCATCAGTCAGGACACTCCACCCCTCCGCGTTGTCACCACTTCCTCGAGAAGCCCTCGCCGCTGCGCTACTGCCTGCGCACCAGGGGGGCTCCCGGCCCCGAGAGCTCAGCGGGTCTCTGGGCGCGTGAAGGAGGGCGCCCAGGTGGACGGGATGAATAAAGGGGATGAACGAGAGAGGGGATAAAGCGTGGGGTACGGGTGAGAGTCACCTTTCTTCTTCAGCAGGGACGGAACCTGTCGGCACCCAAAGCGGTACCAGCACAAAATAAACATTCCTCTTCCCTGTGCTGGAGTTCAGATCGGCAGCAGCGAGCGGGAAGGGGCTGCAAGAGCCGAGGGGCAGTTTGCACTGCTGTTACAGCACTCTCGGTCCAAGGAACTTTGTTCTACGCTCAGGATGGGATGCACTATCAAACCTTTCATCCAGGCCTCACGATCACATGAAACCAGCACTGCTGGCAGAGGGAAATGCTGCCACAGCAGCCCCAGTGCCAGTGTCCCACCGTGGGACAGGGACAGCCCCCGAGGCAGCGTGGCAGCAGTGTCACCCTGCCAACGCGCTGTCCTGCCTCCCACATGTCCCTAAGGGGCGCTGGCTGCCCCCCACTATCGACACCGCCTCCGGGGACTGGGCTGCAGCCTCTCGAATCCCAAGGGGGCCTCTGCATGGGGTCAAGACACAGGTACGTGCTTCAGCACGAATGTCCTGCTCCTGGGGAGCCTTGCCCCCAGCATGCACCTCCTCTCCCTGGTAATGGGCGATGGGACGAGGGGCAGCGGCCTCAAGTTGTGCCAGGGCAGGGTGAGGTTGGGCATGGGGAACAATTCCTTCCCCTTGGGGCTGTCAGGGGCTGGAAGGGGCTGCCCAGGGAAGGGGTCGAGTCCCGACCATTCTGGGATTCCATGTTTCTATGATTTCGCATCAGAACGTGCTTACTGCTGGCCAGGCTGAAGAACAGTTACCTTTACCAAAGCTCAGAAAGAAAATCAGCAGGCACAGCACTGCTTTATACCACTGAAAGCACAGCTTTGCTTTTCCCCCCGATTCTCATTTTTCTGCTCCTCCTGTATGTTTGGTTTTGGGGTTGGTTTCTCTTTTTTTAGCTTTCCTTTCTCTCCCAGAAGAGCTGAAGAACAGCCCTGGCGTCCTGGGACTTGGTCCCCCCAGAATGACGTCCCACGCCACGTGGTTCGGGCTCTCCCCCCTGCCCGGTCAGGCAGCCCCCTCGCAGCTGTCTCCAAAGTGGGGTGCAGGAAGGAAACATTTCTTTGTACCATTAATCACATTTTAAAATATTTTTTAAATGCTGTTTATCCTTATCTCACTGGTTTTTTTTATTTTCTATTTCTGCATGCGCTTTACGGTGCATGCCATGTATTAGCAGAGTGGCACAGGTAAATAACTCATAAGGAAACCTATGTGTGCGGGGCGGGCATGCCCAACCGTATTTTTTTACCAAGGGGGATGTGATCAAAACGGTGAGACCCCAAGGCACGGGACGTGCAGCATCCCAGAGTTAATGCAGGTGCTCTGGCAATCCCCCTGCGGAAAGAAGTGGGTGCAATCCCCCCGCGAGCCTGTGCAGACAGTGAGGACAAGGTGCCCACGCATGCCAGGTGAGGTGCAGCCCAGCCCTCGCGGTGCCACAGCTTGGGGACATTCAGGGGACACCCCCGTGCAGGGAGCAGCCCTGGGGACAGAGAGCGCTGCTCCAGCCTTGCCGCTGTGCATTGCCCAACGCCTTTACCTAATCCGGAGGGAGATTTCCTGGAGCCTGATGATACAGGGGGGGCTGGTGGCTCCCCGTGAACCTTCCAACGGGGTGGTTGTCCACCGAGCGCCATCCCCACAGTCCTGGGAAAAGCTGTCTCGAAGAACCAAAGAATCAATCTCACTGGCAAAGCCAGGCTACGGCAAGAAATGGAGGGGTTAAGGACCGATCGGCACAGCCACGCGCTGCGAGGAGCTGAAGGAGAGAACCCATTTGCCTGGATCAGCCGAGGCAGCTCCTCACCTTGCTCACCATCCCCTGCGGAGGCAGAATGCCGTTGGTGCCGAGCGGGGCGGGGGTGCCGGGCTCGACCCCCAGCAGCACAACCAGTGCACGCGGCGGCCGTAAGGAAAAGGAGGCACCAGGGGGTCTCACGGTGGGGGCTGATGTGCTGGCGGGGAGGTACCT
>NW_009258310.1:149353-151319 GCF_000687185.1 Egretta garzetta
ACCGGCTCCCGTCCCGATGCTGCAGGAGCGCCCAGACAACGACAGCAGGGAGCAACCCCCCGCTCCCGTGCTGCCCACACGCCATGGCACAGCTGGGATCCCGCAACACCTTCCCCCGAGGAACGAGGCAAGACAGCAGAGGCCTAAAATACACTTGAAACATCAGGACAAGTCTTGCGCCTTGTGCTGGGGAACAAGGTGGCACCCACAACTCTTTACAACTCGACACAGACGTAGGAAAAATGGGAGGGGGGAGAGGGAGGGAAGGAGGGTTCCCGTGGAGGTGCTGGCATGGCACAGCCCGAGCAAGTCACGACAGCGGTGGTGAGGACACCCGCCCTCTCTGCCTCACGGCACGTGAAGATGCTCTTCAGCGAGAGATGCCACAGTGCCCCTAGACCCCTGCGAGGCAAGGAGCATGCTGCTGCTGCGGCGTTCAGCCAGGCACCCCCTCCTCCCGCCCTGCGTCCCCCCTCACTCCGCTTCCCTCGCCCCCCGTGCCGCTGCTTCAGCCCCTTCTCCTCCTCCGTACTCTGCCTCCTCCTCTTAGAATCATAGAATAGCTTAGGTTGGCAAAGCCCTTGAAGCTCCCCCAGCCCAACCGCCCCCCTACCCCTGCCATCCCACCCCCAAACCCTGGCCCTCAGCACCGCCTCTGCCCGGCTGTTAAATCCCCCCAGGGCTGGGGACTCGACCCCTTCCCTGGGCAGCCCCTTCCAGCCCCTGACAGCCCCAAGGGGAAGGAATTGTTCCCCATGGCCAACCTCACCCTGCCCTGGCACAACTTGAGGCCGCTGCCCCTCGTCCCAGCGCCCCTTCCCTGGGAGCAGAGCCCGACCCCCCCGGCTCCCCCCTCCTCTCAGGCAGTTGTAGGGAGCCATGAGGGCTCCCCTCAGCCTCCTCTGCTCCAGGCTGAACACCCCCAGCTCCCCCAGCTGCTCCTCTTCACCCCCTGCTTCCCTCCAGGCGCAGACGGACACGTGTACCTCATCGGCACTGCGCCCTACCGATCTCATCCCAGATAAAAGACGGGTGGTCTGGTGACGGGGGCCGGATTTATGGGCTGTCCGCAGCCCGGAGGCTCGCTCTCCTCCCGGCTCCTAGATATGGCTGCTGCTGAGCGCGTGTTTAGCGGAGCCGCCACGGAGGCAGCAGGGGCCGGGGCTGACGGATGGCGAGGAGCACAGTGCCTGGGGATAGGTATGGAGGGGGAGGCTCTGTATTTAGGGAAGAGGGAGCAGGAGGGCAGCCCGGCGGGCTGGGCTGTGCCCACGGGGCGGCAGGGGCGCATCCCGACGCACACAGCAGCGCGGGCAGCCTGCGAAGGACAGGCACCGCCCGGGGAACAGGAGCAGGGAACACGGAACGCCGGACAGCTACAGCCTGGAAAGCAGGGGAGCACGCAGACGGGGGCAGGCTGCATTCAAGCTGCTCCGCATGCTGCCCGAAATGCGCTTTTGTAGTTTTTAAAATGCAATTCTTTCTAGGTGAGTCTGCCTGATACGTGAGATAAAAACACGGGAATATTAACGTCCACGGCTGACCGGGAGCAGCCTGGGCATGCCAGGGAAAGGCTCTGGGAGAGAAGCAGCTCTCACGCAAAGGGACCGGGCAGGGCAGGCTGGCGGGAAGCATGGGTGCCATTCCCACGCACCCTCCAGCGCCTGGGCTGTCCCCATCCTCTCCTCTCTTGGGCACCAGCACTGGGCTGCAAACGGAAAAAATAACTCTATAATAATAAATATATGTGAAAATAACCCTTTTTCTTTCTACTGAATGTTGGAATTGCATTCCTAAATACCGCTTAGAATTTAATTCAATTTAACCTTATTACATGCAAGATTT
This sequence comes from Egretta garzetta, assembly GCF_000687185.1. Classification (NCBI taxonomy): domain Eukaryota; kingdom Metazoa; phylum Chordata; class Aves; order Pelecaniformes; family Ardeidae; genus Egretta; species Egretta garzetta. The sequence continues at coordinate 151,199 of NW_009258310.1, forward strand.
ATACACCCCTCCTTATTGGCAGCAATCTCTCTTTCAGCGTCTGTTTTGGACACGAGCAGCCCCTGTACAGCAGGCGCCGTCGGAGGGGAACAGGCAGAAGCACCCCACACCCCAGGGCAGC
>NW_009258310.1:151420-152143 GCF_000687185.1 Egretta garzetta
GAGTCGCGGGTTGGAAGCCGATCCCTGTAACCACTGGATGCGGCCGCAGGGACGGGACAGTCCTCACCCACGAGCTACGCCGAACGGCCTGAGCAGTGAGGGTCATGGCAAAGCACAGAGCCGCCGGGCAGGTGCAGAACTGAGGGAGGTGGATTCCAGCCGGAATCCCTGGGAGTCGAGAAAGCGGGTTTAGAATAGATTCCATCCTCAAAGCCGAAATGCTGACTAAAAGCAGTAACACGCGGGTCGGGGGAGACGTGGGCTTGGGAGCAGAGGCGGCTGGGGTCCGTATTCGTGCTTCTCAAGTACACGGACACTTCTTAGAATAAAATCACAGAATCGTTTAGGTTGGAAAAGCCCTTTAAGATCATCAAGTCCAACTGTTCCCCTAACCCTGCCATCCCACCACTAAACCCCGTCCCTAAGCACCTCATCTATCCTTCTTTTAAATACCTCCAGGGATGGGGACTCGACCACCTCCCTGGGCAGCCCATTCCAGAGCCTGACAACCCTTTCGGTGAAGAAGTTTTTCCTAATGTCCAGCCTAAACCTTCTTGTGCCAGCACGCCCACGGAGGTGGCTCACGGATGCCCCGTCTCTGTTTCAGCGATCCCTGGTGGGAGGAGGGATTCATGGTGCGGGAAGAGGCCCTGCATTTGGCCGATGGGCTCAGCGAGTGCCGGCGGTGGGCAGCCTCACCCCCTGGCAGCGGCCGGACCACTG
>NW_009258310.1:152545-153678 GCF_000687185.1 Egretta garzetta
AGCCGCCAGCCTTATTTCAAGTGCACGTGGGCGTGGGAAGCCCTGAAGGGAGACTGCTCCCCTTCCCACGAGGCTGCCAGGAGAACAAACTCGTGCGCGTCCCTGCGGCACTGGGACCTGCTGGCCGAAGCCGGAGAGAAGCCCACGAACGTATTTGCTTGGCGATTTGTGGTATTGCTGTGTTTTATGCAGATCGGTTGATTAATTCATGCTCTCCCCATGACCAATCTTCATCCGATGAAGTTCACACAACTTTTCTCCGAGCGCGAATACTTCCAGAAGCCTTGCTGCATCGCTCCTGGTTTCATGCAGCAATTTACATACAAGACGAGATCCATTTGGTGGGACTGTGCCCTGCGTTACATGAACGCACCGGCGAGGTAACGGTGTTGGTCCCTCTCGTGCGTGATTTATGAGTTACACTTGCAGTACAATTACACTCGTTAGAGTTTTTAGCTTATCTGTAACTGAACGAAGCGCCAATCAAATGAAAGTTCTGAGTCCAGGAGCAGCAGCGGCGCGTTACCTCACACGGGGGCTCAACAGCCAGGCTGCCAGCCTGGGGGGCCGGAGGGTGGCACAACGCTGGACCACAAACGCAGAGGAGCAGGACCTGTGCTCAGCAGGCGGCCTCCACGGCTGCTCCACAGCGGTTGAGCTGCAGTTCTGCAACAGCGGCCTTCCCAGAAGTGCCATCCGGGCCGCTGCAGTCATTTCTGCCTGAGCCCTTGGGCCGCACGGAGGGGTCTCACTCTGACTTCGCCTTCCTCCAGCGCGGTGCCGAGGTGCTCGGGGCGGGCAGCCCTCGCCCGCTGCCTCCTCGGAGGCCATGGCGCGTTGGGGGAGGCACCGGGGGCCGCTGCCCAGGCAAACTGCTCATTCTGGAGACGCTGCCCCCGTCACCTCGTCCCTTGGGAGAGACCCACAGCTCCTCTGCAGCACTAGGGGAGAGGGGGGTGACAACACCATCCCCACAGGGATTTTTTCTTCTGGTTTGTTGTTTTGTTTGGTTATTGTTTTTTGTTTTAAACAGATGCAAACTAAGTCTGTGGGTATCAGGAGCCTCCACAAGCTGCTAGCTATCTCCAGGGAAGATCGTTTGTGCCAACCGTTCCCACAGCCAAATCCCATGG
>NW_009258310.1:153750-162075 GCF_000687185.1 Egretta garzetta
AGACCACACGAAGCAAAGGGGGGGCTCGGAAGCACAGGGACCCTGCCCGGGCATGAACACCCAAGCAAACACCCCCAGCACTCGCAGCCTGGGCTCCTTTGCCACGTCCCCACCCGCCGCCGGGCACACGTCGCCTCCCCCCAGACCAGGGACAGGAGCCATGTGCGTGGCACACGAAGCCCCAGGAGCCGCCTCCCCGTTACGGGGACCATTGCTCTGTTGACGCCGCAGGGGCCGAATTCCTCGGCACAGCCCGGACGGGCGTTTTCGCTCCCAACACTTGGCCGTGTCACTGCCCCACCATTACAGGGACATTGCTCCTGGGAGCCAGGGGAACTGGGGGAGGCAGCAGCGGGCGGCGCGGCACGCACTCAGTGTGCTCCTTCTCCATGGCTCGCAATGCAGGGGAAACACGAACACATTTTCTGTGGAGAGCTTCTCATCGGGGGCTTCCCTCCCACCGGCGCGCAGTCGGGAACCAGGGCACCTACACCAGGGACAGAGCTGTGGGATGGCGCAGAGGTGATGCCGAGCGGCCTTTGGTTTGCATAGTCATGTGCTTTTCCCTCCTTCCCAGACCTCGAGGGTTCAGCAAACGGCACGGCAGCACTTGACGCTGCTTCACCCTTTTACTGCCGCGGCCGTCAACACTCCACACAACAGGGGGACACGGCCCAAGGGTTGCCCTGAAATCCTGCGTATGACAGCACTGAGACAGAGCTTCCAGCGTCCGAGCAACAATGAGGTAGAATAAAAGCATCTTCATGGAGACGCATGAAACCTGCACCGGGTGGAGCAGAGGAGAGAGGTGTTCATCCATTACGGCACAGGGGAGCCACCTTGGACTTTGCCTGGGGCCAAGGAGGAGATAGCGTCAGGACATTACAATTGTCTCCCCAAGCACATGAGAAGGTCATTGGGAAGACGGAGCAAAGTTCTTCACCAAGGCGTTGGGCAGGAGCTACCCTCCAGGGGATGCACCATCTCCCTTTTACACCAGTGAACCTACCCAGAAACCTTGTGTGCCAACTGCACGACCACCCCATGTCCCCATGTTTTCTAGGGAAAGCCACCTGCAGAAATTTCCCACGGACGATCCAGCTCACCAAAGCACGCCCGGTACTGACCCACACCAAGGGGCTGAGTTCTTTATCCCCATGCACACAGGCAGAGCTGCAGCCCTACAAATGCAGCACCGCATCTGTCCTCAACAGAAAGACGCCGCCACAGAGAGGAACAGTCACACCAAAAATGGGGTGTTTCTAGTAGAGTGAGGTCTCCGGGGTGAAAAGGACCATGCTGAAGATAGGACAGCAGCCAGGCCTGTGGACATTTTAGTGTCCACAACACTCAGGGCAGCCTGCCCTGAGGTTCTGGCTATGAGCTGGATCTTAACCAAAGCCCATAATGTCCTTTGTGGAGTTCACAGGGCACGCGGATGCCAACACAGCCAAGCTATTTGAGGGTGGCATACCTTCTAAATGAAGTGCGCCTGGTCATCTGGCAAACTAGAAAAATAGAAATGCCTCTGGACCATGCTCTTTTGCCCACAGTATCTAATTTTCTTGAGTCCTCACCTCAAGGCTTAGCTTAATGAGGCCTTCAAGTGGTAGCCAGGGCCATCAAAGTAAGGTACATAATGGGAATTCAGGATCTTTCTTGGATGCTGGTGCTAGGTCTATTTTTAGAGGTGCAGGTTTTAGCAGGGTAGGGAAGTGCCAGATGGCCGCAGCAGAGTCCGTTACGGCCTCACTGATGGCCAGGGTCACTTTAACAGAAGCGCGATGGTGACAGACATCCAAGAGCACATATGCTCACACTGCGCAGAGCGTGCAGAGAAGCAAGAAGTCCGACATCCTGCCGAAGAGGCCCCGAAATGATATTCAGCAGACCCCGCAGAGAACGGGGAGCAGCCTTCCCATGAGGGATCACGCCTCTGTGACAAGCTGCTCTTCGAAGATCAACACCTGGCCAAGAGAGGGGATCGCAAAGAGGAAAGAGGGGAAGCTGGCAAGTGAGGTTTTTGCCTCTGCAAAAACTCATTGCCAAGCTAGGAAACCCACAGTCAGCACAATCAGCCTGGAACTTGGTGCCAGTTATGGAGAATGGGGATTCGGGAGATATGGGCCCTCACGGGGCCACTGAGCATGGTGACCCTGCAAGCGGTGCAGGAATTACAACCAGAGCTGAGAGAGCTGGGCTGGTTCAGCCTGGAGAAGAGAAGGCTGAGAGGGGATTTCATCAACATGTACAAGTATCTCAAGGGTGGGGGTCACAAGGATGGAGCCAGACTCTTCCCAGTGGTGCCCAGCGCCAGGACAAGGGGCCATGGGCACAAACTGAAGCAGAAGAGGTGCCAGTTGAACGGGAGGAAGAACTTGTTGACTGTGAGGGTGCCCGAGCCCTGGCCCAGGCTGCCCAGGGGGGCTGTGGAGTCTCCTTCTCTGGAGATCTTCAACCCCCGCCTGGACGCTGTCCTGTGCCCCCTGCTCTGGGTGAGCCTGCTTGGGCAGGGGGGTGGCACTGGGTGAGCTCCAGAGGGCCCTGCCAACCTCCGCCAGTCTGGGATTCTGGGATTCTGTGAGCCTGGGGAGGATCATTCGTGTTTCTGCCTGCTGATCCTCAAACATTACATTCCTGCCGCAGAAGGAGCAGGAGAGCAATGGGCAGAGAGGTCCTTCAGTTGTATGCTGACAGCTGGGGGGCCAAAAGGCACCGCTAACGATCCCTTCTAGATCTGCCTTAGCAAAAGACTGGCTTGCTTAATTGCTCTAGGATTCAGCAACAAGAAACGAAAGTACTGATGACATGGCATCCTCCAACTCGAGCAGTAATATGAAAAATGGGAGCAGAGGGAACCTTAAGCCCATTAAGGATCTGTAACGTGTCACTGACCCATCCATGCCAAGAACACGGTGCTGGGGGAAGTCAAGTGGAAAGATTTCATCAGGTCTCCTCACTCAGGGTGCTGGTAAAGCCCTGGAAGAGTTACGCCCCTTGTTCTTAGGCTTAGTCCTTGGCACCAGACCCGCTGTCCTTGGGACTGGCTTTGGGATTCCCAGCTGGGAAGACCTTTTCAGGATGGTTTCAGGGAGGCTTTGCGTGCTGGCAGTCAGCAGCAGTCGGTGCAGAAGCTCTGCACAAAGAGTGTGCTGGCAAAGGCTTCATTTTTTTCCCCTCAGCACCTGGAGTACCGGAATCGTTACTAAGCCTACGGAACACAACCTCCACAGATTTGCCTTCCCTCCTTTTGGAGCCTTCACTCTGCCATAACTGCGGCAATGAGATCCATGACTGCACACTGTGTGGAAATTGTTCACTGGGGGAGCTGAGCTTGCTGCCGAATTCTATCGACTGCCCCCTAATTCTCATGTTTAGACCAACAAGAAACCACTGAATTCTCCATACTTTCTCAGACCCCCCCCCCGTGCTCTCCTGACAATCTCCCCACACTTGCCTCTAGCTTAGCCTCTCCTCATCTGGAAATAGCCTCATGGCCCACCACTGGCCATCTCCATCTGCTGCAGAACCTGCCTGCTTGTTCCTGTCCTTTGCTGCTTCTCTTTCAACCAGTCTGGGTTTTTTGAAGCAGACTGAGAAAGCCTACTTAGCAGCTTTCTGAAAGCGCTGCAACGCTACATCAATCCTCGTCCCAGTGGTTGTTGACTCCTTCAAAGACTTGTAGGACATCCAGTGGGCTCCCCCCTAAAGAGGTTTTAAAAGAGTCAATAGAATATTGCTTTATTCCAGTTTTCACTAATTTGCAAGATGGGGAAAAAATAAATAAAAGCACAGGTACTGGTGTTCATCTCCTGGCAGTGGTGCTTGTCTGTTACAGCAATGAAAAATAATGCAGTCAAGGCTGGACTCCTTAAGCCAGGCTTTTTTCCCCCTCATACACAGACAAGATGATGCCTGCTGGCTGGAGCTGTTGTCCCAGTGGTACCTACAGGATATGCTCAACAACAGCCGTGAGAGAGGAGGACCTCAGAATTAGCAGCACCAGGGCAGAGTTCTTAGCCAAATCCTTTTAAGGGTCCCACTGGTGGTCTCTGGAAGAACATTTGCAATAAGCCCTGGAATGCGGAGCAAGGAACTGAGGAGCAGAAGGGAGCTGAGTCGGTGGCGAACGTTTAAAGGACAAGTGAGGACGACTCTTGTAGTTACGGCATGAACGACTGACACTGATCCTGAGGTACGTGTACAAGCCAATAAGAACTTGATTATTTAACAATTTGATTAGGTCACTTATTTTGATGTCACTCAAATGGGTCGCCTGGAAGGTACCAGCAATGCTCAGTCGTGTTTTACCTTCAGTGCATGCATCACAAACCAACCACAAAGTTACAGAGCAGATCCGGGTTGCCTAAGAGAAGCTTAACCTTAACCAATGCTCCACGCTTAGCAGAGAGACACGGGGCCCAGCAGGACCACCCACGCCACCCGGGCTCCTGGTGCTTCAGGGAAGGACAAGCACCACCGAGGCCTCCAGACGCGGATGCCTCTGATTCGAACTTCAGCCGCCTGAACCAAAAAGCTCCCTGGAGCAAACTTGGAGGGCGCTGTCCCATAGACTCACGCCGGGGTTCAAACCGTGCAGGCCAGCCCTGCGGACGGGCACCTAATTAAGAGCAAGGTGTCCACCACTCACCAGCTGCCCAGCAGCCCGAAGCTCAACAAACACTTCTGGCAAGCTCCAGAGGAGAAGAAATGAAAAAGTTAGCTGAGAAAAGCAGGGAACTCGATACCGAAAGGATTTGTACCCATTTCTTTTGAGACTGTTGAGATACAGAAACAGTGGGAAGTGCGCAGTACAAGTGAAGAGCACCAGAAGGTATCAGCGACTAATGATGGTGCAGGTGCTGAAAAGAAGACAGAAAAAGGACTCACTGAGCTACGATCAAACCAGTGCCGGAAATGAGTAAAACATAAACCAGCCTGAAGCAGAAGTGATCAGAAGACGCTGACTACAGGAACTCACGGAGCATGGATGGACCCGCAGAAACACCAGAGCTGGAACACCAATGGCTGGTTGGTGGTCAAGTGGTCAAGCATCCAGGTGACCGCAGACAGGACTAACTCCTTTCAAGAGTTCTGGAATGAGGTGCAGGTAAGCCCGAGCCCCCCATGTGCAGACTGGTGCCTTGCTGAACCAAGGGAGATGCAGAATTTGGAATTATCCCACTGAGAGCCCACGGCATCGCCTCCCCTCCCAGGCTGCGGGGCGTAGCACCACAAAGCTCTGCTCCAGGGAGTCTCTTGTTCTTTGTGCTCTCTAACATCAGCAATGCTATTCTGCTGAGGCCAGATCCTTCCTGCAGAGGCCAAACAGCGATCATGTGGGCTGGGGCTTTTTTCTTAAAAACTAAGTAATGCTACTTTTTATTTTTTCTTACAGACCTAAACAAATCAGCCCAGGAGAAACCACTTGAGGCAATTGCTGGCTTTGTATTTCAAATTCCCTTGCATTCCAAACAGTTCAGACGTCAGCCTAAGAGTGCGCTAAGACACCCACATCCATACTCCTTGGGGACCCAGTGCAAGCGAGACAAATGGGCTAAGAGCACCGAGGTTCATACATAATGGGCACGGGAGGCCTCGGTTCCTTGATACCCCCTGCTTGACCTCGGTACTCTTATACCCACCACTTTACGGGACACGGCTGCTCAGTTCATGCCCAGAACGCCTGTAGTACCTAAATCTGGCCGCTGAACTGCTCATGATACGTGTATGGGGTTTGTTGCTAAGGGGTATTAAGTGTTCTGTTACCAGAAGCATTAAGGAAAAGTGAACATGGAAAGAAACTTGTAAGTTCCCACTTTGAGAAGGGGAAAAACCAGCGAATCTAGCAGATAGCAGCTTTGAAACCTAAGCAGCACCTGGGGGTATTCGTAACCTCGACCTTTCTTCTTGACTGCAAGAGGAAGCTGCCAGAGAGCAGCAGCTTAATTAAGGCAGGAGGAAGGTTCAGGGAGACAAAGCGGGGCAGGGTTACAGGCGGCAGGGCCGGAGAGGAAGCCCAACGCAAGCAGCAACGTTGTGGAGACAGGGTCAGGTTTGGAAGTGAAAGAGAAATTACAAGGATTTTAAAAATGCTGGTATAGAAGTAGCCGGAGGACTCGCTCCCACCTCACGAGTGACGCACGTTGGAGGGGAAAGCAGTGCTGCTGGGAAGGCTGGACGGAGCCCGGGGGAGAGGAGAGGGTACCTGAGCCCTCAGAAGATGGATTCCATCTGCATGCTCGTGCAGCGGCGGCTGGCTGTGTTGGCCCCCGCTCTGCAAGCGACAGCCCCGTTGCTGTCTGCAACGCCTTCAGCCGCTCCCGCAGATGCTCCCATGAGCCCGTGTGCCACGTGCGCAGCCCCAGCCAGGACGGCAGCCAGCTGCAGGGAGCTCAACGCGCCATTTCTGTGGAATTGCTGAATTCCCGCTCCGTCAGGGAATCGTCGCCTTGCGAGTGGCCGAGTGGGAAGAGCCACCTCTCCGCAGCCAAGAGGCTGTGGTAAATGCAGACACATTTCTTTGAGTGTTTGAAGCAACCTGAGGCCTCGGATCTGCTCTTCACCACCACTGCGGGTGGAACCAAGCGGCTACAAGGACAGTGCAGGAGGTTGTGCCAAAGGCTTTGATAAAGGCCAGGGTGTACCACGATGCAGAGCCAGCCATTCCAGGGCAGAAGACCATCAGGCACGCCAGGCGGGATTTGCCCATGGTAAATCCATGCTGGTCATTCCACGCTTTTGCTCCCAGCTTTCCTCCCTCCTCCTGTCCCAAGCTCGGAGCCTTCTTCAGGTCTGTCTGGGCGAAGTCTGAGCACGGAGTGCGTGCTGGCCGGGTCACGCACGATGACTTGGTGGCCAGCAGGCCAAGCAGGGCTCCAGCTCAGTCCATGCTGAAGTCCTTCCCAGGACCATTGAAGGTCCAGACTGACGGGGGGGGCTGGACTCAGAGTCAGAAGGCGAAGCGCAGTCACAGCAGGGCAGTTTGCAGCACTCGTGCTGCTCCCATGCGAGCTGTCACTCGGCACCCTCTGGGAAAGCCGCCTCCGAGCTCGTCACCAAGCACACGCACTTGTCACGCAGCGCCGAGGCGCAGACCTGCTCTGCTGCGATGGGGCGTCTGTGTGTCCATCCTCTCACTGATCGCTCTGCAACGCCACATCAAAGAGATGGAAATGTAAAAAAGGGCCTTCCCTTCCCACGGGGGCTCTGGGGACGGTGCTCCAGCTCCCGCGACTGGGCTTGCGCCGTGATGACCCCCAGCCTGCTGCTCCCAGGCAGGCACCTCCTTAGCAGCTCCTTCCCCCACGCGGGGACTCTCAAAAAACCCACTCAGAAAAGCCGCAGTGTCTGGACTCGGTGCTTGCTGCTCAGCCAGGGCCGCTCCGTTCCAGCCCCAGCACGTTTAGCTGACGGAATTTTTTCATTCCCTGCTGTCCCTACATCCTCTCCGAGCACAGCCTTTCTTCAAAAAGCAAGGTATTTGTCAATGCTTTTGTCAAGTTTGTCAAAGCAGCGATTGCTAAGCCACAAGGTACGCAGGTGCTACATGCAAACCCCTACGACCAGCGCAACCCAACCCACACAAACGGCCACGGGGGACACCAACAGCACCCCAGCTGCAGAAGCACAGCTCCATGCCACCTCTCTGCACGCCGTCCAGCCTCCCTGGGGATGAGGCTGTTCTCCCCAGTAGTTCAATACCACCCCAGTCCTGCTGTAGGATGAAGCTCTCCAGAGGAGGATCACCGCCAGTTGAGGAAGACTCCATAATGTACAAAAGAGGAGGTAGAAGAGATGATTTGTCCTTCACATGCAGGACACACAGGGATGAAGTTATGAAACGGGTGCCATAACAAAACAAGCCGACCTCCCCAAAGCCTGGTGCAGACCTCCAGGAGGGCGACGATCAATTCACTGCAGGAGATTCAGAAGCTGTATTTCACTAAGGTACCAAAATCCTCCACAATCCTCCTCCTCCTCCTCCGCAACCTACGCATTTGTATCACCTGAGCTTGGCGTCGGAGACGAGTGAAGAACAACAGTGCCCTCTACCAAAAGAAACAGCCAACGACTCCTGCAACCTCCGGTCCTGAGCCCGAGCACTGGGGACAGAGACAGCCCTGCTCCCCAAAGGAAGAGGCTCGGGCTGGGCGCCGGGGGACGCAGTCTGGGCTCAGACCACTGAGGCCAAGCGTGCACACCAACACTTCATCTTCTCCAGTGGGGACGTGCTCCAGTGCCTCTGATGTACCAGGGCTGGGAAACATTTCTGGCTCTGTAACGCCACACGGGAACGGACGATCCAGACACAGCGAGAGTAAC
>NW_009258310.1:162243-163069 GCF_000687185.1 Egretta garzetta
TCCGCTGTGGCCGCTAGGGGAGCCAGGGAGGGGGCAGGTCCAGCCAGCAAGATGCTCTCCCATTAGACTTGTAAATAATTGAAGTACCCAATAATTGTTACTGCAATTTCAAAACATTTCTTAGATCTCGATCAAAAGGTGGTTCAAGCTCCTAATTCTGTCTTCAAAAAGCCTTCCCACAATGGGAAGAAGTGGTAACGCTTCCACCACTTCCACTGCTACCTGCAGGGACCGAGGAAGTAACCAAGGGCATCCCCGTCATATGAGGGAGGCGTATTCCACCCTTAAAATGATTTTTCTTTTCTCAGAAAAAGAAGAAATGTCAAAGACTAAGCCCCCTAGGAGCTCGTTTCACATGGTTTCCTGTGATTTAGCAATTTAGATGCTATGGTGATGGAAAACAACTGGAAATCCTGCCACAGACAGATGGGCAGACGTGGAGCAGTAAGGAGAGAGGTCTCTGCCACGCAAACCAAACGGTTCCCTGGACACCAGGGACACTGCACTCCCTGGACACCACTGATTCCCGCATCCTTCCACAGGAATCAAAGCCAGAACAAAAGGCTGATACAGAAGATGCTCGTGCCACTGCTGTTGCACACCCGGGATCAGCCGGCCCCAGCCTCTCCACAGCCCCAGCCCCAGCCAGGGACATCATCTTCCCAGCCTGGGCTGCATCCCCGCGTCTCCCAGTGCTGAAGAGCTGCCCACCCCCAGAGAGCAGGTCTGTCTGCAGCACACCCACCTCCTGGTGCTGGAGCCCTCGGAACCAGGGCACTGCCAGAGCATCCCGAGCCTCGGCTGCTTCCCAGGGAGGCGACAGCGG
>NW_009258310.1:163259-166406 GCF_000687185.1 Egretta garzetta
CTGGGGCAGCAGCCGCAGGGACCCCCCGAGCCCTACGCCTGCACGCGCTCCTCAGCCCGCCGGTTCAGGCGCAGCCCAATGACGTTTGCAAAGAGCTTCCCTCCGGTTCTTTCCACACGGGCGGACTTGTACGTGGAAGCAGATAAACAGCACCGAATGCTTCCTCGAGGCGACGGTGCAGCACCTCTCCAAACAAACACAATTTGAGGGGGGCAAATACCATCAAGGTGATACCCAGCAGTCTGGGATTTCTACCAAGGCCAGGTTCGAGGCTTGCGGTGCACAGGGGAGCTTATGCTCCGTTCTCACACCCTCTCCCAGTCCGCGGATGAGTTACTCTGACAACGGGCTGCTCGCACATATGCGCCGAAGCATTTGGCACATTCTGCTTCACACCCCCAAACTTGTCCTTTAATTTCTGGGCGCTGCTTCCTGAGAGATCGGCGAGCTCTGCACGGGAGGCGAGGTCTGTTCCACTGCCGGGATCAGGCGGGAGACGCGGTCAGGATCCGCCGCTAAAGGTGACTTGGAAAAACGCAAGGGAGCGGGGGTGAGGGGAGAGAGAGGTGATAGCTCGGGGTGAAACGAGCCCAAACTGGATGGGATGCTGACGCTGCCACGGGACTGCCATGTTCCAAGGGACAGTAAGCAAACGCTCATCCTACTGTGCCTGCAGCCCATCCCAAACAGCCTTAACTGCAGTCACCAAGCGTTCCGCTGCGATTTCAGCCACAGCTGCAGGTCCTTCTCCCAACACTTCCCTCAACCGCAGACTCAGGACCGCTCTGTGATCAACCCAAAGCAAGAATGAGCTGTGTTTGGAGCGGAGCGCAGCCATGCCAGTGCCAACTTCAGCAGAAAGTTGTCCAACAACTGACAAACTGGGCCCTGAACAATTGATACTTGTATTTAATTTCATATATTGCAAATGCTGCCTAATGGTATTCCTGAGGTCTGTGCGTGCCAGCTGAGCACGTACAGAGCCACAGCCCTGCGAGCCGTTCCTCCATTCCCACCCAAGCAGGGATCCCACCGCCGAGGCTTCGGCCCTCGCGGAGCACACGGGGGCTGCCCAAACTTTGGATTTCTCTTATGGGAGCAGCAGAGCTCCCAACAGCAAGCGCGTGCACACAGGGAGAACAAGGCTGGTGTGAATCCAGTGCCCTGTGGACAGGGATCACAGTGACAACCAGTCCCAGGTCAGACATTAGCGGCTCCCCGTGCCATAGCACCAACGTCTCTCACGTACCGGGAACGCCTTGTACAAGACATCCCAGCTCACATCTGCCCCGTTCGCAGACACGTGGCGCTACAGCCATCGCCTGAACCGCAACTACGCCTCCTCGTGTGGAATCACGGAGAGAAACATGAGCTTGGGACTGCCATGAAGATTTTCTGCTAAGTGCGAGACCCCGCGTTTCACCCCACCGAACTCCATCCTATCTCCATTGCGCCAGCTCTGAAATAAAATGTTCTCCTCACAAGACGTCACAAGCAAACATAGCGGCACGCTTCAGTTTCCGTTTGGCCACAGCTATTAGCGAAAGCATTTAATAGGTGAAATCATTCATTAGCTCGTGACAGATGACAAATTTCCAGTGCTCCCCCACTTTTCCCACACAACACTGTCCTGAAATGCGAGCAAGCTGGGACACGGGCACCTCCTTAGCCAACGCAGCCCATCGATATCCGTTAGCACAAAAGCGTTCCTGGACGCACACTGCTCTGTCCCACCCCTTTTCCCATCTCCTCCCATCTCTCTCTTCCTTTCAAAACCAGTGAACCCAGAGCCCTGAAGCTGGGCTTGCCCAGAGCGCTCCCCCCGCCAAGGTTCACCGTTACCTCACTGAAATCTCTGCTAACAGTGACAGTATTTTTCCCCATTATTTTTTCAGAATACTGGTGTCGTTTGTCGGGGGCTGCAAGGGCGGGGCTGCCCCCAAAGGGAGGTGGGCCATGAATCCAGGAGACCCCCACGGCCGGCATGGCAGGGACCTCGCCGGTCACGGCTCAAGCAAGGCCAGCAGGACAGACCCAGAGATGGTGGCCAGGAGTCCAGCTCATAAGGCAGTAGCACAGCAACAGGGCAGGTCTCTAGACAGGCCAGGACGCCAATCCGCAGGTTGGGGTTAAGACCAGGGCCATGAGGCAGGTCTGAGGGCAAGCTGGGAAACCAGTCCACGGGTCGGGGTCTGCACCAAGAGGGTCCTTAGCCAGCCACGGGCACAGCGATGACTGAGCTGGAGACCAGGACTCCTCCAACACAGTTCAGGCAGGGGCTGAAAGCTGCGGTCTGAGCTTAAATAGAGCTCCTGGGACCAGTGGTGTGGGAGGAGGCCCCAGGTGAAGCTGATCAGGGACACGGAGGCACATTGGTGCCCTCAGGGCCCTGACACTGCTCTCCCCAGCTGGCAGCATCAGTCCGACCGCAGCCCATCCATCCAATATCGTGCCTGTTTTGACAGGGAACTGCTCTGGTAGATTTGGACCTTTATCTAATTAGCTTTGATCTTCTCTCGTTGTTGGTGCTTAATAGCTCTACATCCTCTTTATTTGTGCAGCTGAAGAATCTACTATTGCTCCTCTTAACATTCTCAAGGGCTCGCTCAGCTGAGGTTTTGGCAAGTTGCATCTTAAATCTATGATTTCAGATCCCCCGATACGGAGTTTTTTGCAGATGAATCTTAGTCCTTGTTCTCCGAGAGCTTTGCTTATTCCTAGAGACCCAGGGACAATTGCATTTGGATTCCCTGCCTGCAAGATTTCTCTTTTGCCAGGAATGCATCTCAGGGCAGGGTTTTGTAGCTTTGACTTAAAATATTCACCCAAAGTTCCACCTCTTTTTCACTCGCTGAAGGTGGTCAATTCCATTTACTTCACTGCATTTTTCTTCTTTATCAAATATAAAAATCTAGGCTCTATCCCCATGACCAGGGTATCTTACACCCTCATTTTCCAAAGTAATGCAAACGTGTGTGGTTTTGTCCTGTCTTTGTTTCGGCACAGTCCATGCGTCAGACCCTCCTCCTACCCTCAGCTTGATCCTTACCTCTACCCCTCCCCAAAGCACAGACGCGCTGCTCTGGCCGGTTCTCACCCGTACGGCTGCTGCGCCCCCCACACCACTTGGCTCAGCTTCCCCCCCCC
>NW_009258310.1:166426-181142 GCF_000687185.1 Egretta garzetta
TCTCCTTGTGCTCCTTTAGGCAAAGATGCGTCAGCGCCGATCTGATTTTCCTCCTCCTGTACTAAAGCCAGCAGCGCAGAGAGCAGCCTATCCAAACCACCCCCCTCACTTCTTGGTTTAAAGCCACTTTGACTTCTGAGGGACTAGACGTTTGGGCAGAGCCCCTTCACCCAGTGCTCCTTCTCTCGGTGCTTGCAGCGGCTTTCCCGGCACTGGGAACCACCGCTTGCGCGTGCCGGGGCCATCGCCACTGCAGGCAAAGGACTTCGGCTCTAGCACGAGCCACAGGGGCACACGCCTCCTTGATGATGCACATTGGGCAACTCATGCTCAGTGACCCAGTGCTCTCTCAACCCTGAGCGACACGATCCTTGGGGACATGCTGAGGAGGAGACGAAGGAGAATGGGAGGCAGAGACTCATAGGGGCTGGACCCGCTGAAAAATGGCCACGGACAAACCACCTCTTCTTTTGTTTCATTTTAGTCAGAGCCCTCCATGCACTCCCACCATGGGAGATCATCTTCCTGCATCACTTGGAGACAGATCTGCAGCCTCTCAGGTACTTGCGTGAGCGCTGCACAGCCATGGTAGGTGTCACATCCCCTGGTGACACCCCGCAGCACCTCTGCAAGTGCGAATGAAGCTCCGAGTGGCTGCTCAACAAGCGGGCATGGGAGCGCAGTCCCTCCGGTCCCAAGCTCCACCAGCGCATCCACTCGGGGAGACAAAGACCTTTCTGTGCAGAACCACGCGATGCCGCTTGAGATCTGCGGGGAGGTGCTCCTGCTGCCCCAAAGCAGGTCTCCACACCATAACCTCGTCATGGATCCCAAGACAGGGAGATCTGACCAGCCGATGCCAGCATGCGGGTTCTTATGCCCATAGATCTCAGACCACCAACAGCTCTGAGGACCACCTGATGAGTGTGACCCTATACTGGCAGAAGGACAAGGCCTGTTTCAACCACATGGAAGGCACAAAAAGATTAATTCCCCGAATCCAATAGAACTGTCACACCACTTTAAGTAGAATATAAGGTATGGGGTTAGAGGAGGTGCAGACAGGAATAGAAGCGTGTAACGAAATGATGGGATTGATAATTAGAACTGGATCTCCTCTCGGGATGTCAGGATACAAGAAGGATCATCTCTATGGGAAGATGGGCAAAAGCAGAGATCTCTGACTCAGCAGGGCCAGAAGAAACACATTTAGAACATACAGAAAGTTTGAGTTATTTACCAAAGAAACTCTGTTTAGGCCCCAAAGGATTTCAGTTCCACAGACAGGAGATATCTAAGGAGACCCTCACTGGGAAGTGAGAAACTTAAGTTTCTGCCCTGGGGCCTGCACCAGAGGTGGGCAAAAGGACACCTTCCTTCGGAGCCAACAAGCACCGTAGTGCCCACGAACTGGGACCTGGGAGGGAAGGGCTGACCCAGAGGCACCCTTAGAGAAGAACTTGGCTCGTTCAGGGAGATCAATATGCAGCTCATGGCCTTTTCCCTCAAAGCATGGAAATAGATGCAGGTTAAAGGAACATCCTAATACCATCTCCAAAATGTCAACTCTGAAAGTTGTGCGCTCTGAATTTCAATGAAGATCACAACGAATTTCCTGAGCTTCTCTCATCCTGTCACAGTCATCGTCAATCTGTTCCAACAAGCGTCTAGTCAGGTATCTGTCATGAGACCCTGCTACGGTCCTCACTCAATAAACACAGTCGGAGGTGGCCGCAAGTCTGATGTGGCTTTGTTCCCCAGCAAAGCACAGTCGGGCCAAACCCTTCCATCAGCGCACAGCCCAGTCGCCTGTTGGGCTGTACCTAAACTCCTAAGGTAGACACCTCTCTCTGGTCTTGATGAGAAGTGGCAGAGCAACATCATGTCCATGCAGCTGAACTTTCTTCTGTGCACAAACATCATGGCCTTACCCTAACCACCTTCTGCAAACAATCTGAAAACTGTGCCCAAGCTTTGTCTGGAAAAGTAGAAGTCGGCAAAAGCCAAAACCACGCAGGGGAACATGCCAACAACCGAACAGTGCGGACAACTGAAGGAAGATGCTCGTACCTCTGCTCCAGCTTTAGTGTCTAAACACCATCTGTTTTTCACATTTCACTGCACAACTTCAGTTTAGCCCAAACATGTAACATTCTCCAAGAAAGCACCCAGCAAACATGAACTCCCAGATCCGGGAAGGCCTTAAACCCCACATGGATTAGTCTACTCTCTTTCTGATTTAGCATCACAAAAGGACAGGGGAACAGCCCCTGCACACTGAAATGGCTCCAGAGGCGAGCTCCAAAGCAGCACAAGCAGAGGGCGTGGGTGCAACCTCTTTGGTGGAAGTCTCAACTCAATCAGTCCTAATCACCCATGAAAAAGGAGGAATATCCCACTCAGGTTGTCACTGTCCTCAAGCGTTTCCCATCAGCCCAACAGGAGGCCATCTGCTTCACTGCTGGTGGGCCCAGGGCACGGCTGAGAGCACACCACCGTGCTCAGGCAGGAGCCTTCTCCAGCCAGAAGCGTGCCAAGGCAGGGGTGACCCGTGCAGTCGGATGAAGCACAATCAAAGGTAATTTCAAGAAGGAATACAAATGAGTGGGGGGGAATACCAAATCGGGGGGGGTGGGGGAGAAAAGCTTTGCCCATCAGGCCCCACAGCGTGCAGGTCCGTAGGGCTACCAGGGGAGCTCCACTCCCACTACACCACCCAAGGCCACAAGACCAGGTCCCAAAGGCACCTACTACTTTATCCACAGGGACTGGCATACTAATGTCCAAGAGCACACGCGACTGGCCATGTGCTGGTCGCAGCACCCGGTTGGTGGCTTACTGATGGAATCCAAGCAGCCTGCACGGAGATGCCCAAAGGTGCAAACGTGCACATTTAAAACGCTCAGGAGGGACTGGGGTTAGGGCAAAGAGAAGACTTTATGTGGGTTCAGGCTTCCAGAAACTAATTAAAACTCGTCATTGTGCAGCACAGAGAACTGTATTTTATGGATTTCCTTTTCTCTTCTACAACTGTGTTTCCAACTTGGCCATCAAAATTTAACTCTCACTTGCCAGAACCCAGCTGTGTGAATTTTAAAGCTCATTTAATACGCAAAGTGAACTTCACTGACTCTGGCAAATCAGGACCACTTCTCCCCTCTCCTAAGTAATACATCGGGAAAACAAGGAAGAATCCAGATGTTCCCTTCACTTGCTTTACAACGGGACGAGTTCAGGCGTGCCAGAAGTGTTTCCCCCCAGAGGAGAGGAATGCTGCCCAGGGGCGGTGGTGATACACCCCTCAACAGCAGCGAACCCCCTAAGTCCCAGTGACCTCCAGGAACCCCATATGGTTTGGCATGTGCCATCTGCAGCTCCTCTGACACCGCTGCCCTCCAGAACAGCAAATACCTGTTCGGTGGTGGCTGGCGCTGGAGACGAAGGGTCAGGAGGGCCAGGGCCAAGCCACGGACGGTTTTAGTATTTTCTATTGGACGAACAAACATGTAAATTACTCGGGATCCATCTCCTGCTTTCTTCTGAAGTCTGCTGCAAGGTAATGCAGGGCTGGAGGTTCAGATCAACAGTCACACTGCGACCCTGCCACCGCAGCGACCTCCGCAAAAGGGACCGACGGTTGCTCTCCTCGCGACAGTGCCACGCTGACCACGGATCAGCACGGCTACCACTGGGTGCTAATGCACTCAGCAACCTTAACACCTTGAGCAACGCGGTTCTGTAGGTGGATTGCAAGGAATGGCCCAACTCTGAGACTGCTAGAAGTTTAAAATGAACACCTCTGAATTCCTGGGGCTGAGCAGTGTATCTGCCAAGAGACACTGGCATCTAAGAGAACAGCTTACCTTGCCGCGGATCATACTGTCGCATCTGCACCTCCTCCACACATTCCGCCGGGAACCAGCCAGTCCTTCCTTTCACGGTTCCTTCCCAAAAGCCACCTTCGCCAATACTCAGCACTGTGGGAAGAAAGAAACAGGGACATGAGAATGAGCAGGATCCCAGAAAAAGAGAAGGCCAAAATGACCATCATATGGCATTAACGCAGCAGCAACACAGAAGGGCAGAGCACACAACATTTGTTTGGGGTCGGAGCGGTCTGGAGGAAGAAAGCACCTCAAGAAGCCTTCAAAAGCTTCTTTCACCCACGTCCAGAAGAGGGAAAGCGTAGACAACGGCCTTTATGCAGCCATGTGATGTGGAAATTAAGCAGCGAACTGGTAGCACCCATCTTTGTACCAAGGACGGTCGGTGGGGGCCCAGATGTTACGTGGGCTTTGACAGAACATTTCCTGGAAACATGCACCCACCGCAGCCTCTGAGACCCTTGGAGCAACAGAGGAATCACAGCCCCAAAAGGGAAACGAGGTGGGGAGAGGGAAAGAAATGGGCCAAGGTGCCAGCACCGGTTACCCTGAGCGCGGGGGTGTCTGGCTGGCCCACGCTCCAAACCAAGAGCAGTTTCACTCTAAATGACGCAGCAAACGGGAAGGACTTCGCTGTCACAGCAGCATTCTCCCAACCCATTAAGCCTTGTTTTTACTTGCTCAAAGCTTAGAGGAGCAGAAAGGAAGTCTTGAAATGTGCTCTGAAGATTAAATGAATTCAGAGTCAAGGAGATTTTAGCAGAGAATCGCATCAGGAGCGTCCTCATTAAACCAGGAAAGCAGCAGCTCCAGCTCCTCGCCAGCTGCCGGCTGGGAAGGATGGCGGCCAGGCACCTGGGATGCAAACCACCGGAGAGCTACAGACAAAACCAGCACTTCTTACTACACCTGAAGAATGAACGGGGGTCCGAAGCAGACCGGTCAGCACAGTTCAAGGTTACAAACCAGCCTGAGGTCTCTGCTATAAAAAACCTTGCCAGCAAATGTACCTTCGATGGCCGCTGTCCTCTCCCAGTTCCTGCAACTGGACCCCCATGCCTTACGCTAGCAGGCTCCACAAGAAAGATCTGGGCTGTTTTGGGGATGTTTAAAAATGCATCAGATGTGACCATTCCATCTCCTATGGCCAGAGAAAACACGACTGTCATTCCCAGGGCACCCAGAGAACAAAAGCATGCAGCAGGCAAGAGAGGAAAAAGGCAGGCGAGAAGAGTTACCCATCTTTCGGGATGTTCTCCATTTGTGTATTGTGCCCTGAGTGCCCAGATGTTACCCCCGCTGTATCCATGGAACGGCTGACGTGCACCTCTCAGCTGAATGCAAGCACTTGCAGGGCAAACTGCACCATCCTGACCCAAGGAACTGGGGGAGAGCAGCCACATATGCTGTCAGGTCTCCGCAGCTCACAATGCTGTCCGACCTCTCCATAACACAGGGGGCTCTGGAACCGATTGTGGATTCGCGTGTTGGATGTGGTCTATAAACCGCTACAGATCAAGAGAAACTGCCGCGCGTCACCCAAAGCGATGAGCTTTGGATACCTCCTTTGGAAAACATTCGTCACAGCCACTCATTTGACATCCAGACAAAAACCAAACGGAAAGGTCAGCACCCTGGGGTCCCTGCTGTCAGGGTGAGATCTCAAACCATCTCAGAGTATTCCCTCAGCATTAGCCGGATAACAAGTTCTTAAAGACCAGCCCACCACATCAAGAGATGCCCTCAGTTAGCACAGAGACTTGCTTTGGGTTTCTTGGGACTTGCTTTGAAACTTGGGGAGCTGTTACAAAACCCCCACACACAAAGAGGGGGCACTAAGCTGGAGTCTTAAGCTCCCCCCAAAGCCCCTGGACAAGAGGTGAAGTCAAAGGCTGACGTCGGGTTTATTCTAAAACTTCCATCGTCTTAACCGATGCTTTTCTCCTATGGCTGTTTCACCGACGTCGTAACTGTATCTTAACCTCGTGGCTCCGACAGCAGAAGCTTCACCTTCATTTTGAGCTTGCCTGCAATCTGAGGCGAGCTCGAGTGAATTTGGCAGTTAGAGCCGCTTCTCCCCGAGGCAGAGAGTGCAGCTTTGCCGCCATCTCGGGACCTGGCCCAGCCCAAAGGCCTTGGAGGCGCCTGGATGCTCCCCCCAGCCATCAGGCAGGCCCCCATAAGAGATGAGGAACCTCCTGTGGCCGATTACTGAAAAGGCCGTTGGCAATAGGACAACGGCGATGATGCAACCAGCAAGCACAGGGAAACCTTCCCATCTCATCTCCGAAGGGTGCACTGCAACCTGGCCGAAGGAGCAGAGCTGATCAGCAGTTACCCAGCTCTAGATGCCAGAAACCTCCAAGGAGAACAGCCCACTGGTACGGCACCACCAGCAACCGGATCTTTGATCCTCAGGAGGAAGAGCTCTCGAGATAAACTCTTTGATTTGTACCACAGGGGCATGCAAGCATCCTATGGCTGCGCACGGTCCTCTCCATAGCACGGCGACTCTGCACAATCCCCAGGGTCCCATCGCTCCCCGCTTTTTTGCCTGTCACCTCAGAACGGGCCGGGCTCTCTGCAGAACGCACAGAAATGCCCGGTTTGCAAGGGTGAGGCCCCGCTCCCCAAAAGCCGTCCCGTTGGATCCCATGAAGGCGCCCACCTACAGCGGGAAGGCGGTGAGGCACCCGTCCACCAAGGGCCACGGGGGCTAGCGCACTCGGCTCCTCTCTCCCAGGTGCCCCTGCTTCACCGCAGCATGGGGGGCAGGAGCACTGGGCTCAGAGGACCAGACTGCTGCCTGTCACCTCCTGTCACCTTCTGCCATCCTCCTGCCTCCCCCCCCCCCGGGTCCCTTCCTGCACCTCCTTCAGCGTTCAGGCTTCATGCGTGTTAGCTGCGCTGCCTCCTGCCCCAGCGAGTGATCTCCTCACGGTGTAATTAGCTCTCCTCATTAGCGCAGTGGTGCCTTCCAAGCCAAATGACTCTGCGGAAAAGGGTTTCTTTCCTCTTTTCCCATCTTGATCCAAAATATCAGCAGCCCCGACCACGCAGGAGTCCTCGTGCTCCCGGTACGTCCGTCGGGGGGCACTCGCTCCTGCCGCTCCGGGGTGCTCGCGCCATGGGGGAGCACAGGAGAAGGATGTGCTCCCAGGTGGCGGAGCCGACGTCCAGCTCAGGGAAATAAAGAGCGCGCGATTACAGAGACAGCAGCACACCTTACACCACCGACCACGCTCCTGCTGCCAGGCTGGGGTTTCTGTTGCCAGTGGCTGAGTGGATGACTCTTTTATTTTATTTTTTTTTAATGAGTTAACAAATAAGCACCTGAATCACAGCAGCATTTGATGCCCGGCCTGGCAGAAGGCACAGACACATCCGCACCCCACCGCGTGCTGCTGCCTTCCCAATCCAGCTCCCTCCTGACACGTCGCAGCCAGCACTATCAGATTTACCCCCGCACCTATCACCAGAGCGCCCGTGTGTCGCTCACAGCTGAATCCAAACGCCAGAGTTACTGATGAATTAAGCACTGCTCCACGCCAGCCACAGCAAACCCCCCCAAGGAGGAACTCAGCGATGGCCCGCAGCCAGGCGTGGGTCCCATAGGAAGCTGGGGAAAAACAAACACACAAGCAAGGCTGATTCGCAAGGCAAACAGGGGGCTCATGTCAGTCCCTTCTCTAGATCCTTTCTTAAGATGCAAATGCTCCCGCTCCCCAAAGGTTACAATACTGTCACGATTTGGAACAGACCCAAATCCCGCACCTTATTTCCCACTGCTCTCATCCACACTTTAGCAGCTCTGCTGACACTCCCCAATGGAAGTTTTCCCTTTTCCAGCACTTTGTACCTCCAGCTTCCAGCCCAGCCCCTCACGGAGGACAGCTCCTCCAGCCCTCCAGAGCCTTCTGTTCTTGCACCGCTACACTTGGCTCTTTGGTCACATCGTCCTCCCTTTTAGATTTGCTGCTTCTGGAGGACTGGGAGGGCTGGGGTTTCAGCCTGCCTGGCATCAAGCTGAACGCAGCTTTTAAGGTAGCAGCACCCTGAGTCTATTCCAGTGAAAGGAAAAACTGAAAGTCCGTATCTCACTGGCTTGTCTCTGAGGACGTTACATGAGACAACACAAAAACCTTCCTCAAGCCAAGATAAACAACAGACACTGCTCTCCCCCCACTGTAGAAGGCGATCGGCCTGGTTAAGCAGGATTCCCCCTTCACAAATCCAGGCTGGCTACTCCCCATCACCACCTTGTCCTTCACATGTTTGGAAATGGTTTCCAGGGTTGGTTGCTCCACCACCTGCACAGAGGTCAAGCTCAGACCAACCAGCCTGGGGTTCCCCACGCTCTCCTCCTTGCCCTTCTGGAAGACAGGAGTGGCATTTGCTTTCTTCCAGCCATCAGGAACCTCTCCTGACCACCATGGCCACACAAAGATGATCAAGAGTGGCCTGGCAAAGCCATCAGCCAGCTCCCTCAGCACACATGGGTGCTTCTCAACGGGCCCCATGGACTCACGTCTGTCCCGTTTGTTTGAATGTTCCCTAACCTGATCCTCCTCCACTGAGGGTATGCCTGCCTTGCCGTGGACCATACCACTGGTCTCAGGGACCTGGGATTGCTGAAGCCTGGTCTGACCCATGAAGGCTGAGGGGAAGGCGGCAGGCACCTCAGCCTCCGTCAGCTCATTCAAGCTTTTCTTGCTGTAGAAACGTGCAACTTCTTCGGAAACGAGGTACGGAGAACAGGAGCTTTGGGCTGGCAGGAAGAGGAGCAGATGGGTGCCAAGGAGGTCTGAAGCCACAGCAATTCATGCCTGGCACACCGAAAGGACAGCACGCAAAGTAGCTGCTTGGATTCCGCTGGACTTCAGCAGGGCCTGACTTGTCACGTGGATGCCACCTCTCAGCAGCCGCTCCTGACGAGTCACTCCAAAAGTTTCACTTCCTTCTGCAAAGTTGGCCCCTGCGGCGCCAAGCCCAGAATCCTTGTGAGCCCAACTCAGGGGCGACAGCCCTCCTCTCCCACGGGGGCCCTGGACTGAGCGGGCAATGCCACAGCGGTCAAGGACAAGCTGGGGCTGACAGGAGAAGAGGAATAAATGGTCTACTGAGGCCCACAAATCACGGCTGCAAGCTGGGCGACTCACGCACAACCATCAACTCTGAAGGGCACCGGCAATTTGAGTGGCTATAAACATGGTAATGAGGCATATACCACGCCATACTGGGATGCGCACACAAAATGCTTAAATTTGAAGACATTAACAAACAAGACGTACCGGGGAAAAATGTCTTTAATGAGGGCAGCCACAGTAATCGACTCTGCTCCCCAGACCCCGGCCAGCCAAGTCCCACTGCCCTTTCCCAGGGCCGTGCTATGCTGCCCTTTGCTCCATGGCCTGGACCAAGAAGCCCAAGCGACCGCCACATTCCCGTGTTGGGTTTGCCTGCAAGGACCCCTTAACCTGCTGCTGCTGGCTCCTGGAGGAAAAGCAGGCAGAGCTGAAATCATCTTGGCTTTCTCCCAACCACTCCTGAGGGTTCTCACACTGGCTCCCTCCCCACTCTCAGACCAAATGCAGACATTCTTACCTTCCCTTTGAGGCGCAAATCCACCTTCCACTGCTGTTCTACCACGGACCCAACCCTGCTTTCCCCCCACCCCATTCACAGCCCTCACTTATCTCCAAATGCATCCTTCAGACCATTTTACGCTGCCTCCTACACACTCCCTGTACCTGCAAACTTCCCCCTAGATCCACTGTAGCATCCTTCAGATCTTGTGGCAAATTCCCCACTGAAGTGATGCCTGTGGACCCCAGCCAGGCACACATGACAAGGCACTTGTCTTGACCAAACACTGCATTTTCTCCCCCGAGTTCCCTCCATTCATTTCAATCCCATTTAACCCTTGAAGCCCACGTACGGAACCAGCTCAGCAGCTGGTTTAATACCACCTCCTGGCACCTCCTATTTGCCCTGCCCGCTGTTCTACCGTTTGACTCTACAACCTGCAGGTCCATGGTCTGGTCCTGCCTCTTCCCTGTTGCACAGCACAATGCGGGTCTCCAACCTGGCGGGACTCTAGAAAGTCACGCCTTGCACATGGGCTACAACATCACAGGTGGCTGGGACTGCAAATGGCTTTAGGTGGTTCCTACCACCTCTGTTCCTCTTGAAGCTCCCATTTGCCTTTGCTTCACAGGTTCCAAGACCAGAAGAAGAGAAAAAAGAGAAAGAACCAATCGATAGCGGCCATGGGTTTTCCCTTTCTCGAGTCCCCTATGCACTGAGATGTGATTTCCAGAGCAATCCCAGAACTTTGCGCCTTACACAGTCTCTCAGACCCAGACTTGCCCAGGTTGCTTTGTTGTTGCTTCCTCCCTATGAGAAATGTCACTCCTGGCACCCAAGTTACCCATTTGCTCACGAGGTTGGGCGCAGGCCAACCCTCACCTCATTCACCACTCACGCAGAACCTTCCTCCTCTCTCCTGTCTTGTAAGACAATTTCCCTCTCCCACGCTGTTGGTGCGGGGATCCCTCTGGCATGTGCTGGGGATGCAGCAGCTACTGGCCCCATTTCCATACCGTTTGCTCCGGAGGCTTGGTCCCTGTCTTGCTCTGAGAAAGACAGGATCTCTCTTCAGCATCAGAGGTCTTCCCATAAAACAGACTGTCCTTGTTTCTGCTGGGATAGAGTTAATTTTCCTCCTCGGAGCTGGCACAGCGCTGTGTTTTGGATGTAGGGTGGGAAGACTGTTGATAACGCGCTGATGTTTTAGTTGTTGCTCGTAAGTGCTTACACCGGTCAAGGCCTTTTCAGCTTCCCCCGCTCTGCAAGGGGCACGAGGAGCTGGGAGGGGGCACAGCCAGGACAGCCGACCCCCGCTGGCCCCAGGGCTATTCCAGACCATAGGGCCTCCTGCCCAGTATAGAAACTGGGGGAGTTGGCCAGGGGGCAGCGATCACTGCTTGGGGACGGGCTGGGCATTGGTCGGGGGGTGGGCAGCAAGACCATCATGCAGCACTTGCTATGTGTATTATTATTATTACTACTACTACTATTATACTTCATTTCAGTTATTAAACTGCCTTTATCTCAACCCATTTTTCTCACTGTATAGAATCCCAGAATAGTTTGGGTTGGAAAAGCCCTTTCAGATCATCAAGCCCAACCATTCCCCTAACCCTGCCATCCCAGGGCAGTAATGACCTGTAAAGACAGAGAAGGCCAAACAGTAGATGAATTGGCTGGCCAACTCCAGGAATACGAAGAAAGTCTCTCCCCCTCCCTCGTCTCGGCTGTGGAGAAACTGTCTCAGAAGGTCCAGCAGCTCAAAGATGGTATGTCCTACTCCCCATCTGTATGGACCAGTATCTCAGCCATTAGGAGTAAGCGTCCCTCTGCTCAGGAGAGAGGGGACAGAGAGCACACACCACAGGGCACCCTGTGGTTTTACCCATGTGACCACAGAGAGGAGATGAGGAAGTGGGATGGAAAATCTACCTCGGCCCTAGAGGCATGGGTACCTGAGCTGCAAGGAAAAACAATCACGAAAGGGGGTTCTTTCAGGAAAATTGCTGTTCCAGTTTCCAGTGAGCAGTTCCCCAGACAGAGCAGAAGGGCTGAGCTTCTCATCTTAATAAGGGGACTTCCAATTCGCATCCACAAGAAGCGAGGAATGAATACTATGACCAGGACTAGAGGGACATAGTATTCCAGCCAGGTGGAGGAAAGGGACAACTGGGTTTACTGGACTGGGCTGCCCAGGGAGGTGGTAGAGTCCCCATCCTTGGCGGTATTTAAAAGAAGGATAGATGAGGTGCTTAGGGATATGGTTTAGTGGTGGGATGGCAGGGTTAGGTTAACGGTTGGACTCGATGATCTTAAAGGTCTTTTCCAACCAAAGCGATTCTATGATTCTATGATTCTATGACTGTGTGGATTCCATGGCCTGGCATGTCAGACCCACAGGAGTATCAAGCTCTAGCGGACACTGGTGCACAGTGTACCCTGATGCCATCAAGCTCTACAGGGGCGGAACCCATCTGGATTTCTGGAGTGACAGAGGGATCCCAACAGCCAGCTCTATTGGAGGCTGAAGCGAGCCTGACCGGGAATGAGTGGCAAAAGCACCGCATTGTGACTGGCCCCGAGGCTCCGTGTGTCCTTGGCATAGACTACCTCAGGAGAGGGCATTTCAAGGACCCAAAAGGGTACCGGTGGGCTTTTGGTAGAGCTACCTTGGAGGCAGAGGAAATCTGCAAATGGTGTGTGCCGAAGAGGCCCCACTGTGCAATAAACTGCCAGAAAATGAGAAGCCATGTGCCCTGTTCACTGATGGGTCCTGTTGGGAGAGCATCGGAGGTGGAAGACTGCTGTATGGAGTCCTATGCAACAAGTCGCAGAGACTGCTGAAGGAGGAGGTGGATCGAGTCAGTTTGCAGAGGTGGAAGCCATCCAGCTGGCTTTGGATATTGCTGAACGAGAGAAATGCCCAGTGCTCTATCTCCGTACTGACTCATGGGTGGTGGGGAACGCCCTGTCGGGGTGGCTGCAGCAATGGAAGCAGAGCAACTGGCAGTGCAGAGGCAAACCCATCTGGGCTGCTGCACTGTGGCAAGGTAGAGAACCTGGCTGTAAAGGTACATCACGTAGATGCTCATGTACCCAAGAGCTGGGCCACTGAAGAACATCCAAACAACCTGCAGGTGGATCAGGCTGCTCAGACTGAAGTGGTTCAGGTGGATCTGGACGAGCAACACAAGGATGAACTATTTCTAGCTGGGTGGGCCCATGACACCTCAGGCCACCATGGAGAAGATGCAACATATAGATGGGCTCATGATCGAGGGCTGGACTTGCCCATGGACGCTATTGCACAGGTTATCCATGAATGTGAAACATGCGTTGCGATCAAGCAAGCCAAGCGGTTCAAGCCTCTCTGGTATGGAGGACGGTGGCTGAAATACAAATATGGAGAGGCTTTGCAGATTGATTGTTTTACACCACCACAAACCCATGGCAAGCACCATGTGCTCACCGTGGTGGAAGCAACCATAGGATAGCTGGAAACATACGCCGTGCCCCATGCCACCGCCCGGAACGCTGTCCTGGGCCTTGGAAAGCAAGTCCTATGGCGACATGGCATCTGGGAAAAAACTGAGTCAGACAACGGGACTAATTTCCAAAACAATCTCGTAGACACATGGGCCAAAGAGCATGGCATTGAGGGGGTACATCACATCCCCTGTCATCGGGGGGATACAAATTAACACCCTTAATGTCATTTTTGATGCATCAATCCTTACCCATAGCTCTGCTCTTCTTCCCTCTGGACTCCCACACTAAGCTCTGCTGAGGTCCCCAGCGCTTAACTCCCCGCCAAGGCTTCCCACTTGCTCTAATGATGCCGTCAGATCCTGATCCTCAGCAAGGCCAAGGGCCTTGCTCTTTGCAGCATTACTCTGCGTTTTGAGGACCGTCCTGGTGCTCCCTGTGCCCTTCCCTAAAGCTCCAGCACAAACCTGCTCATCACAGCTCTCCCTAGGCCACCCCACACCGTTCAGGCTTCGCTGAGCCGGGCGCTGCGGGACACAGGACCCCAGTGCGCTCCCCTTGGCGCCGGCCCCCTGCAGCTCCCCGCCAGCCGTGCTCAGGCGTTGCACCTGGATCTCACCCACGGCTGTGTCCGTAGGTTTTCTGTGTCCCTGGGACCTGTCACGGCCAAATTGCTAGATAACAGGTTAATTTAGTTTCAGCCCCCGGAGTGGCAGGAAAACATCGTAATTCGCATCTTACATACTGAGCTATAAACAAGGGACAAAGCCATTCTGCTTGGTTTATCCATAAATGTCTATCAGGAAGCCACTGGGGGGACAGATATAGAATCTGAATCCAGAGGCGTTCAAACCTTGTGATAAGGCACAGAAACCCAGAGGCGCCCCACCACACCTTGGCCACAGGCAGCACAAAGACGCGCACTGATGCCCAGATCGGGGTATCAGACCTGGGTTTCAGAGGCCTTCCCTGACCACTCTGATGGAAAGGACATCCTGAAGCTGCCCTGACCGTGTAAGACGCCCTCAGCGTTGAGGTTGAGAGGCTGACAGCGCGCTTGTGTTTCCCCCCGATACACGACTGCAAGTGGCACGGCTGTGGTGCTCGGCAAGCCATGAAGATGCTCGTCTGGGACCCTCCTGCTGGCAGCCCTGTCACTGTCCGTGTGCCACAGGGCTTCAGGGCTTCCTACATCCTCAGGCATGCAGGATTACTGGCGGCCCAGACTGGCCACACCATGCAGCAGCCAAGCGTGGCTGACGCCATGAAGTTGCCTGCATTGCTAAGGTCTTGCTCCAGTCTCTACCCAACACTACCCCAGCAGATTTGGTCCCTGGAAGATGTATTACGAGCAAAGACAAACTCCAGAAAGCTACAAAACGAAAAAAAGTTGAACAGGTACCCTGACCTCACTCCAGACTGGATGTACATCACATCAGGGCAACACCACCACTGCATACCTGTAACCCAAGCTCCAGCCAAGAGGAATTGGGTACTTCTGTCGCACCCAAGCCTCTGACAGTTTTATTCCAGAATAATTTCCCAGCAAACATTGCCTCAACTTGTGCAACAATTCCATGTCCTGGACGATCTCTCAAGCATCCTGGGCGTTATACAAAGCACCCAAATTGTCTGAGAGGCTCACATGGAGAAGACACAGCCTCTCAGCCACCCTCTTCACCTTCACACTTTTCACTTCCGAGCCACTGCCGTACCAGGGACCCAGACAAAGGGAAGCTGCCAGAACCCTGCCCACA
>NW_009258310.1:181185-187282 GCF_000687185.1 Egretta garzetta
GCTCTGGAAAATCATCAGCAACTGACCCGGTTTTGGTGCCGTCCCTCCTCTGAGCAGCAGCGTTGTGCTGCGACCTTCACTTAGCTCCAGAGCTTATCAGGCTCTGAGTTTCTTCCTGTCATTGTTTTCCCACACTAGGAGCTGTTTCTCCTCCTTTCCATTTAATTTGCCTGTGTCTACACCGAGACATAGTCAAAACTGGAAGCAAGCCAAGCACTGTAAAGTTCCACATGGCTTTAAATCCTTTGCTTTGAGCTCTCTTAACTCCCAGCTCCACTTCAACACCCAAGCACACTGCCCAGGGGTATGGATGTAGGCTGAACGCACACCGCAGGCACGGCCGCACGGCCTCAAGGGCACTTACTCACACTCCTGACACCTAAATCCCAGGACTGTTTGTGAACCCACATTAGCAGCACCCCCTTCCCAAAGCAGCCCACCTTCTGTGCCGTGCAGGTCTCGGGAACGTCGGACCTGGGAAGGCGCAGCCTCCAGCACGATGGGGCTACAGTCTCCCCGACTCCCGCAATGAGGGAGTTACCTGATGAAGCTCACCAAGCCCTGACGGGTAAAGCTGTAAAAGACACGGCGTTTCTGGAGTCAGCAAGCCCCCTGTATGTGCCACAATAGCCCAACTTTTCGCTCTGCACGGCTGCTTTTTGTTATGAAATTAAAATGCAATTATAAAAGCTGATTTCAAATGCCCCAACAAATTAATAAACTGACTGCGTACAATCCATCTGCCAGATGTTGCAGGGTCCTTTCATTGCAACAACAGATTTCACTTGGGTTTATTAATAAAAAAACAAGAGAGAGACAAGTTGTCGGTTAAAGAAATTAGGGAAAATAGGTAAGACTCATATGGGACCCACAGATGAATAGAAAAAATGGGTTTGTCCAGCAGCCTTGTAACCTTCCAGTGAAACGTCCTGGGGAGGCTTTTGACTCTGGTTACACTGAACCAGCCTTTATTAGGCACCACTTGCTCCTTCATTGACAAAGCCAGGGTCTGCGCACAACGTGGAAATGGAGCCTGCATGCAACGTGGAAATTAACTCCTCCTGTCCATCAGGCCTGGACGTAGACGTCTTCCACCCCAAAGACACATCCACCATCCCACTGAACACATCCGCATTGACACAGACCTCAAAGCACACTGCAGAATCACGCATGGACAATGATCCATTCCCACAGTGCCCGTGAGCAGAAGCACACCCCAGTGCAATTTTGGTTCATCAAGGAGAACATTTTTCTCTCCCGTGGGAAGTTCTACATAGATCCTGAGGCTGGGCCCTTTTCCAGCCCTTTGTATGTGCACAATTCTCCCTAGCAAAGGCACTCCACGCTTCTTCCTGCTGTAGATCCTAGCGAGTCTGCTGCAGAAGAGTTACCTGCCTTGGATGCTGTACACCACTGGGGTGAGAACTTCTGCCCCGGTCTTGCCTTGACCTAAGGTGCCTTCCCCAGCCGGAGTCTTCCTCAACACCTCCCCTTGGGCCGTCCTATGCTTGCTGTTCAGAGCAGTTTACGGCACCAACAGTTCAGCAGCTCAAAGGCAGGAGGACCTGCGCCTGGAAAGCTGGGCCACTGATAGGTTACACCGGGATGGAGGTGCACGTGAAGCTTCTACAACAGCCTCCGGTCATTCCCATCCAAACAAGCTCCGTGTGACCGCTCCCCCATGAGGGCCATTTGGCATCCTTCAGCCACAGCTATCGCCCCTACCTGTATTACTTCATGGTAACAGAAAACAGTCTCAAAGCAAAGCACGTGGATTTCTCTCACTCAAGGGTCACATAGTCTCTTTATAATACGGAAACTAATGACTCCAGGAAGAAATCCCACACAGAAAGCGTTAGCTCAGAGGGGGAGCGCTGGCAGACATCCTGCCATGAGAACGTCAGCTCTCCATGTAGGCAGACATCAGTCGGCGGGCTCTCCAGCCACTTCTTCACCTCTGTTGAGTTTGCAGGTGCTCTCTATGGCCGGAGACAGATGAATCTTGGTGGCTAGTGGAGAGCGGGACCAAAAACCCACCAGTGAAAAAGATCGGTTGAAGGAGAGCTTCAAAGCCCACTACGCAAGTCTACTCGGGCAGCAGAGTAATGTGTCTCCCTCAAACAGAGAAGAAAAATTAATAAAGACTGATTAATTCCTGTCCCTTCAAACTTCTCTTCCCTTGGGTCACAGTAGGGGCTAAGATAGCAAGGAAAAGCACAAACATTCACACTATACAGAGGAGACCTAAAAATCTCATTTTGAATTTCCTCACTAAGAACTTTAAAAGCTGAGAACGGACATCGCACCAGAGCAGGTTTTAAGATGCTTTTAGTCCTGGGCACAGAAGGTCTCAGCGTGTCTTATGAAATGCCTGACAACTTACAGCCTTTACCTTGGCTCGCTCAAACCGCAGCCCCGAGCGATCCCGTGACGTTGCTGCTGTGATTTATAGCTGTCGGCGGATGAAACACGTGAACGCTGCAGCCGCAGGGGCTGGCCCGAGTCCAGGCGGCAGCCTGCCCCGGGGGGCCGAGGAAGCAGAGAGGACCACCCGACCGCCCGGTCGAGCCTGTGGCTCCTGAGGACAGGCTGCTCTCGAAGCAGAGCCAGCGGAACTGGGGTTAAAGCCCAGCGACTTCGGCAGCAATTCAGCACGCCAGTCCCCAGCCCTCCAAGTCAGGCAGAGAACACAAATCATCCCCAGAAGAAGGGACAAGAGAGACCCCCGAACTAAAGCCAACTCTGAGGACGGGGTGCTTTGATCTGCTTCCTACACAGGAAGAGGCCAAGATGACAGACATTTTTGGCACCCTACTATTTTGCATTCATGGTACTTTACGTCTAAAAAATTTTTAAAACCGAGGAGGATGAAAAGGAAGGAAACCCTTCATTGCTGCATTAGAAATCAGAGCAGAGGGGTGGAGTGTCTTTTGCCATCGTCCCTGAAGAAACCTTCAGGAGAATTCAGTTTTGCAGTGGTCCAAAGCATCAGCCAAGTAACGCTGCCCTGGCGGCCCATGCAGCTGGACTTGAGGCTGAGGACAGTGAGGTTGTGCCGGGTTCCTGCTCCAAGAGCTTCTACTGCAAGCTTAGACCAGCTCTGTCCATAAAAAGAGAAGCACTCGCCTTGCTGGGGACTACGCTGTGCGCCTGAGGAGCAGAAAACATCGCTCGTCCTGTTCCCAGAAGCTCGGGCCCACCAGTGCGGGCAAGGGACAGCGTGCTGGTATGCCCCGTCCAGAAGAATACAAACCAGACAGCCCTGGTGGGTCCGGCAGAGGTTTGCACGTACTGGTTCCCCGCAGCCCTGCACATCGGGCAGTGCAGGCGCAGGTTTGCGTAGGGGGCCATGGAAGGGACGCCCCCACGGGGAGCAGCGCTGCAGCCCAGCACCTCCCCTGTGCGGCAGTGAATCATGGCGCTGCTGGTAATGACCGAGCAACAGCATCCAGCCCCTCCTGGCAGCTCCTGCCCACGGGCACAACCTGCGCTTGAACGCTTCCCGACAGGGACCTGGGGCTGGCCACCTAGGGCTGGCCACCTAGGGCCTCTACAACATCCCCGGCTACAAGGACATTGCCTGCATTTTGATGGAGGTGGGCTGTTTTAGGGGCACACCGCTCTAGACAGAAATAAACAAAGAGGACTTCTCTCAATGCCTGTTCCTGCCATTGCTTCATCAGCGCACATTTAAATAGCTTGCAACTTTTTTTTAAAACTGCCCTTGAACATCATATTAAGCGTTCATGCTTTATTAAACTTGCAACCTTCGGCTTTCCACAAAGACCACCCTGAGCCAGGCATGGCACAATAACAGGCTGGGGTGAGGGGCACTTTCTAAATTGCCTCTCCTGTACATTGTTAAGTTTGGGGCTTCAGCTATGAGCGAGGAACAGAGGCACAGCTGGGTCCAAATGAGATCTGAGGTGGCACAGAGCTCAAATATAGCAGCGAGGAAATGAGATCATTATGGATGAACGGGGACATGACCTGAGGAACGGGCACGAACAGGGAACTGGCATGGCAGAGCGAAAGCTCAGACCACCCTCGCTTGCACCATCTGCCACCGACGACATTGGAACTTTCCTGGCACCTCCTGATGCAGGCAGGTAAAAGCAATTAAGCTCAAGGCCTGGGGACCTGAAAAGTCCCCAGGAGCAGATGGGATCCACCTGAGGGCCCTTAGAAAGGAAGGGCAGGAGCCCGTACAGAAGCAGTAAGACCAGAACACGCCGCCCTTGGCCCTGCGCGGTCCTGTAGCCCTGCACATGGTCCAACAGAAGACAAGCCACAGGCTCCACAGGGGTTTGTCACGCTCCTTCTCCTGGGTCATTTTTGCTCGATTCAAGCTGCGTGTCATGCTCATCCGGGCTGTAAGGACACAACAAGGGCTGGCCCATGCGCCCGACTGTCATGTTTCATGCCCACCACTCCTCCGGGACGAGATCTGCATGAGCAGGGAGCGAGCTGGTGGCTGGGTGGAGAAGGACCTGGTTTGGTCGTACACCGGCCACGTGCGCACACTAGCAGGGGTGGCCCAGCAAGGAGCGGTGGCACGAGGAGCAGGAGACAGCAAGGCTAGGAGGGGGCCTGGCGAGCTCTCAGCAGGCTGTCCCTAAACTGACATGGCTCACCCTGGCTGGGGACAGCGCCGCTGTGCTAGAGGAGCAACAATGGTCAGTTGTGGCCTTAGCCCGGAGCTTCAGGCTCCTTGTGCTGGAACGGGGCTGTGGTGCACCCTGCAGATCAGGACCCAGACCTCGAACTTTATCGCCTGTGGGACTGGGAGCCCAGCAGAGACCCGAGGCTGCAGCCAGCGCCGATGCAGAAATGCGTTACGCTTTGGAGCTCCCTTCATGCCACAGCTCTGCCCCTCATCTGCCGTCACCCCGGCAGCAACGGCACCTCTGCCTTCCCCCCACCTCCTGCTGGTTTGGGCTGAAATTCCTCAAGGCAGGAGATATTTCTGCAGCGAATCTCCGCACAGCGCTCAGAACGAGGGGGCTGGGGGTCCGCGAGCGCAACGGCAACGGAGATGCTGCGTGTAATCAACTTGTGAGCACAGCCTCCACGGCACCGCCACTCTGATTTCTGCTCGGAGCTATTCCAGCCCTGCAGTCTCCAGCTGCTAAGCTGATTTTTATAATCATCTTGCTTTTAATACAATCATTATACAGT
This sequence comes from Egretta garzetta, assembly GCF_000687185.1. Lineage (NCBI taxonomy): Eukaryota > Metazoa > Chordata > Aves > Pelecaniformes > Ardeidae > Egretta > Egretta garzetta. The sequence continues at coordinate 186,364 of NW_009258310.1, forward strand.
CATTATGCCTTTAATTAAGCATTTATTGTACAAAATAGTGCCAATCAAAGTCAGCAGGTTGGAATAGGGAAGGAAGGGAATTAACGTATTCCCAAAATGTTAATGAGGACTTTTCAGCCTAAGCAGAGCTTCAGGATCTGGTACCCAGCAAGGAGATTCAAAACGTGATCTGGGAAGCTTGAGCAGGGTGGCCCTGACCCAGATGGCCGGAGCTGAGAGGCGGCTGCTACAGTTCTCTTCCACGGCCCATGCTTACCCTCCTCCTCTCCCTGCACTGGCTGATCTTGTCCCCTTTCCCTTCCCTGCCTCCTGGGGACATTAATCCCAACCAGTCTGCTGTGAGCAGCCGCATTTCAACACTGCAGGTGGATTCCCAGGGACCCAGGCCCTGTGCCCCTTCCGCGACCGCTGCAGACCGACCAGAGCACACATCCACAGCTCGGGATCTCAGACAGCGCGGCGCTGCGGGGCTCCGGCCCTGAGCAGCTCCCCCCATGCCAGCAGCCAGCCCAACAAGCAGACTTCAGGGAGAGGTCTTAGGGCGCTGGGCCCATCAGATCTTCCCTAAAGCCCAGTCTGCCCTGGGAAAGTCGGATGAATCACAGCACAAGTTACTGTGCCCAGCATCCCAATGTGTGCACCCCAGCAACTTCTGTTACAACAGTTCTGTGTCTCAGGGGCTCTGCTGAGAGGGACCTGGGGGTCCTGGGGGACGACAAGGTGGCCATGAGCCAGCAGGGTGCCCTGGTGGCCAAGAAGGCCAAGGGCCCCCTGGGGTGCATCAAGAGGAGCGCGGCCAGCAGGGCGAGGGAGGTTCTCCTCCCCCTCTGCTCTGCCCTGGGGAGACCCCACCTGGAGCACTGGGTCCAGTTCTGGGCTCCCCAGTTCAAGAAGGATGAGGAGCTACTGGAGAGAGTCC
>NW_009258310.1:187478-190554 GCF_000687185.1 Egretta garzetta
CTTAGCCCAGGCTGCCCAGGGGGGCTGTGGAGTCTCCTTCTCTGGAGATATTCAAAGCCCGCCCTGGACTATGTCCTGTGTAACATGCTCTAGGAGAACCTGCTTTAGCAGGGGGGGTTGGACTAGATGGTCTCCTGAGGTCCCTTCCAGCCCTTGCCATTCCGTGATTCTATGAGATCTCTTCACCCTTGAGGCATCCCAATTTCCCAGGGGACAGCCCCAGCAGGGCAGGGGCCAGGGCACTGGCAGCCAAAGACCTGTCCCGAGGGCACGTCTCTGCGGGGCAGCACTCGTGGGTGTTGGGTAGGGCTCTGGCTGCTCTGCTCCGCCAGGCAAACTGGCATGGCTCACTGTCAGAGTCAACCGCTCACCATCACCAGGATAAAGGGGAGGTTCCCCCAGTTCCAGCTCCTGCTGCAGCCATGGCGTAGGGAAACCTGAGGTGACGCGTTGCGACCATGCTCGTCCCCCTCAGGCCCTGCAAAAGCAGGCCTGGGAAGGGAGCAGTGTGAAGACAGAGCACATCCGACCTTCGGCGACGACAGGGGCCGTAGCGGGCTTCCTCCCAGACATCCCTCCCGCACATGCACTCGCACCGCGAACACCCCAACAGCCCTGCAGCCAGTCAGGGGCACAACATGGCAGGCGGGGGGATGTGAGCAGAGCCCCTCGTGCCCTCGATTCCCCCTTCAGGCTCGGAGCTTCCCTACGGGAGCCTGGTTCTGCACGGTAACACTCTGTGCTGCTGGGGAAAAGCGAGAGCTTTCACAAAAACCTGTCATGAAGACCCACTGGTCCCACAACCCCTCCACAGGGCGGGCGGCCCCTTCCAGGACGCTGGCTGCTGCCAACACTGGGCCCGTGGCAGGGATCCCGTCCGCTCCGGCAGCGGGACAGGCCAGGGCTCGGCCACTGGGGAAGCTCTGAAGGCACCCATGTTCACCAGCCCCCCTGGAGACTGGGAAGGCGCCCGGCTGGAAGCGCTCCAGGGGGGAAGAGCCAAACCATGGACATCGCTCCTGACGCTTACAGCGTGCGACGCCAAGCACGGGGGCAAGAAAGCGACGGGTCCAGTCGATACAGGCACGCATGCCCCGGCTGCACCTGAGCCAAGTAACCAATGTTGCTTGCACGGTGCTGGGGTCCGACGCACTCCCCTCGGGAATGGGGCTTCGATTTAGATCTTTGTGCAAGCACAGCTCAGTCACTGGCAGCAACAAGAACCTAACCAGGACGATCAGGAGAGCATCTTAAACACCATGCATGGTCCAGCTCAGAGGGCCCCAGCACCACTGGGAAAGATACAGAGAAGGGTGACCAGGACTGTGAAGTAATGTCTCCCCGGCAAACAACGTGGCCTGGAAGCAAAGGGCTAGGACAGGAGCGTACCAAGTCAAGAGCAGCACTGCATGAACAGGGATCCCCTGCCTGCTGCTTCTTTCCCCCAAAATTTAGGGGTCACCAAGCAAAGCCAGCAGACAGCAGGCCAGGAAAGCCCCAAAAGAAATGGCTTCTCACATGACGCACAGCTAAGCTGCTGTAGCTGCAAAGAAGTTGTATGGGCTCAAAGAGCAAAGAGACAAGTTCCCTACAAAAACCCAACAAGTACGGTTAGGGACCGCCAAGGCAGATGACGAGCTCTGAGCCTCGTACGCCTCCCAGTCTCATTCTCTCCCCCTGGCACCTGGTGCTGGCCACTGCTGAGGAGAGGCTGATGGGGCTGCTCCTGTTCCCATTCCAAGCGGGCAGGATCATGCCAAGGACCAACAGGCTTCTCCTAAAGATGTTCTGCAGCTTCTAGTCCCTCATGAGCACACAGACCTCATGACAGCGTGCCCTGTAGCTGCAGCACGTCAGGCACGAGTTCAAGCAGGTGCTGCCCCAGTGCCGTAGTCGCTGACCGTGCCGTGGTATTTAAGACCAAACCAACCCCGGCATGGGCCAAACCGACTGCTGGCTGACTGTCTCTCCAGAAGCCACAAGCAGCAACCTGCTGGAGGAGACTTTTTAGGAAGTATTCCAAGTTTCCAGCAAAGGAGGAGACCACAGCACTGCTGGAGAACTCTGCTCGTGACGCAGCCCTTCTCCCCTGCGTGCCCAGGAGGAAGAGCCCAGGGCATGCGGTGCCTTACAGGCACAGGCAGGCAATGCGCGCTCCCCCGGCTGCGCTGCTCCAAGGCTCCCCGATATGCACACCCGCAGGAGAGCAGAGCCTCTAGCCGAAAGGGCAAGCTTGGGATAAAGGCAGGTCCAAGTGAACCGGTCTGAGGAGGCACCACCAGCCACAGCAGCCCCCATCACAATCTCCCCTCCAGACAGTGCCAGCTCCCTCCTTCCCTCCCCAGAGCACCAACACATAGAATCATAGAATCATAGAATCATAGAATGTTTAGGGTTGGAAGGGACCACTAGTGGTCATCTAGTCCAACCCCCCTGCAGTGAGCAGGGACACTGCTAACTAGATCAGATTGCTCAGAGCCCCATCCAACCTGGCCTTGAATGTTCCCAGGGATGGGGCCTCCACTACCTCTCTGGGCAACCTGTTCCAGTGTTTTACCACTCTCATTGTAAAAAATTTCTTCCTTACCTCTAGCCTGAACCTACCCTGTTCTAGTTTAAAACCATTTCCCCTTGTCAACACATCCAGCCTTTCCAGCTTGCTCACACCCATCCATCCCTTTCCTAGGTCTCCAGAGAAGCTCCTGTCACCCCCCAGAGAGAGCCCTCCAGGACTGACCTAGGACTCCCACAGAGACACCTCTCGCAGTTACTGGGTGCAACTGGCACCGCACCGCCAGCCCGCTGTCCTGTCCTGGCTCTACAGCTTCTTGTTTGTGTGTTTTCAGGCTCCTGTCATTTCGAGGTGCCATAGCAGACCTGATGGGAAAACCTCTGGGAGTTCTCCTGGCGCTGCACGCTTCAGCCAGCCTCAACACAGCTCCTCACCCACCCACCCCCTGCATGGCTGAGCGCATCGCGACGGAGAAAGGGAGGGGGAAGCCCAGGCTCCACTCCTCTGGCTTTCTGAAAGCACCTCAAAGAAAGCTGGTTTGAACCGAAACCCCGTCCCACCGAC
>NW_009258310.1:190581-192852 GCF_000687185.1 Egretta garzetta
CAGCCACGCCCGCACCGCTTCCGCTCCGCCCCCTCCTCCCCTGCGCTCGTCGGCATCTGCCTCACCATGTGGGAAGGCTTTCGGGAAAGCACGGGTGGGCGCTCCAGCCACACCTAAATCCAGCAGCAGGTCGCCGGCGCCACTGGGCCACCCTGCGAGCAGCGAGCGCACCCAGGCAGCTCTGGCACAGCGGAGTTGTCCAACGCGTGCCCAGAGGAGCGTGGGTGGAGGATTCACGTGTGGGCAGAGGGACAGACAGCAGGCACCATCCGTACCCAGGGCGTCAACGTGTATGCGCAGAGCACAAAATGGGGTGGCTTTACGGAGCCCTGATGAGAACACAAAGTGGGTAATTAGACAGCAGCAGATCCACTCCCATCATACCCAGCCGCTGATGTGCTGGAGAGGCAGTGAGGTGCGGTGGAACCCGCACGCTGGCGGGCTCGGAGATCACCTGCGATAAGCAGCAGCATTTGGGATTGCCCAAGCCTCAGCGGGAGCGATGCTGGGAGTGACGCAGCAGTGCAGCCAGCCGCCTGGAATGCTTCCGCTCCTTGCCTTGTCTTTCTTTCATTACAGAGGAATGAGTATGGAGGCATCGCAGGCCAATAAAAAGGAGAAAAAAAAAGGCTGAAGTGCTGTGCATCTTGTATAATACAGACCACACGCCCCCGGCGCCCACTGCCTCTTCCCCCAGCCTGCCAGCAACAGACGGTAACGCAACCGCAGTCGTGCCTGACTGGCTGTGATCCGCACAAACCAGTCAGCAAGGTGATGGCTGAGGAGGAGCTGGAGGCCACAGAAGCGTCTTCCTCAGAAGGGTGAAGTGGGAACCCATCAATAAGCCCTGGTCAGAACTAGAACTAAAAGCAGCAAACAGAAAATACAGAAAATAGCCCGCTTCCACCCTTGCTGGTGATTGGGTACCCACTACAGCAACCGGCAATTCCTAAATCTCAGGAACTCTGTCTGCTGTGCGCACATCTCACCCGGACCACAGGGCAGCTCAGCCCTGGGCTGTATGCTCCGATTCACACTGGCCCAAACTCTCACTTGTCCACCCGTGGTGCCGGCCATAAAAAGGCCGGCTCAGCCCCTCCAAAGCCCACGTGTGCCTCGGCCGACGCCATTACCCAACTGCAGCACCCACTGGAGCAGCCGCAAGGTGATGAGCCTCGGCTAGGAGCTGCGGTGACGGTGCGGTGCACAGAGCAGCTGAGCCCCCACGCCATCATACGCTCCAGCACCTCCCCTCTCCCCCAACTTGGGGGGCACGGTCAGAGCCAGGTGATTCGGCTCAGTGCCTACAGTAACAGGAGGTGCAGCTGGGCCCCAACCACCGACCATCAACCACATCGATGGACAGCCTGCACCGTGCCTGTGCACACCTCAACTGCTGCCGCACAACCGCAGGGAGCTGGCTCAGGTCTCAGGGCAGCACGCGTGCCAGCTCTGCCAGGGACCGGGCTGACGTCCCCTCCACAGCGTTTGGTGACAGGGACAGTCAGCCTCCAGGAGGGCAGGCAGGTCCCCCCTGCCACCAACCACTCATTCAGAGAGAAACAAGTCCAGAAAAGGTGGGACAGCAAGGGCTGTGGAAGCCTCTCCATTCTGAAACCATCCCATCTGCACGAACCTCAGCAGCCGACGCTATTCACAGTGAGATGAACAGGTAACAAACAACGCTGCATCCGTGGGCGCCACAGAAGCCTCAGTTTCTGACTGCTTCTGAACAGGGACTGGCAGGACAACTCCAGTGGTCCCATCCTGGCCACCTCGGCTCTCACTGCTACGCAATCTCTCCCCAACCCGTAAATGAGGCGGAAACACAGGTAAAGGATTTCCACATCTACACTAGGTGCAATCCAAGTGAGAGGAGCCACTGGAACTCAACCACGCGCCAGTGGGAAATCCAAGCCAAGGCTGGACAGGATTCCCACCACAGCTTCCACCGCTCGGAGAGGGCTGGAGAGAAGCTTCCAGTGGCAGCTCTCAGTCGGTGGGCACGCCAGGGTCACCGTCCTCGACTTCACCACTGGGGTCTCAGAAAGTTTCAGCCGCAAAATCCAAACACTTGTGTCTTCCTCTGCCTCCCTCCACTGCCTGCTGATGGATGTGATCCCCATAGGGACCTTATGACAGCTCCTGCCTGGAAGAGTCCTGCGCTCCATCCAGCCGATTCCCCTCCTCCCCAGGAAGCTCCCGCAGCCACGGGCACTCTGCTCAGGCAGGCGACGGAGCGAGCCACATCCAACACGCTTGAGGATACAC
>NW_009258310.1:193020-193807 GCF_000687185.1 Egretta garzetta
GAATGCCTACGCCAGAGAACCCCCTCCAGCCCTTGGTAAGCTACTCCAGTGGTTAAATAGCCCCAAGACTGAAAAACAAAACAAAGAAAACCCCACCAACAAACCCAAAACCCCCACAACACAACACAACACTCAGCTCCTGTGTTCTGAAGTTTCAGCTTTTACCATCCTGTTCCCTTCTGCGCTACGTTAAGAGTCCTGTCTATGAGCTGCCTCCTCCGTGAAGCTGCTGTGGGAGCTTTCCAGAGTCAGATCCCTTTGCCAAGATCTCCTCTACACTTCTGATTTGCTAACATCTCCCTCAAAGTACAGACATCAGACGGACTCAGGAGACAGCGACAGACGCACGATCAGCAGACACAGGACTACAAAGGGGTTGCCCAGATGAGAAGGACTGAAGGTCACCGAACTCTTGTCAGCGTGTAAAATTTCTAATGACCACCACAGACATCTCTGGATGACCGTGGTATTCTAGTCCATCTGTACCCTGCAGATCTCCTGGCCCTCAGACGCTTCCTGCCAAGAGAAGGGCACGTGGAGGGCACAGAGTTTGGGAAGGACCAGAACTCCTCCCATCTGTGCTCATGGAAGGCTCCTGAGTTGCCTGGAGGAGACAGGAGGACATGAACATAGGCAGCTCTTCAGAAGGCGTACCCAGGCAACGGTATTCCTGCACTGGGTCATACCCACACGCCAAGACTGTGGAAGGATGGCACCTCTGGTACAACTGACACCTGCGGGCAAGCAGGAGCTGAAATGACTGGATGGCAGGAATGGGTGCAGGAAT
>NW_009258310.1:194080-195355 GCF_000687185.1 Egretta garzetta
AGTGCCAGCTCTCAGTCGGTGGGCACGCCAGGGTCACCGTCCTCGACTTCACCACTGGGGTCTCAGAAAGTTTCAGCCGCAAAATCCAAACACTTGTGTCTTCCTCTGCCTCCCTCCACTGCCTGCTGATGGGTGTGATCCCCATAGGGACCTTATGACAGCTCCTGCCTGGAAGAGTCCTGCGCTCCATCCAGCCGATTCCCCTCCTCCCCAGGAAGCTCCCGCAGCCACGGGCACTCTGCTCAGGCAGGCGACGGAGCGAGCCACATCCAACACGCTTGAGGATACAGGGCTCCGCGCTCGTGTTTTCTGAGGATGGAGCAATCCGCTGTTTTAATCTGGCTTTGCCAATTAGCAGAGTCTCCGCGTCCTGCCATTACCCTGCCTGTATTCGAACAAGCATTCTCGAATGAAACATCAAATCTTTCTTTAGCTTCAGGGCATGGTAAATCCACCACGTCCCCTCCTCAGTGCCCCAACACTTCACTGACTCTAAGGCCAGAGCGGATGCCTAAGGCAGAGAACCCACTCCAGCCCTTGGTAAGCTACTCCAGTGGTTAAATAGCCCCAAGACTGAAAAACAAAACAAAGAAAACCCCACCAACAAACCCAAAACCCCCACAACACAACACAACACTCAGCTCCTGTGTTCTGAAGTTTCAGCTTTTACCATCCTGTTCCCTTCTGCGCTACGTTAAGAGTCCTGTCTATGAGCTGCCTCCTCCGTGAAGCTGCTGTGGGAGCTTTCCAGAGTCAGATCCCTTTGCCAAGATCTCCTCTACACTTCTGATTTGCTAACATCTCCCTCAAAGTACAGACATCAGACGGACTCAGGAGACAGCGACAGACGCACGATCAGCAGACACAGGACTACAAAGGGGTTGCCCAGATGAGAAGGACTGAAGGTCACCGAACTCTTGTCAGCGTGTAAAATTTCTAATGACCACCACAGACATCTCTGGATGACCGTGGTATTCTAGTCCATCTGTACCCTGCAGATCTCCTGGCCCTCAGACGCTTCCTGCCAAGAGAAGGGCACGTGGAGGGCACAGAGTTTGGGAAGGACCAGAACTCCTCCCATCTGTGCTCATGGAAGGCTCCTGAGTTGCCTGGAGGAGACAGGAGGACATGAACATAGGCAGCTCTTCAGAAGGCGTACCCAGGCAACGGTATTCCTGCACTGGGTCATACCCACACGCCAAGACTGTGGAAGGATGGCACCTCTGGTACAACTGACACCTGCGGGCAAGCAGGAGCTGAAATGACTGGATTTCA
>NW_009258310.1:195373-195602 GCF_000687185.1 Egretta garzetta
GCGCACCCAAGCGGCTCTACCCACCTTCCACCGCGTCCGTCCACACACCAGCAGCAAGAGGAGCCACTGTCTGGCAAAAGACAGAGAGCAGGCAGGAGAAGTTATCTATGAGAGAGACGCGACTTTGCAGATGTGGTGTTTGGAGTTTTTTTAATATATAATTACACAGATAAAATTTAGGAGGCTCCTGGATTCCTCGCAGTCTCGAGCGCTGCAGAGCAGTGTGTAG
>NW_009258310.1:195625-196400 GCF_000687185.1 Egretta garzetta
CTCAATATCAGCCTGAAGGACAGGAGCTGGGTCTTGTTTTCACACACACTGTACTGCTCGATATGAGAAACAACAAACCCCCGAAACCCTGGGGACCCCGCTCACCCCAAGCACACGTGCTCCGGCCACGCAGGAGCCAGGCTCCCGCACGCCCACTTCTGCACTGGCTCCTCCCGAGCACCTGAAAGGACCAAAGGGCCAGGGAGGAAGACCCCAAGAGAAGGCAGCGTCTGTTCCTTGGACATCAGAGCTTTCTTGCTGCAGGAGAGGCAACACTAAACCCTTTTTTGTTTTCCCCTCTCTCTTAGGGTGTTGGTGGGTTGGTTTTTTCCTATTGCTGATATATACACAGAGCACAGAACAAGTGTAATATATTCACTAAAAATGATATATAATCCCTGTGTGACTTCCCAGCACAGGGAAGGAAGTAGAACTTGTAGAGCTGCACACAGCACACAAGGTGAGCGGGCACACGGGGGACGATGCTCCAAGGAGCAAGGCAGAATGGCAGCCAGCCTCCTCCTCCTCCAGTACAGGCAGCGGAGGGAAAATAACCAGCTGCCCAGCACCGAGCACTCACAGTTGCCCATTTGCTGCCTTCCTGGCCCAGTTACACAGATTATTGCATCCCCTAGGACTAGAGCACGCCCCTGGGGAGGGTGCTCCATGGTGCCCCTGGGGAGGGTGCTCCATGGTGCCCCTGGGGAGGGTGCTCCATGGTGCCCCTGGGGAGGTGCTGGCAGGGTCAGCCCCGGGCGGGCCCCCATACACAAAC
>NW_009258310.1:196519-197702 GCF_000687185.1 Egretta garzetta
CAGAGCCTGACAGCCCTTTCGGGGAAGAAGTTTTTCCTAATGTCTAGCCTAAACCTGCCCTGGCAGACTTTCTGGCTTCAGAGCCCACAGCTCAGCAGTCCTTGAAAGGGGGGGGCCCTTTACATCACCCCCGCCTTTGCACAAAGGGATGGCACAGACGCAGCAGCCCCTGCCACGCACCGGCTGTTGCCTGTCTCGGTTTTCCCCTCAGCACAAGGCACTTTGCTTCTTTTGCCTCATTACCATCTTACATGCCCTTGCCCATCTCATTTCCAACCCTCTGGTGGGCAATCAGAGAGACGAGCGGGGCCGTTAAAGCACTTAAGCACCGAGCCCGGCGCTGCCACCGCCCCGCTGCACACACGATGCCTTGCCATGCTGGGCATGTTCATTAGCCCCGCAGCGCAGAACGCTCGCCGTGGGTTTGCAGGGGTCACAGGCTTTTAGTGGCACCAGCGGCGCGGCTGGCAGGACGGAAGCGGCAGCCCATGCTCCCCTAGCTCCGAGCACGGACAAGCAGCCGGAGCGCACTCTCGCCGGCTTGCACCCGGGGCTCAGCACGCTGCCCACGGAACAAACTCTCAGCCACGCGCTAGTGCTGGGTTGCCAGGAAGAAGAGAGATCCAGGAGAAACGCAACCACCTTGCCAAGCTGCACCGCGCCGCCTGCTCGCTCCCCCCGCTCCTCGCCGGCAAGCTGCTCTCCTGGAGGAGGAGGAGGAGGAGGAGGACTCCCGTCAGAGCCCCCGGCTCAGGAAATCCCTTTGTCTGCCGCCTGAATCCTCTTTCCACTGAAGTGCTGTGACGTGCTTTGCCGTATTAACGCCGCTCAGGCACCTAAAATGCCTTGTCAAGGGAAGGCAAGAAAGCGTCTCGGCGGTTATTACAGGCTGATGTGATTTTCCTAACCCCTTGCTGAATGAGCCCCACTCTGAGGAACACTTTGGGATCAGGGACTTATGCAGGGACTAGCAATTGCAATTCTAATTTATTGCTGCAGCTGAAAAAGCTTGTCCTTAAAGAGAGAAGGATTAGGAATCCCCCAGATCCACTCAAGAGCCACGTAGAGAGGAAAGCCTGAACTGTGAAGCGCTCGGTGGCCCCTTGGGAAGGAATCCCCACCCTGACACATCACTCCCGAGAAAGCAGAGCGGCCAGCACGGGCTCGCTGCGGCGGCATCGAC
>NW_009258310.1:198097-200061 GCF_000687185.1 Egretta garzetta
GGAGCAGCACGCTCGGCCTCCAGCCGCTGCCAGCCCGGAGGGGCTCCGCAGCCGGGGACTGCAGCAGCTGTACTGCCCAACAGACACCGACAAACCCATCTGCCATGGAGGAACCTACTCCTTTTTCCCAAACCCGTTCACATTCTTGGCCTCCACAGTGTCCTGCAGCAATAAATCCTGCAGTTTAACGCCACACTGCACAAAAAAGTGCTCTTCTCTGCCTTAAGGCTGGAGGCAGTATTTCCCTGAGCCCCTCTACATTCCCATATTAGAGGATTAGTAAGCGGCCTTTCTCCAAACTATCCATGAAATTATCGACTGCTGCCACACCATTTATTTCCCAGACGGATAAATCTTAAACTGCAGAAGGGTGTCTCCTTGTCCAGATGCCACCGAAGGCTTCTGATCGTCCTCGACACCCTCTCTGCACTCTGCCAACAGGGCTAGGGCTGTACGCCGTGGGAGAGGGGCCGCGGCTGTCCGGGCAGCAAGGTCATGGATACAGGCTATGCACGTTGATGGGCTTTGGTTCGGTCTTAACAGCTTTCCTCCAGTTCCCAATATCCCCACCAGCTGGGGTGGGGCTGACCAGGTCTGGAGCACAGCACCGATTTGCAGAGCATTGCTGGTTATCTCCTTATTTATAATTGTTATTGACAACTCTACAGAGAAACTGCCCCTCCGAGATCTACCACCTGAACACCGACTGACTGCCATTGCTGCACGGGCCCCACCTGGGCTGTTCCTCCCTGTATGCACCGTCTGCCTCGGCTAGCTAGGGACTCCCACGGACACGGGACTGCTCGCACGCTCAGCACTGCACTCCCCTGCACCCTGCACCCTGCACGGCGCTCGGTACCCGGCTCCCAAGCTATTCACCCGCGACAGCACGGATGCTGCGCTGCCTGCAGGCTGCTCGGGGAGGGAAGGAGGGGGCCGTTCCGTGCCCGACTCCTCCGGCAGCCTGCAGCACTGCCAGTCGGCCTACGTCACCTTTTCCCTTAACGTTCACAGCCATTTCACTACTGCTTTTTTTTTTTTTTAAAACAAAAATCAGCAGATCAGATACTTATGAGCAGCCCGCTGACACCTTTGCCGTTTCAAATGCCAAGCACTCGCTGCTCTGTAATTAGCAGCGCAGACCTCTCCTCCTGTCCAAGGCGCTTTGCAGCATGACACTGCACTTCTTCGAAACACAAGTGAAGCACTTTGAAAATTAAACATCTTCTGTGACATTAAATACGCTGAATTGGGCACAAACGCACAAAGCACAGAACGAGAGCCCCGTTAGGGCTGCTCAGCTCATCGCTTCAGCTTCCAGAGGGATACGGCCCCGGCTCTTGCCTCCCGCGACAGCAGAGCACAAAATGACCAAGAGGGCAACTTACCCTGGCACGTTACCGGGGTTTGGTGGCGCAGGGCCCCCGAGCCCCACCACCAGGGAGGTACTGGGAACAGGCCAGGCAGAGCTACCGTGCCTCCCCAAGTTCGCACCTTGCACCACTGTTTCCACAGTCCCAGCAGAGGGAATGTTTGGTGTCATCACCTACAGAAGCACAGCCAAAAGGCTTCACAGTCGATGTGAAAACCTTACAGCCACGTAGGAAGGAACCTCAGCCGGGGGGCAGAGGTGCAGCTGGGAAGTTCTGTACCTGGAGCCAGCAAGGGGGGAAGGGACCACGTGCTCATGGGCTGAGGTCCAAATCACAGTAGACCCCGGAGTGATTACAGAGTCAGCATTAAAAGTCCTTGTGAGATAAACAGCAGGCACTGAAAAACCGCTCAGTCCTTGTAGAAGCGCCCAAATTCATTAATGCTGTATTTAATTTTCTTTTCCAAAGTCCGTTACAGACTGGTGAGCAAACAACTTTGCCAGTGCCGCTCCAGGGGCTGGATTTGATCGAGCGGCAGGGCACCAGATGCTGGAACATGTCCTGAGGCCATCGACCGCCCGCAAGGCACAG
>NW_009258310.1:200291-207761 GCF_000687185.1 Egretta garzetta
GGCACTCCTCGCGGAACGCGGCTGCCGCCGGCCCGAGCGCTGGAGCTGCGCTCGCCACTTTTCCCATAGGCGCTGCTTCATCAACCCGCAATCCAATTTGCTTGAGACAGAAACACCCACACAGACACAAGGGGAGCAGATGAAAGGAAGGATTCATTTCTGATTAGCAGCTGCCCCCGCAGCCCATTCCTGCGGAGGGAGGCGCAGACCCCAGCCTGGCCAGCGCAGCCAAAGCAGCGCGTGACCCACCCCGGCGTGCCCGCGCTTCCAGCCAGCCTTGCAACGCCGAGAGCTTGCCCGCAGCTCTTGGAGACGGTGGCCAGGCATCGGCGCCTCTTCCACCCGGAGTGAGTGATGCGCAGCGTTCTGCTCATCCCCACACCTTCCTTTCCTGCGTTCCCACTTCTGCCCTCTGCCACTTCTGTATTTCTTACCCTTTCAGTTTTTGTGAAAAGCCTGGGTTAGCTTACGAGGATTATAATGCCACTTTGAACACAGGACCAAGAGCAGCTGAAAGCAACAGAGCCCTGGGGAGCCTTGAGGTGAAATGAGTTTATCAGGTCCCTGAAGGGCTGGCCGTATTCTGCCCCGCTTTCCGAGCAGCAGCTCTGAAGATGAGGATGCGTTTCTGCCACACACGGCGGTCCAGGGCACAGACACCTGCAGCTGCAGCAGGAGCAGAAGCTGGTGTAGGACCAGGTTCACCCTGCTGCTCTAGGTCAGAGCAGCCTCCGCTCTACCTCCCCAAAACAGCGGGTACCACCACCACCAGACCCAGCATGGAGGTTCTGAATACAGCTCTCTCTGGGGACGTGGAGAAGAAGCGTTAAATTGAAAGTCTTATTAACAGCTTCATATTTTTTAAAGTTATTTTTTCTTTAATTTCCACAGTCAACGCAAGGTTAAAAGGGCGTTTAAAGCCAGTTTCTGTAAAAAGAGTAAGCTGGTAACAGCCACCCCTTAGCACACTATTGCACCACCAAGACCAGCTCCATCAGTATCTTCCTGCTGGGGCCCAGATCCTTCCCCAGCACTACTTCCCTTCAGGTTAGGGGGGGACCTAAGCGTTTTGTCCTCTCGCTGCTGCAGGTTCAGTAAGGCCAAGCATGAGCAAAGCTGTCCCGGAGCCACCGCCTAATCCCGAGCGTGCCCGTTCCAGAGCACACACAGCTCCCATCTCCCCCTTTCCAAAGGGACAAAGCAAGCTGGAAGAAGCCGCAGAGGAGGGTGGCGAGCAGACAGGTCTGGAGCAGCACCTGGACACGAAGTAATACATAGACCAGGACCCTTCAGCTCATAAGAGAGCAGTGGAGAGGGAGGTCAGCAGGATCACACATGGCCAGGGAAGGACGGACACGCGTCAGCCGTTGGCTGCTGCTCCAGCTCAAGAGCTGGGGTGCGTCAACCGAAATGCCGGGCAGCAGGTCTGAGGCAAAACCAGGGAGGTAACTCTTCATCCAACACTTAACTAAGCTGAGGAACCCCTTGCCACGGGACATTACTGACAGTAGATGTGATCATGGGTTCAATATGCCACTGGAGGCATTAATGAAGGAAAAAACCAACCACCAAGAGCTATAAATTGAGCCTTGAGTCACCACCAGTGCAATCCCCCCACCGCCAGCCAAGCACCACCATGCACCTTCCTCCCTCCAGAGTCTTCTGCAAACCGCTGCTTTGGGCCACCCTCACCACCAAGAAGCAGAACAGGGCGGCCCTTTGACCTGATCAAACGCGGCCGGTTTTAAATTCTTATCTTAAAGGACAACACCACGGAGAAGAGATGCTGCCCCTGCGCTGGGCTGACACACACAAACCCAGTTGCCAACTGGGGCAAGGTGATTATGCAAAGAATTTGAAAGCTCACCGCCTTCGGGCGTAACAGCGTTGTAGGATCGGGGCAGCGGTTTGTGCCATGTGCACCTGGCAGCGAACTGCAGGAAAAATCTGAGAAGCTCACACTTTATTGCCTTCAAACCAAATACATCCCTGGAGCTTGGAAGCATGGCAAGCAGGTGCTGAGGCTTCTGGATAGCTGCCCTAACTACAAACAAAAAGCCAAACAACCATTAAAAAAACCCAGGAGAACAAAACAGATGATGCAATAAATGGGCCACCCCATCTGCGTGTCAAGTGCAACGTCGGCCACTTCATCTCACAAGGGCTTCACAGCTCCAGCGCAGTTGGAACCCAACAAGCGATGCGACCAGAGCCATGACAGGGCCTTCCATGATAAGAGACTGAAAATCCTGAGGACTTTTAAAGAAGAGAAAATACAGGTGAAATGATGAATAAATATGATGATGACACCTGGGTGCTGTCCAGCACACGCTCACCAGTTTTGGTATTAGCAAGAGGTGTTTAGCACGGAGCCTCACCGCAGTCCCCCGGTCACAGGGGTTCCCAGCAGCGGCCCGGTAAGACGCGTGCGCAGTGAATGCTTGCATGGCACGTGGCTGACAACACGTGCGATCCAAGTTGCCAAGTGAGGGGAAACCTTTCGGGGGGAGAGAAATGTGCTAATTAATGAAGCTGCCTGGGAAAGCGAGAGAAACTCCTGTCTAGGAAAAAAGAGCTGGGAAGGAGTTGGGAATCCTTTGCAGCCGTGCTTCATGCAAGTCCCAGAGCAGCATCCCCGGCACAAAAAACGCGGAAGAATCAAAAATGATGAGGAAGAGAAAAACATTCAATTATTATGAAAGTTCTTAAACGAGAGGTTCTGAAGCAGCCCGAGGAAGCCGCAGATGAAGAGCAAGTAGCCAGTAGATAGGCTGTAGTACGATAGTACTCCATTTCTTAGTTAAGAGTCAAGGCTACGGGAAGGTCCTGAATCCAAAAGTTAATACTGATAGCATGGAGTGCTGTTGGGAAGTGCCCACCAAAAACGGCAGGAGAAACACCGCTGCATCTGCGGCAGATATCGATGACGCCTTTTCCCCCTCTCCTTTTTGAAGCAGCTCTTGCTCCCTCTGCTAGAGCACCTCATTCCGTCACCGCGCTCGGCAAGGAGGGCACTTCACGGTGAACCGGCAAGTGCTGCTGTTCCGTAAGGAGCAGGGAATCCTGCACAGTAATGCTCGGATCCACCATTGCGCTTCACCTGCAAGGCAGGGTCTGGGACGCTGAAGAGCGCAGAGACGCTTGGCCGGCCAGCCCCCACCTTCAGGCTGGTGAGATCTGCTCTCCCATCACACCTTCCACCTACCCCGCACCGCCAGCAGGGCTGTGCCCACGGAGAGGGGGTCCCTCACCCACCATGGCCACGCTGGCTGGGTTGGAGAGCGGGGTCCCTCACCCACCAGGTAGGAGAGGGGGGTCCCTCCCCCGCCAGGGCCATGCAGGGCGGTACCCACGGAGAGGGGGTCCCTCACCCGCCAGGGCCATGCAGGCCAGGTTGGGGAGTGGGGTCCCTCACCCACCAGGGCCACGCAAGGTGGTGCCCACGGAGAGGGGGTCCCTCACCCGCCAGGGCCATGCAGGCCAGGTTGGGGAGTGGGGTCCCTCACCCACCAGGGCCACGCAAGGCGGTACCCACGGAGAGGGGGTCCCTCACCCGCCAGGGCCATGTAGGACGGTACCCACAGAGAGTGGGGTCCCTCACCCACCATGGCCACATGGGGCAGGTTGGGGAGCAGGGTCCTTCACCCGCCAGGCTGGGGAGCGGGGTCCCACACCCACCATGGTCACACTGGCCGGGCCTGGCCCTGTGAGTCAGCAGAGCCAGGAAACGCTCCCGAGTGGAATCAGCAGCATTTGCAAATCTAATAGCGTTCCAGGGAAACACTGGCACCGGTTTACAGCAGGGTAAATCATCACGGTGGAGCTGCCAGTGCATTACGATGTCTCACATATTTTTTCACCACAACAAGGTTGTTTTCAGCAACCTTTAACGTGCCTGGAGTTAACTGTTCAGCGCGACTTTTCCTACACCAAGTATCAGCCTCAGTGATCCGTTCAACAACGCGTTCCAGCTGAGCCTGGAACTGAACGGGTTGTGGTTCAGAACTGCAGCTGAAAGACAACATTTTTACAGGGTCTAAAACAAACAGAAAAGCTCTCACAAATATTGCAAACAGGCAGCTGTAACGCTTGGACACTCCAGATGATGGACTTAAATTTGGCAGAAAATGCCTCTGCAAGGTCCTTACTGCCACCGACACACAAAACCAACCCCATCTGGGAACAGTTTAAGCTTAAAAAAAAAAAAAAAAAGCCACAGCTGAACACAGGCTTGGAATCACTTTTCCAAGCCTGCAGATAGATTTCTGAAGCCCATTCACATTGCGAACACGTAGTGCCCTGTTCTGGCAGGTGACGAGGTCCCATTTCATCCTAGGGAGGAAAAATGCTTCCCAACCTGTTCCTGCTCTTCTGCCTCTCTCCTCTTCCGTGCTGCCTCCGCTGCGCCCTGCCCCAAGCCAGGTCCCAGCTGCCTGCAGCGTTCCGAAGCTGTGCCGCCCCTCCCTGCTGCCCAGTGCAGACAGCTGCCCTCTCACGCTGAGGCCACAGCAGATTCGAGGAGCAAGCCCGGGAAAGCCCGGAAGGTGCATGGCGATCTCAGCTGCCAGCCCTGCCTGTAGCTGTGAGCTACAGCAATGCTTACGGGCAGCAGGCAACAATTCCACGTGAATCAGGGAGACCATTTCCTTTCCATGCAGAGCTTCCTCTACCCTTCCTCCATGGACCAGCAGCTCGCGTTATCATCAGGACCAGCAGCTGGAAGAGGCAGACCCTGGGTTTAAAGCCACCTCTTGTTCCAGCACAGGGGGTCAGGTGAGACCTGTTTGGCAGCGAGTGGGCAGGGCATCCTCTGCAGACGCGGGAAGAGATGGTGGTGTCAGTGGGACTCGGCTCAAGGCTCCCCCACAGAAGAGGGCAGCGGGAGCAGATACCAGCGATGCTGGCGGTGCCCAGCACTTCCCAGGGTCAGTTCTGCCTGACCCGATGCTCCCCAGTCACATCCTCACGGACCAGAGGATTGCATCTCCGCCCGGGGGGGGGGGCTGCTGTCACAAAGGCACGTGTACTGTTTGTGCCTCTTGACTAAGCTCAAATACTTGAACCCTGGCATTGAAAAATCCAAACAAACTGCACCAGGACCTGGGCATGAACCTTGCCACCTCGTTGGTAAGCAACAGGGGACGCAGCAGGGTCTGGCCCCACGGCACCTCGGCAGATCGCCAGCATGTCTGCAGAGACCCTCCTGGACCAGCTCGCTCCTCTCCACAGCTCTCACCAGGCACCACAGCAGCATCTTCTTCGGAGGCCCATGCGTCTGTGCCGCTGGCCTTGCTGTGTACGTCATGAGACATACAAGAACAGGGGAACTTCAGGGATGGTGGGAAAACCAGCAGGATGGGAAAGGAAGGTCCCTCCTTGGACTCTGCCCCCCAGCCCCATCCAGGCTAGACAGCAGGAACCAAGGAAACAAGAGGAAAGATTGGTCTCCAAAAGCCCTTGCAAACTCCCACACACGGAGGACACAGCAAAGAGAAAAGGGGAAAAGGATTCAGTGGAGAGGAGAAAAAAAAAAGAAAAAATTCATAGTTACCTCGTTCACGAAGCTGCTCGTCTACTGCGAAGCATGAATGAAAATGAAAGAAAAAAAACATGGAACACGTGCACTGGCTGGAAGCAAAGCAGCAAAACACAGAATGAAGCGCAAGAGCTGTCTCCAGCTCGGTCAGCGGGACGCGTCTGGGCCACGGGTAGCAACAGGGCACCCACAGCCCGGCATCCTACAGCCGCTGCTGTGGGCCCCAGTGTCCGGTTTACCCAAGCCCGGAAGCCCACACACTTTCTAACCGTACAGCCTTCGGAGGACAGCGCTTCCCGGCTCCTCTACCCCACGGCCTCACATTCGAGAGACAAACCCATCCTGCAAGGCCCTGGCAGTCCAGAACAGAAAAGGAAATTCAATTTATAAAACAGTCCATATACCAAAGATGAAAATAAAAAACATCTCCTCTGTCCCATCTGCCCATGAGGCAAATAGAAAGCATATTTGTCTTCCTCCCCACACCTCCTCCTGCTCAAACCTGGACAGCCCACTATATTCAGTATCAATACAGTATCAATACAGGCTGGGGGGAGAAAGGATCGAGAGCAGCCCTGCCGAGAGGGACTTGGGGGTACTGATGGATGAAAAGCTAGACATGAGCCGGCAATGTGCGCTGGCAGCCCAGAAGGCCAACCGCACTCTGGGCTGCATCAGGAGAAGTGTGGCTAGCAGGTCGAGGGAGGTGATTCTGCCCCTCTACTCAGCTCTGGTGAGACCTCACCTGGAGTACTGCGTCCAGCTCTGGAGCCCTCAGCACAAGAAGGACATGGAACTGTTGGAACGGGTCCAGAGGAGGGCTACAAAAATGATCTGAGGGCTGGAGCACCTCTCCTATGAGGACAGGCTGAGAGAGTTGGGCTTGTTCAGTCTGGAGAAAAGAAGGCTACGGGGAGACCTGATTGCGGCCTTCCAGTACCTAAAGGGGGCCTATAGGAAAGATGGGGAACGTCTTTTTAGTAGGGCCAGCTGTGTTAGGACAAGGGGAAATGGTTTTAAACTAGAACAGGGTAGGTTCAGGCTAGAGGTAAGGAAGAGATTTCTTACAATGAGGGTGGTAAAACACTGGAACAGGTTGCCCAGAGAGGTAGTGGAGGCCCCATCCCTGGGAACATTCAAGGCCAGGTTGGATGGGGCTCTGAGCAACTGCAGGGGGGTTGGACTAGATGACCACTAGTGGTCCCTTCCAGCCCTAAACATTCTATGATTCCTCTCCTAGATGGCCTGCTCGCCTCCTGATCCCCCCCTCGTACCCAACGCACAGCACACAGCAGCAGTTCCGCGTACACCGGCACACCACTGACACAGCCAGAAGCCCAAGTCACACAACACATGGCCTGTTTCAGCTGAGCTGGATGTCCACGAGCTTCTGGTGCTCCTGAAAACTCAACCGATGTCGACCTGGTTTTCCACTAAAGTCCTGAAGAAGCTCCAAGTGATTCCAGATCTGAACGCCTAATCTCATTACCAACAAACACACCAATATGTGTTCCTCCAACCACTGCTTTCTAAGTTACCTCTCTTTGCTGGCTTTCTCCACTGGATTCTTGCCCTTCCTCTGGCCTACATTCAGATAGAATAGAACATTTCAGTTGGAAGGGACCTACAAGGATCATCTACTCCAATTGCCTGAGCACTTCAGGGCTGACCAAAAGTTAGAGCACGTTATTAAGGGCATTGTCCAAATGCCCCTTAAACACTGACAGGCATGGGGCATCGACCCCCCTCTCCAGGAAGCCTCTTCCAGGGTCTGACCACCCTCCTGGGAAAGAAATGCTTCCTAATGTCAAGTCTGAACCTCCCCTGGTGCAGCTTTGAGCCATTCCCAGGGCTCCTGCCCCTGGATCCCAGAAGGAAGAGCTCAGCACCTTCCTCTCCACGTCCCCTCCTCAGGAAGCTCCAGGGAGCAGCCA
>NW_009258310.1:207927-212685 GCF_000687185.1 Egretta garzetta
CTGGCTCCTGCTGAGCCTGCTGCCCACCAGCACCCCCAGGTCCCTTCCTGCAGGGCTGCTCCCCAGCTGCTCCTCTCCCGGTTTATACTTGTGCCCAGCATTACTCCATCCCAGATGCAGAATCTGGCATTTGGTCTTGTTAAATTTTGTACCATTAATGATTGCCCAATGCTCCAATCTATCTAGAGATCCCTCTGCAAGGCCTCTTGTCCCTCAAGAGAGCCACAGCACCTTCCAAAAGATGCTGAACCCACAGGCACTGCTAAACCAAGACCAACCTCACTCCTTTACAACAGGCACAAACCTCTCCCGTTTCACGCTGGAACGCCGGTTCCTGCATCGCTCAACCCGAGACGTGGTGAGGAGCTGTGCGGGGAGGGCACGGTCCCTTCCAGCTCAGCAGCAGGACGCCCGTGCCACACTGCACAAAGCAGAAGGTGGCTGGTGCTGCAGGTCAGGGCATCCTGATGCAAAGCTGGCTCCACACTCCACCACCTGCCTCTCCCCACCCAGATTCTTTGCTGGGTCTTGGGCTTGTGATGCTGTCCGAGGTGGTTCCCACTACACCTATGAGGAAACATGCTACCGTAGCGCTGCAAAAAATAGTTAGGGAACGTCACTCCAGAGGCACGGAAGCAAGAGGAAAGGAGTTGGTATGTTTTCTAGCAGCTTCTTGAACCAAGGGCCTGAAGAAACCATCTGTGTATACAAATGCCCTGCGAGGGCAGGAGATGGCCTTGCGTGCCTTGCTCCTTCTTGGTGCTGTACAGACGAGATGTGAACAGTCCTACACATTCAACTGACATCATCCTCAGCACAGTGCTTGCGTAAACCACGAGGACGCTAAACATGCATTCATCTCGAGCATGGATTTGGAAGCACGAGACCAAAGTCCACCACGACTGCACACACCCAACGGTCCCAGCAGCCCCTGCCCTCGAGGCACTTCCAGGCCCGCTTGCTCCCAGGTTCAGCTCCAAGCTCTTGGATGCGGCTGAATGAAGGACATTGAGATTTGCTCAAACCAACACCGTGCTGCACACGAACGGCCAGCACCCTCTATACTGATCCCCAGATGAGGGGAACACCCCGGTCGGACTGTTACACAGCTCTTCAAACCTGTTCCTACCATTAAATCAACAGGTACAAGGAATACACGCCCGGAAGGGGAGAAGCCGGGGCCATGCAGCAGTTCCCTGGATGTCCAAGAACCTGCACAAGCAGGCTCTGGGGGAATGCAAAGGCATGCAAACACACTGTCGTACTCCGCGCAGCTTCCACATACACAGCCTTGCCCTGCTGCGAGCACGGCCCGAGCACCCTTTCGGCAAGCGGAAGGCTAAGTTATCCCAGTGCACATTCATCCTACGGGCAAGCTCACACCTCAGTTTTCCCTCTAATAATAGGTCTGTGTGCCCCTACAGTCAAAAACTGGGACACTACTAAGGTCAAACGGAGGCATACAGAGGATGCTGACTTGAATTAATGAAGCATTTTCTAATTCTGGAAGGTAAATAGGGACAGCTGCCAGCTCAGCGCACAACGAAGCGCATTGGACTTGAATGTCTTACTAATCTAGGTAGTTTCCAAGGAAAGACAGGCTATGTATTGCTAAACTGTCATCCCCAAATTCCAGCAGGTCACGTTTAGAGGTAATCTACAAAACACATTTCAGCCCCAGATCGGTTTGCCAGCATGTCTGGCAGGAAGATCCATCTCTGCCCTGTTACCAGGGCTGTCTACAGCCAAGGCAAGAGGCAAGTCAGTCCTATACCAGCACAGCCCAGGCAACTATGACCAAACCCAGCCCCGAAACCCAGAGAGCACTCCGTTACCAAGGAGACTACAGGTGCCATCTCGTTGACAGGCATTTGCAGGAATGTCCCATAAGTCTGACTCATAACTGCTCCATAGCCTACGGAAACTTCCGCGAGGAAGGGGGAGTACGAGGAAACTCTTCTTCCCAGGGGACAGAGAAAAGCCGCACTCAAGGACCAACCCATGGGATTATACACACAGTGAGAAGGGCTGGGAATCGTAGAAATAACCTAATTAATCCTTAAAAGAAAAAGGGGGAGGTTGGTTTGTTTTGCAAACCTACAGCAAGTTTGCTGCCAGCGTTACTGTTCGCATGTCCAAAAGTCCATGGACAGCAGCTTTGGCGGCAGACGTGCGCGCCTCCGGACCGCCCTGCGGAGATCGTGGGGCTGTGCCACCGGTGCAGCCCCTTGAACCAGCACCACGGTCCCGACGCCAAGGCTCTGATGTGCAGAGAGATGAGCTAATTTATATCAGGGATCTGAACTGAAATGCACTGGTCACAGCAAATTGTATTTGTAAGTGGACACTCTTACGCAGAATTAAGGTGAATATAGTTTCTTTCATCATAATTATAGCTTTGGGAGCAAACTGAACTAAACCAAATGAACTGAGTTCCAAGTCAGAGGCCTCAACTGCTTTAAGTGGGAAAACTGGTCTATTACAAAGGGCAGCATGGATCAGCTCTTCTGGCTACCCTGTCCAGCCGACCCATAAAGGAAAAAAAGAACTGTGGGGTCTAACAAGCACAAGTTGCAAAGGACCGTGCTGTTGATGAGCAGACGTTCAGCGCTGCCTGTGCTGATGCTCACTGCTGACAGCCAATTAACGAGAAATCCCTGGGTTCCCAAATGATGATGATCAAAAGTTTTAGCTAAACAAGTCATCAAATCCCAGCAGCAGATGTAGGTGTCAGGGCCACGCAATCAATGGAGCTGAGTGGAAGTGCGAGGAAAACTCCCGTCAACGTAAAGGCCAGCAGCGCTCCAGGCGAGGCCAGAAGGTGACTTATGGCGGGTCCGACTTCTGCCAGCACACAGCCTCGCAACCCAACTTCTGCACCCAAGAAGTAACCCCGGGCAGGTCAGAACAAGGCGGGCGCTGGGCTGACAACCACAAGGTGCAACCCAAAACCGTTACCTGACCGGGGTGTGCCTTGTGGATCCACGCCCCGCCAAAGCCTCTCCCCACAGATCTGCGGCATGCTGGCCAAAAGCTGCTCCAAGCACGCCTCTTCCCAGCCCACGCTCAGCCCCGGGGGCCTGCAGTTCAGGGGAAGAGGTCCCCCTGTCCCGTAGGCGTGTGAACTCGTAGGGAGCACCGGGCACCTCTCGACGAGCACTGGCCACCTCTCCATGGCCTGCCACAGCAGCCTAAAGCAACCGCCCTGAACCGTAACGCTTGTGCTCCCAAGGAACTGCAATTATTCTTACAATTAAAAATTAACCAAACAGTATTTACAGGTAACATACAGAAATTACAGAAAATCATCAGGACTTGTATTTTAGAAATAGATAACATAGCTTCTCCTTGTCAGCCTCCTAGAAATCTGCTGGGACATCCCTCCATACCTCCCATGGATGGGATTTAAGATCTGCATCCTGGGTTTAGCTTCTACGTTACATGGGAGCTGAGCTCTTCCCCAGACCCAGTTCAGGCTCAAGCCTTCCTTCCCGAAGGCTCCCTACGCGTTCGCAACCGACGTGCCGGCTCTCGGGCGCACGGAGGCAGCGGCACCTCCTGCCCGGTCCGTAGGCAACTGCATCAACAACTGTCCCAACCTTTTACTCAGCAGTATCAATCGTGAGCCCGCTGAGGGGGAAACGCTGCTTCCGACGGGCAGCAGGGCATCAGGGGAAACGGTAACGCACAGCTATGATCTGACAGCAAGCTTGAAGCGAGGAGCAGCGTATGCAGATCAGTACTGGTTCTTAAGACAAGAAACACAGCCAAGGAGGACCCCTCACGCCCACCAGCTAGCCCCAGCTGGCGCGGCAGCAACACCTCTAGCTTTCAGAGACCGTGACGCATCGTTTGGAGAGCCAGGAGAGGCAGCCCCTGTGCATCTTACAGGTGTTAGACCCAAGGTCCATATTTAATCCACAAACATGTGGCTGGATTCGAAGCAAGCTGTTACTGTCAGGCACAGAGATTTCTGCTGGCACGCTCCTTCCCAAAACTGAAGATTCAGATCATCCAGCAAGCCTCTGTGCCAGCAGAGTCCCAGGCAGTCAAACAACAGAGATCCACCTTGGGAGCAAGCTGCTACAGTGCCAGTCTCACCTCTCCTGATCTGGAAAGCCTCGAGTAGAAACACATCTGATCTTCATGCAAAAGACACCCACCAGCAGGTTTGTTCATCGTTAATTAACTTCGCCCTTAAAAGATTAAAGATACGAATTCACTGTTTAAATGAAGCAGCCATGATCATCCGTCTCCTGCTCCCTCTGCAAAGCAACGCTTCGGCCACACAGAAAGCAACCTTTGCGCTGGGAAAGCGCAATGATTCATCAGGGAACTTTCTGCTGGATCCCAGAGAGGACCCGTAACTCCGGTTAGCACACACTTGGGATCGGCGAGGAGCGTCAGACTGATGACTGCCCTCCTTATTAACGTCCAGCACAGGATGCTGGAGACAACAGCAGAGCACGCGTTCGGGACAGAACGCATGCGCTGAAGTCAGACCGACCCTCGCCGTGGCTTGCGAGAGCTGCTGCTAATGGCCAAGAGGGATGAAAGAAACAGCCAAAAGGCTCTCTACATCTGCGCTAGTCAACAGAGAAATAGCCTGTTTCAGAGTGTGATTCATCAGGCTTATTTTAAATGTCTAACTCGGGATGAGATAAATTGCTCTTTGGAAGAGCTATTTCTTACCACTGACTACAGGGAGTCTAGACAACTACCTCAGGTGTCGCAGCGTGCACCAGCCAGCCACGCGCG
>NW_009258310.1:212699-223120 GCF_000687185.1 Egretta garzetta
CAACCCCACAGGGAGCCTGCACCGGGGCCGCTGCAGCAAAGGACCTTGGTGAAAGCTCTCCAGCAGCGGCCACCAACTGCTGCTGGTTGGTGCGCGCTGCCCTGAAGGGCGTGCTGGGCCCAGGGAGCCACGGCCGCCTTGGGAGGAGCTCTTAAAGACTTGGGGAGAACACATCTTCCATCTAAGCCTCTCCTTTCTGAGGCTGCCAGATCAGCCAGAGAAACCCTAGAGAAAGCCGATGAGGGAGGGGAACAATTCCTTCCCCAAAGGGCTGTCAGGGACTGCAAGGGGCTGCCCAGGGAAGGGGTCGAGTCCCCACCCCTGGGGGGACAGGGTTTAGCAGTGGGATGGCAGGGCTAGGTGAGCGGTCGGACTCAATGATCTTAAAGGTCTTTTCCAACCAAAACGATTTGATTCTATTCTAGGGGAAAAAAAAAAAAAAAAAAAACATCAGACTTTCTGCTCTTTACAGAAACAATGGACAAGAGATTTCAGAAGAAAAACTTCCAGAACTGGGAAAACAGCTTGGGAATTAAAGAATAGTCACTGCCTAGTGGAAAACTGCTGTGCGAAGAGAGGTGCTGGAGAGCACCCATCCAGCCGGGGCACCCGCTTTGGCTGCGAGGGCACGCGGAACGGGCGGAGACAGCGGCCACGACCAAACCACCGCGGGTCTGCAGCGACAGGCGGCGGGGGCAGCGGGCAGGCGCAGCGCTGGAGGGGGCACCCGGACTTCATCACCTACAGGAACAGGGAAACCAGCAGGAGCATCTGGGGATATGTGGAGGGCTTGTAGGACTGCATGAAACTTATTATGGGATGGCACAAAGGGGCTGCAGGATTATGTAAAATCAGACATTTTTTTATATATAGATAGATATATAAAAATATATAAATATATATGTATATATTCATATAAAAATAAAACTTTGGGAATATAAACAGGCAAATTTTCTGTTCTGACCTAACACAAATTCCAAGGTAATCAATGTTTTAAAAATAAAGACCAATAAAGCATCCACAAGCCAGTCAGAGCAGAAGGGAGCTGGGCTGTTCAGGTACGAAGTGACAGCGGGCCAGGGACTGCTGGGGTGTGCGGCTTGGTTATGGCAGCAGGAGCCAGCATCGGGTTCGCAGCTGGCACAGGGCTGAAGATGGGACTGAACTGAAGGGAAAAACTGTTTAATCGGTCAGCCATGGTCCAGGAGCGGGACGGGTTGTGCTCACAAGGAGGTGGTTTGGTAGCACCAAGCAGCATCTGCCAGGGATTTGACTGGGGACATCGGGAAGCAGAAGCAAACCTCACCACGGTTTGATTGAAGACAGAGAGGCGACAGTAGCTGTCAGTCCCCGACTGCCCTGAAAGCGCATCTGACAGACGCGGCAAGTAGAGGAGCTGGTGGTGGATGAGACGAGACATTTGTATTTGTCCGTCTGCTCCTGTGCCAGCAAGCAGCAAATGTCACCATGTTAAGGAGAACTCCACCTCACTAGAAGAAACCTGAGGAAGGAATAACCTTGGCTATGATTTTGAAATTTGGTCCCCCAGCCACTCACCAGGATGCTTTTCCAACTCTTTATGCTTTCCAACGGACTGTTTAGCAGTGCACAATTTAGAGACAAGTTTCCCTCTGCTGTAGACTTCAGATGTCGGCAAAGCACAGGAGACAGAGAAAGACCTTCAGAAAGAGTTCAGGAGCGTAAATCCCCCCCCCCAGCCACACCTTCTGAAAAACACTCTCAATATGAAATTAAGATGATTGATTTTACATTTTTTCCCCCAAGAACTTTCATAGAATCATAGAATGGTTTGGGTTGGAAGGGACCCCTAGAGGTCATCTAGTCCAACCCTTTCATCTGTAAGTACTGCAGTGCTAGAAGAGTATCCAGTGGATGAAGAAGAAATTGGACCATAGGCTTGGTTAAAAATAAAAAAAATTAAAAGGGGGGTATCTTCAGGAGAAAAACCCCAACATTTCTTGAAAGGAAAAAGCCCATCCCAAAGCATGATGCAAGAAAGAAACAGAGGCATTCTGAACAACCCATTGGAAATAAGACTGAAAACAAAGGACTATTCCTGCGCTAGTCAATCTCACGTATTTTTGCTCTGTATGTGGGTCCAGCTACTGAAGCGATACACGCGAGCCAAGTACAACCACCCCAATGAAGCCTGCTGGGAACCTTCTGTCTCACCGCTGTGCAGCGGGGCTCAGGACACAGCCGTAGATACCGAACAGAGGATTTCTGTTATGGAGGTAAGAGTTTTGATGGTATCTTGTTCTTTTGACTTGTCAACAAGGCTTCCTCTCCTACGGTGACAAGCTGATAAGGATTCTCAATGCATCATCGCAGATGCTAAGCACAAATGCTATCATTTTTATGGCCATATGCAATAATCCAACCCCGTATGGGGTACCTACATGACTCTCAAATGGTATTTGATCCACATGCTAAAGAATCTCATTTTGGGGTATTTCAGAGAGACACTGGGGCAACGTTACTCATTGCTGATGACGCAAAACCAAAGTTGTTGACATAGGAAATGCTTATTGCCCTTCCCTTAATAAAAGGAGAGAAGAAATTCCATTAAAAGCATGCAGGTGAAGAAAGAATGAAAAATCCAGAACATCGCAGAAAATAGTCGTCTTGACCTAAAGGCTTTCAAAAACGTTAAAGCTTCAGTGGGAACAATCAAAGGCAGCAGCGTCCTGCATAGGGAATGGGTCCCACAGGAGAGCCTGCAGACCTGCACGACATCCATGAATACAAACTCTGTATCTTGTATGGTTGCTCTTCCAGCATCTAATTATCTCCCCGGCATGGTGTTACATGTATAATGAGCGTCTCTGTAGAAGGCTGGTGCTGGAAAAAGCTGACACCTGAAGAAAGTTCCCGCAAGTTTTGAAGACTAATACCTCCTGGCAGAGGAATTTACGCTGAAGAAAGAACAAAGTACAAAAGAGTTTCAGAGATTCTTTTTATTGTAAGCGAGCAAAATCTCTCCACCAGTGTACCTGGATGGAAAGCAAAGTTGGAGGCGAGTGGACCACAACAGTTCAGGCCAGCTGTGTCCTTCCTAGGCACAGCAGAGAAGCAGAGATCCTGACTCTCTTCTGCCTGACACCATCTCTAAATCCTCCCTTCATTTTGTGGGTTTTTTTCCTCCAAATTCTTAAACAGGGAATTTCTTGCCACTGACACCTTGACTTCCAGAAGGGTTATTTGGCCTTAGCAGGACATCTTCAGCTTAGTAGCTCCAACAATCCAGAAACCATGCTGTCAACCTGCAACACGCAAGATCTCAGTGGAAAAATCCTGTCCTAACCTCAAGTAAAGAAATTTAGCACAGCAGAAAGCAGGACTTATGACAGACAGCAGTCCCAAGAGGTTGTATAATTCTCATACCAGGCTACAGCAACGAGCCGCATCTTGGCTTCTTCCCATCTCTTTCAAAATGACCTTCCCAGTAGACAAAACAAGAGGAACAGAAGGAGAAATTTCCTGACCCTGGTAGGAAGGAAAAACTTCACCAGTAATTCCAAGTCCCCCCGAGTCCTGAAGCAGACACAGAGACACTCTGTAATAAACCAGTTCATGGAAATAAAGCTAGAAAGGGAAACATGGGATCAAGGGGGAAGATTGCACCTTCCACACGCAACATACAGCCAGCAGAGCCTGATCCACCCACCCACCCCAAGAGCCCTCAGCAGCAGTAGATGTTGGCAGCTGACCCAGTCTTCTGATAGAACCCCTCTGGAGGTTAATCCCGGTGCCAGGATGCCGTTGATCCATATCTGTGTGTGCACATTACCTGCTCTGTCCAGGGGAGGGGCTGGGAGCGCCCGCCCTAGGTCAGTTTGGAGCTCTGAGCCCTGGCGCATGGGCACAAGGCGCAGAAGCATTCCCCTCAGCAAGCGAGCACACTTATCCCTTCGGATGACCTAAGGGGCCTGAAGGCGCACAGCCTGATCTGTGGCAAAAATTAAACTTTAAACAGAGTGAGAAAATTTTAGGCCAGACCAATTTTTCTAGCCACAGTTTAAAATGACTAAAAATAGAGGTTATAATGCCAACTGGTGGCAGCTTTAATAATCATAGAGGGATTACTTGTTCTGTGTGTCCCGAGGGAATCTCCATCTCTTCTTTGCAGTGAAGCAGATCTTGACACTTCTTCCCCTTGCACAGTCCTCATCAAATCCCACCCGACCTTCTCAAGCCTTGACTGATATTGGACTATAAACAGCATTCCAGAAAGCCTGTAAGCCTCCAACAAGCCACTTCCCTCTCCTCCCCACTGCTCTAACGTGCCTCACGGACTCATGGGATCTGATGGCCATCTCTTGCAAATGCTCATAGAATCATAGAATGGTTTGGGTGGGAAGTGACCCCTAGAGCCCACCCAGCCCAACCCCCCTGCAGGACCAGGGATACCTTGAACCACATCAGGTTGCTCACAGCCCCGTCCAACCTGGCCTGGAATGGTCCCAGGGATGGGGCCTCCACCCCCTCTCTGGGCAACCTCTTCTCCAGGCTGAACACCCCCAACTCTCCCAGCCTGGCCTCAGAGCAGAGGGGCTCCAGCCCTCGGAGCATTTTAGTAGCTCCTCGGATCATCTTAGTAGCCCTCCTCTGGCCCCGCTCCAACAGGTCCATGTCCTTCTTGTGCTGAGGGCTCCGGAGTCCCGACATCCAGACATGTCCCCAGCGCTAGGGGCTGCCCAGGTGGATGCACGTATCCAGCAGACTCCTGATCACCCGCATCCACCAGGAAGGCAATGTCTTCAGAACTGAAACCCTTACACTCCCACCCAGCCTTCTGGTCTCCTCGTTTCTTGCTAGGCTACACTGCTGTGGTGGGTGTAATCCAAAATCACCACAAACCTGCAGCCAGCTCTGGATGAAGGACGCTGCCTACTAAATAGCACTTCCCTCCAAAAAGCACATTCCTCCGTGTGCTCCAGGTCTGTTCTGGCCACCAGACGACCAGCAAGTGACATTTCAGGTGTCAGGGCCCAGCTCAACACCAGGTACCAAGAACTGGCCCCTGGCACTGTCCCAGGGAAACCCAGCAGCCCCTGGAGCTGCTGGCACCACACAGCTCCATGATGGTGAGCACTGGGGAGCGCGATGCCGCGGCTTCCCAGCGTGACCCAGCTCACCAGCTCCCTCCTCACTAAGTGGGGGGGTACAGTCACAGGATGGCCTTGGAACAACTGTATGAACTGCGATCAAGTTGTAACACCCCTGAGAAACACCCAATGAAGTATGGTCACCTTCATCTGTGGCTTGCATGGGCTGTTCCCAACACGTAACGAGTTAATACACATGCAAGCGGAGAGGAAAGGGAGGTATGGTTCACAGCATACGCAAGGTACGTATTCAATATTCCTAAACTTTGTGAAGTTTATTTGCTTTAAAAAGTAAACCAGGGTACATAAATTCTGTGTTCTCTTTATCTTCAATCACTTATCCAAAGCCATGCAAGATCCGCCTGGACGCCACCCAAGACTGCAATCACCAAGACCTATTTATTTGTAATAGAAGCCAAACTGGGTTAGAGGAGAGCAGAAGGGTTGATCAGAGGTGTAAAAAAATTAATTGCAGGAAAAGATTTAAAGAACGGGGCATGTTAATGGCAAAGCAATGTGCTTTTGAGCAGATATAGAAGAGGCATATGAAATGGTTAGGGGGATTTCAAAAACCAAAACTTCCACGGAGCATCTGAGCGAGAGAACCTTAAACTGAAGAGTAACGGGTTTATAACCCAGCAAGGTGAGGTGCTTCCCCACCTCAGGCACCAGTAGCTGCCTCATGTGGAGCACAGCAGGCATCAGGAAGAGGTCAGACATTGGTACAGGATGCAAGAACAGCCAGAGATACACCTGGCCAGGTACAGAAAGTCCATCGGCTCTGCAGCCCACTGCTGAGCCACAGTTAGGAAGCCCACATCCTACAAACCCCACCGCCCCTGTGTCCACAGCTCCCTGTGTACCCACAGCAGCTCCTGCTCCCCAAACACTACCTGCTCCCCACCCCAATATTCCCAGCTACCCCCTTACTCCTGTTTGGCCAGAACGTGGCAGATCACATCACAGCTGTCATGGAGCCTGCATGGGCTCAGCAGCCAGGGCCACTGGGCTCAAGGAGCCATCGCATGGCTCCTTTCCCCACCCTCAGCTGCCCTGTCTCGAGCAATGTGGCCTTGAAACCTCCACACGTGGGACAAATTTGGTTGAAAATGTTTAAGCGCCTGAAAGCGAGTATGAAACTATTGTAAGAAAAGAGAAACAACCATCACTTACATCCAACTGCCTCAGGAGAACAGACTAAAAGTAGGGCCCATGGATCTTCCTGCACGGGGGCAGGAGCTGGACAAGGACCATTGGGCTCTCTCAAGGGTCAGCGCGCTGCCATACTCTTCCCAGGAGCCCCCGGCGTCAGCCCATCACAGACCGATTACCATGCACGGACAGGACCTGGCTTAAATCTAGGAGAGAAATTACTGGAGCCTATGGTGGGAAGCAGTACTTGTACGCCCCACTGACCCGGAAGGGAACAGGATCGTACCCCGTCACCTGCCCACCACAGGCTGGGCCACGCAGTGGCACGTATCGCCGGCAACAAAACCACTTCTTCCAAACAAGCTCCTTCACGTCCCTGAGACGGTTTTGTTTTGTTCAGTTCATTTTCTTTTGTTTTTCATGAGCGATTCCTCTCCTCTTCCTCTTCCATGACTCATTTTTCAAAGTTTCCAACAAGAAGAGGAAGTAATTTATCCATGGCTCAAGAAGCTCTCATTATTCCTGAAAAATCTCTTCACTTCCAAACACTGGCCATGAGACAAAGAGCAGAAGGACGCAGCTCCCAGGCTCCCACAGCGCTGACAACCTCAGCCACCCAGTTAGGATGCCTTCTGCTTAGTTCCCAAACAAGGCACTCTTCAAATAACTCCAGGCACGTGTCCACCACCGCCATGCCCACGGCAGAGCTCCTTTGGTAAAGCCATGGCATAGGAGATGCCCGGGAACACGTGACTGTGGATGGGGACAGCTCTGCACTGCTGTCTGCCACCACTCCCCTCCAGCACATGATGGAGGCAACAACTCCTGCTCTCCAAAGGCCTGGTCGGATCCACACTCGTACCTAATTACTTCCAAGGAACTTCGGGCTGCAGAGAACTGCAACAGCATTCATCCATGCCATGGTCCAGTTTTCAGCAGACTCTTGGTGTTGGGGTCAAAGACAGGTTTTTTAATGCATTTCAGTCCCCTGGTGAGTTATGGAAAGCAAGGACAGTCGGCACCCAAGGGCTACGAGAGCTGAGAGAGCGAAGCACCATGAGCTCAGAGGGCACGGGGCTCTCGATGACTCCCAGCTTTGCCTGGAGCCGCAGAGAATGCTCTGGAGTCAGCGCCCACGGGACAGAGCGGCTCAGGCTGGAGACACCTCGGCGACAAGGAGCACCAGGAGATGCTCTGCAGCATCGGGCGGGAGGCTGCTCCCACGCACCCAGCCCTCCCCAGAGCCGGTGAGCCCTGGCACCCTGCTCAGTGCGTCACCCAACATGGCCAGCAGGCAGCATGCCTTCCAGGGCAAGGGCAAGGGCAAGGGCAAGGGCAAGGGCAAGGGCAAGGGCAGCTCCTTTTTCCCAGCAAGGACCTGCTCACAGCACCTTTGATGTCTCACAGCCAGATCACAGCCGGCTGTTTAAGGCACACCACAAAATTATTAAACCAGCCATGAACACTCTTTTCAGAAGTGAGAAGAGATGAAGCCTGAAGTCTGGAAGGTTCTGGAGCAGCCCCCACCAGAACAGGAGGAGGAAGGCGTCAGCGGTTCTCAAGGCGGCACATGTTGGGTTCACAGGTGACTGCAAAGCCGTGCGGGGCCAAGGTCTCAACTCACTGACCACGAGGCTCCTTCTCCACCTCTGTGCTTCCACCGCTGGTGTAAGGCGGCAGCAGTCCTGTCACCCCTTTGCTCGAGACCACCGTGGGCACAGGCAGCTTGAGAGGGAAGTTTGAAGCTTTGGCTTAACCTCCCAAGTTATTACCCACTCCAGCTCCAAGCACCTGCATCGAACGCCAGAAGAGCTGCCTTCTCGAGGGCAGCGGGGATGCTGCAGCCCGGGGTGGGCTGGGCACGAGCAGCCTCTCTTGAAACGTCTCTGGACAGACAGAGGAAGCCCAGCGGAAACCGGCTGGCCAAGCAGCAAGCAAGCGACAAAGCCTTCCACTAACAGACACCATCATCACCGCACAAGCAGCAACTTCATTCACAGGTAGAATCATCCCCTCTACCTAAACAGCCTCCAGCACAACCGAGAGCTGCTACGGTAATAATTCAACAAAACCACAGCCGCAGCCCACGGAAATTCCGTTTGCTTCACAGAGGGTTAGCAGAGACGCTGCAGTAGGGAACGCCAGCGAGGAACCGCACCAGAGAGGAAAACCCACTGGGGGCTGCACATGGTAACAGTGGCTTGAGCGCAACCCCCGCTAAGCACCACGGGCAAGGAAACGAGACCCAAACCAGCACGTCCATAAAAGGGTTCCTAATTTCCCCCCAGTTTCCAGGCTGGGGACTCAGTCCTGGCTATGCCTCGACTCTGAGCCATTTCTCCTCCTGACCTTGGGATTTCAGCGCTGGTGACTACTGGTTCTAGCTTTGCTTGGGGCGCTCACATCTCGTTTCGCTTCTCATTATCAGTAACGAGCAGATCAAGGACAGGCTCTCCTCTGCCTGGATTCTTCAGCTGTCTCACCAACACAATAACGGCATCGATTGTCACCCGACAGGTACAGTACACAGTCAACACAGATGACCCTAACTTCCACTGTGCTCCTGAAACCAAACCAACTCCTACTGAGAAGCCCTGAGGAAATCCATCACACAGTGCAAGCAACCTGGTTTCGGTGCATCTCCTGCTCCACCAAACCCAGTACACAAGACCCTCCTGAACATCAGCGCCGAGCAGAACCTTTGCAGGAGTCCCTTTGCTTTCAACAAGGGACGCGACCTCCCAATGTAGCCCTGGGTGAGCATCCAGGGATCCTCCGCTTTCCCTCAAGACAGCGCACCAACAAGCAGCACCTGCTCCACAATGCAGTCGTGCTTCCATCGGGGCCAGACGCAAACCCGAGCATGTTTTGCCCTTCTCCCCTCTGGCAGAAACCTCTTGCAGCCCCAGCCATCTGAAACCACCGAGTTCCGCCACATCGAAGGGGCGGCTGTCGCGTCCCCTCGCTAGCACAGCTTAAGATGAGACACCAGCCCTGTTGCAGCTTCCACGCCAGTGATCTCCTGTCCCCAGCCTCCACCTGCTCAGCGCCGCCCTCCCCATGGAGGTCCCTTCCCCAGGCACACGCGTGCCCGCAGGCAGCTCCTCACTCAGGCTTGCATCTTCAGGCAGGTTTCTCCCTCGGCATCACACTCAGAGAGCTCCCACCGTGCGGGGCTGTCGCCCTTGCAACATCTCCCCAGACGCAGCTCATCTCATCAGGCAGCTGCCTCCAGCAATTCTTTGACAACACTCCCCAAATCTGTTCCCACCCTTCCCCAAACAGCTCTTCTGCTCATACCCACCACACTTCAACACTTCCTCCAGCTGCCACCTTCCCCCTCCAGGACCCTCCACCCCCAGCACCCCAAAGCTTTGATTCCTGAGCAGCTCCAGTCCCCACTCGGCTGGTGCACCCTTCTCAGGACCCTGATCTGAAGTCCCCCGGGCTGCCCATGGCAGGGCACCCTCTCAAACCGCGTTCTCCCACCACCGCTGCCCATTTGCGGACACCCTGGCACCCCCGTTAGCTCAGAGCAGAAGTCCAGCACCACCTCGGTCGGGGGCCTTCACTTAAACCAACTCCTGTTCCCCACAAGCCGGGTGCGAGAGCGTTCTCCCCACCAACTGAAGAGCACCCCGTCTCCAAAAGGAGTCACGAGTCTGCCGAACATGACAAAGCACCAGCCGCAGCAGCTCCGCTCAGGCTGCGCGTTCCATTTATCCCCATCACTCTACCTGTCTGCAGCGCCAGGGCCCCCCATCCAATACCCGTCAGCACGCCTATCCTCACAAAAATTAATCAGCATCTCGAAAGCAGTAAATAACGGAGTGCTGCCCCGCCGCCCCGCCTGGAGATCTCTTGCGGGCGAGGCACTGACAGGATCCTCTTTTAACTCTTAATCAGCCTTCTCAGCCACGCGCTGAGATCCAAGGAGCCCCACCACAGCCCGCTCCTCCTGCCCCAGCTCGCCTTCCCTCTGGACACCACATGAAGGAGATTTACAGGTGAATACGTCAGCGAGGGATTCTGCTGCAGCTGCTACGGGGTGGCATCAGGACCACCCACCCCCTTGCTGCAAATGAGTGGGGAGGTAGAGAGGGCCCCGACAGAAAGCAGGGGGGAGGCGGGCGGGAAGGG
>NW_009258310.1:223134-224422 GCF_000687185.1 Egretta garzetta
CCCTCCCCCCCTGCCGTTCCCTCCCGGCCTCCGGGAAGCAAACACCTTTCCCCACAGCCACGCAACGCGCAGCCCCGCGCGCCCAACGGCCGCTGACTCCAGCCACCCTGCTGCAGGACGTCCCGCCAGCTGGCACGTCCCCTGAGCCACAGGCACCTCGCGTCCATCCCCTCCGCTCAGGGGACAAACCCACACCAGTGGGCCAACAGCAAGGCTGCTGGGACCCCTGCCGCCAAGGGGGGGGTCTTGGCACCCACAGCGTGGGGCTGGGAGGTCCAACGTGCTTCTGAAGTGGGGATTCAGAGCGTGGAGCAGCAAGCCCTGTCTCCTGCTCCCAAGCTCGGATCCACATTCCAGCTAATGCAACAGTCAGATCAGCGACTGCTCCAGCCGCACTGCGAGAGGCATCAGCAAACAAAGCGGAGGCAGGAAGATGAAAAGAAGATCCTTAAACTTTCTGTGAAAAACTGTGGAATTAGCCCGCTTGCAGAGGCAGCCTTCTCTTATCCCTGCCTGCTGGAAGCCGAGTTACGCCCCGCCGCAGGGCTTACCCGTCTTTCAGGAAGCCTGCCCAACATGACGGGCAGTGCCATTGTCCCTCTAAGCCTCTCATCTCCCCGCGAGCTCTGCGTGACCGTGGCTCCTCACCGCGTGTGACTGGGAGTTTGGTTTAGGAAGCGCTTCCTTGCCCACCTCCCCCTCGCCGCTCTCAGCCCGCGCCACCGGCGCCCAGCAAGAGGTGGGCTGGCAACTGGGAGCCTTGCAGATGGCCAGGGCCCGGCACGAGGGGCTCGGGGCACAGAGTTAACCCCGGGCTGGGCGAAGGAGGGTTCAGAGAGGCGCTTGCTTCTCCTGGGGGTCCCAGCAGAGGATGGCACCAACAGCCCTGTGTCGCACGGCGGGACCGATGGACCCAGGGCCCGACTGCAGGACCAGAGCCCCAGGGCCACGCTGAGGAGCTGTGGCCGCAGGTCTGGGGCCTGACCAGCACCCCACGGCCCCGCACCCCCCAAGCACAACCGAGGGACCCAGAGCTGGGGCCAACTGGGAACCCTGCAGCTCCGCTGCCCCACAGCTGGGCCTTGCAGCCCCATGGCCAGACTCAGGACCCCATGGCCACAGACAGGACAACCACTGCTGGTGGCCCACAGCCCACGGCTGGAGCAGGACCCCCAGGCCAGAGCCCCATAGACAGAGGGGAACCCCCAGGCCAGAGCCCCATAGACAGAGGGGAACCCCCAGGCCAGAGCCCCACGGCCCATGGCCGGAGCGGGACCCCCAGGCCGGA
>NW_009258310.1:226951-227334 GCF_000687185.1 Egretta garzetta
GCCCTTGGCATCAGCGGGCGGCCCGGACCCTCTCGTCAAACTTCCCATCAGCGGGCACGGGGCTTCGGGAGACGGCACCGCCACGCCAGGGATGCACGCCAGGTAACCTGCCAGCCTCAGCCCCGAAGCCTGCTGCTTCAGCGCTGCGCCGAGTTACAGTCCCTCAAGGGAGAAAACACTTAATAAGAAATAAATAGCTACCCTTTCCTTATAATACTTCTAAATGTCACTCCGGTATCATTTTTAGTCGATGCAGAGATATTAAAGACCAGCTCAGATCTCTAAAATGCCCCTTTATGTTTTCAGAAACAGCCAGGCGAAGCATGCAGGAGATGCAGGTATTGCAGGCAGCTCACAGAAATACCTGCTCGGTGCAGCGCGCA
>NW_009258310.1:227476-231179 GCF_000687185.1 Egretta garzetta
CCCGCCCCTTGCTGCGGCACCCGTGCTGTTCTCAAACAGCCGCGCTGCCAGTGTGCAGCCACCTCAGCTACCAAGGAAGCCACGGCTCCGCTGCTGATCTTGCACCTTGGCACCCTCCAGCAGGACTGCGGCAGGTTTATGCACCGTTGCCCGTGCATTTTCTCAGCAGCAACCCTGCACCGTCTTTCACATGATTTTTGAAAACAGGGCTGCTGGACCAAGAGCCAGTCCTTGCACAAGCGTCATGAGGATCACAGCAACAACAGCCCAAATTCTTTTTCTTGCCCCATCCCCGGAAGCGTTCAAGGCCGGGTTGGATGAGGCTTTGAGCAACCTGGTCTAGTGGAAGGCATCCCTGCCCATGGAAGGGGGGTTGAACAAGGGGATCTTTAGGGACCCTTCCAGCCCAGACCAGCCTATGAAGTCTCCATGGCTCCTCTTCAGCAGCCGCACTGGGGAAGCGTTAATTACGTGGCTTGCGATCCAGCCCGTATCTGCCATATTGATTTTGTAGCACACTCATTTTTTAATCATTAAGGAGTTATTAAGTCAAAAGGCCTCAGTCGCCCACATCTATTACATATCAGAGGTGCAATTATAACACGCTTTGCAATAATTCCAAAGAATTCCACCATTTCTGTTTGGGGTCTTTTGGCAGGCTCAATTTCGATTAAAGGACGTTAATTAGTTTAATCATATTTCACGTTAATGCCTGCTCGATAGAGACCTGTGTCGGTCGTGCAGCTGCTCCAGGTTCAGGCTCCACTCTGGGAACATTTCTACCTATATTCCCCACTGGAAAATGTGAGAAAAACTGCCCAGAATGGGTTTTACGTTCCCCGTCAGTCAGGGGCGGTGCACCTCTTGGCACATTTCCCCATGAACTGACAATGTGTTTCCTCACCTACTTTATCACCCCGCGCCATGCGGCACCTCGAGGCCCGGAGGAGTGGGTTTCATCCTTTGTATCGCCTGGTTAAGCCGTTGCTAATCGCCGCTGGAGCCATAACTTATTCCTGAACAGCAGCCAGGGCACCTTGTATATTATGAATAAAACAAACACTGCCGCAGCGGTGTTTATTGAGCAACTCAGGAGCTTCTCCATGTCCCCGGTGTATAATCGTGACTTCGCTGTGCGCGATGCCCACCTCCTCCTCCTTTCCCAGACGCATGGGACGCCGTGGCCACACTGCCAGGTGCCGGAGGGGACGGCTCCCCACAGGGGTGCCAAGCGGAGGCAGCTCAGATAAAACGTACGTCATTGCGAAGGAGCAGCAGCCCTTTCCTTTCCCGCACGGAGATCCTACCCGTGGTGATCATGGGGCTTTCCTCCTTACGGCGGCCATTTACCTGGAACCTGTCCCTCCGAACTGCATACCAAACTTCACCACAGCGGCTGGAGAGCCAGGCTGGGTAAATCAGCCCAGCCGCAGGGATCGGCCGGCTAACGCACGTGGTTTTGGGACAGGAAAAGATGGAGGAGTTGTCCTCCTAATGCCACCTCCTGCCTCTGCAACTGTGGCCCGGAGCCAGGGGAGCCTGTGCAGCCCGCGCACAGCGTCCCTCCCGGCAGGGTCCCACAGGGGGGCTGCTCCCAGTCCGGGTGCTTGGGTTTGGTTCTCCGGCAGACAAACGAGCGCTCAGGAAACGCTGCTGTAAGCCTTCGCATCGGTATGAAAACCTGATGGCTGGCCTCTCTATGAAAATTCTGAGGCCTTACACTTGCTCTGCCTGTTGAAAACAACTAATTGAGATGGATTTTGATGTGTGACTCCATGTCTCACGCTTCTTATGGATATTTTAGCCCCCCGAAGCATCCAGACTCGACAGTGCCTGGAGGTGGAGGTGGAGGCCTGACCACCTGACAGGGTGCCTCCATCAGAAACGGCGTCGGGTCCCCATCGGGAAGAGCTCCCTCACGAGCGTGGACGCCTGCAGTAATCCCCTCCGCAAGCCACGGCCATTCCTGAGGGAAGCCAGGCTTCCCTTCCACAGGCTGGCGACAGGTTCAAGTCACCGCAAGTGAATGGACAGACCATAATACTCCCCACAATTACCTCAAACACATCAATCAGTCCCAAATACCCAGGATGGTTGCTTTAGTTTTTATGTGCTCTCAGGGGGCTGGTGGAAGAGAATCGCTTTTTGCCGGGTGAGCTCTGATGAAGGACTCCCGGTTTAGGTGTAGGCAACCCTCCTCCTCCTCACCTGGACAGGGAATTCCTGCCGCCACTGGCCTGGCAGAGCACCCGTGGCGAGGCGAGGTGAGGCGAGGGCGTGACAGTTCGCAGAGCATGCAGCCCATGACCTGTGGGCACCGCAGCGAGTGCTGCCACAGCAGGGGCCGTGAAGGCAGGACCAGGGGATGGGGCAGGACAAGGGGATGGAGCAGGACAAGGGGATGGGGCAGGACAAGGGGACGGGGCAGGACCAGGGGACGGGGCAGGACCAGGGGATGGGGAGAACAAGGGCACAGGGCAGGGCCAGGGCATGGGGCAGGACCAGGGGATGGGGCAGGACCAGGGGATGGGGCAGGCCCACGCCAGCCAGGCTGGGCTGAAGCTCGAGCTTTGTCTTGCCCCATTTCTGCCCCTCTCCGGGAGGCAGTGAGCACGCTGAGGCACCTTGCACGTTATGGCAGTAGTTATTGCAGATCCGGATTTTTTTCCCCCTTGAGAGCTGAATATCAGGGTTTTTTTGTTGCTTTAGAATGCAGAAAGGTTTTTGCATGGGGGAACTTCCTGCTGTTTCATAAACGCTCTATGAATGGAACCCGTCAAGAGTGAAACCAATGTGGCAGCTTTGCAGTTCATCTGTTCGCCTTTCCTCATAACTGCACGACCGAGAAATGGTTCTTGCCCCAATCCCAAAAGCACGTCTTCTCTTTTTTGTTTATTGAATGAGTTGTGCTGGAGTTGCCTTCCACTGCAGCCGCAGAAGGAAGCATTTGTAGACTACTCCTCTCGCTCTGAGAATGCTTACGTGCTTCCACGCAGACAGCTCTGCGCCCCCGGGGCACCTGGAGACGACTTCTCTGTAGGAGCCTTTCTGGAGACACCGGTACCCAACGCTCGGTGGGAAGACATACGCAACGCGTGCCCTGCCCCGGGCCTTTCGGCTTCATCCAGCAGCCAGAGCAGTGCTCTCCTTCGTGAGGGTCTGGTCAGAGGCTTTGCCATCGCACAAGCAGCATTATGAAGTCCAGCAGGTCCTTATAACCTAGCGCCGTCAGACAGAGCTTGACTGACAACCGAACACTGCTTCTCGATTATGGCACTTACGATGTGTCCCAGGGAAGACATGCTTCTGCTGTTGCGGAGTTTCAAATTGTTACTACAAGCGTGGCTGACAGATACAGAAATAGACTGGGTCTGATGGAAACGATTTCAGCTCCAGCAAGAAAATAGCAGCTTTGTCGCTTCTAAAACCTTCCCAGATTCACAAAATCAAACAGAATGGTTGAGGGTGGCAGGCACCTCCAGAGGTCATCCCGTCCAACCCCCTGCCCTGGTGAGACCCCACCTGGAGCACTGGGTCCAGTTCTGGGCTCCTCAGGTCAAGAAGGATGAGGAGCTACTGCAGAGAGTCCAGAGGAGGGCAACAAGGATGATGGGGGGACTGGAGCATCTCCCCTACGAGGAAAGGCTGAGGGAGCTGGGCTTGTTCAGCCTGGAGAAGAGAAGGCTGAGAGGGGATCTCATCA
>NW_009258310.1:231275-241117 GCF_000687185.1 Egretta garzetta
GGGTGCCGGTGGTGGGCCCCGGGGGCGCCCCCCCCCCCCCTGCCAGTCTGGGATTCTGGGATTCTGCTCAAGCAGGGACACCTACAGCCGGTTGCCCAGGACCACGTCCAGATGGCTTTTGAACATCTCCAAGGATGGAGATTCCACGACCTCTCTGGGCAGCCTCTGCCCGTGCTCAGTCAATCTCACGGTGGAACAAGTGCTCCCTGGTGCTCAGAGGGAACCCCCGGTGTTCCAGTATGTGCCCATTGCCCCTTGTCCCGTCACTGGGCATCACTGAGAAGAGCCTGGCTCCATCCTCTCTCGGCACACTCCCTGCAGGTATTTACACACTGATGAGATCCCCCTGAGTCTTCTCTAGGCTGAACCATCCCAGCTCTCCCAGCCGTTCCTCATAGGAGAGATGCTCCAGTCCCATCATCATCTTCATGGCCCTTCACTGGACTCTCTCCTATATGTCCTTCTCTCTCGTGTCCTTGGGAGCCCAGCTCCGGACCCAGCACTCCACTGGTGCTGAGCAGAGGGGAAAGATCACCCCCACACACCCTGCTGGAGGTGCCCATTCACCTTTTTTGTGGCAAGGGCATGTTGCTGGCTCCTGTTCAACTCCGTGTCAGCCAGGACCCCCAGGACCTTCCCTGCAAAGCTGCTTTCCAGCCGGGTGCCCCCCAGCATATATTTGGAGTCGACGGGAATTTCCCTTGGCTGTCAATCAGCTCTTCTGGGCGCTCTCTTGAATTGGGAAACAGGAGGCATCTTCAGAGACACAGCCTAGGCTATCACCTGGGTCAGACCTGATACCGTGACCAAAGGACACCAAAGGACAGGTTCTGCCCAAAATTCAGGAGGCAGTTTCTGACATTGAGCACTCTCTGCCTCACCGCTGGGGCTCCCTCCAGCCCCAAAAGCAGAGCAGGACCCCCACCCTCTCCCTCCATGTGCTCCCCAAGCCGGGTGATGAGGCAGACCTGGGGTGATATTCTGAGGCCGACCGCACAAACCCATTTTATTCCTTTCCGTTCCTAGAGCAGGGCGCGTTTGCCTTGCTGCGCAGTTTGCTGAGAAACTTCTGGTCTCAGATCATCCCTGCACAGCTCAGTGAGAACAGCGCAGTCACCCGCTAACGAGAGCCAATTAGTGGCAGATTCACACGGTTCGGGAAAAGGGAGCCAACGGGAGAACGGGCGTCGCTTGCCTCCCTGCTCCTCCTCAGACAGTCGCCGGACCAGCACTCCAGCTAATTAGCACGGGCGGCCTAAGCAGTGATGTAACGCAGGCGCCACAGAGCCCGAGCCCTTGGCTACAGCATCTGCCAGGAGCAGCGAGAGCTCGGGGGCTGCTCCTCCCGCCACAGCGCAGCGAGGACGGAGCACCGCACCGCACCGCACTGCGCAAGGGAAACGCGGCGTGGGACGACGTCGGCCACATGGCCCACGACCGAACGTGAAAATCTGCAGAAGAGGAGCGTTCAGCCAAGCAGCGCCGGCAACCGTGACCCTACAAGGTGCTTCGGAAACGTGGCGCGAGAGTCTGCGGGCAAGGACGCACCGACAGGGGCTGCGAGGGGTGGCCAAAGCGGCGCTGGGAGCGGTCCTGCGGGCACCCTCCTCTGCGGGCAGTGGCCCGTGCGTTGCTGCAATGGCTTCCCTGGATGTTGGCCTTCCCCCCCGACGTACCAACGCTTCCGCCTGCCCACGGCTACAGCCTTATGAGCGCGTCCGGAGAGGATGGAGCGGAACTGGA
Organism: Egretta garzetta; assembly: GCF_000687185.1. Taxonomy (NCBI): domain Eukaryota; kingdom Metazoa; phylum Chordata; class Aves; order Pelecaniformes; family Ardeidae; genus Egretta; species Egretta garzetta. The sequence goes on from NW_009258310.1 coordinate 233,019, forward strand.
AACCCGTGAGAGACAATTAATGATGAGGTTTTGTCTCCCTTTATGTAATCACAGCTACCGAGTCACTCCTTAAAGCACGCTGCGCATCCCTGCCAGCGAAACATCCCCCGTGGTAGCCGGATTTGTGCCTCTCCACCCTGAAAGCCAGAAGTGTTTTGTATCCCTGGGAAGCTCCATCAGATCTTAAAGGGTCCTACTGAAAAGACAAAATACAGTTTTATCAGTTGACAAAGAGGATAACAGGATTTCTGAAAACTACACCTCTAATCCTGCCTATCCTGCAGGATCACGGTCCTTCGGAACGCGGACAGCCTGTCTGATAAGCCTGGCGCACGCAGTCAGCACGCACCTCGCACTCTGGCGGGGGCTCTTGGCAAGGGGAGAGACAGCCTCGTCCCGCTAATGGCGCGTGGCACGTTTGCGGCAGAGAGTGACGGGAAGGAGCTGCGAGGAGATCCCCAAACCCTACGCCTCGCTGGTGGATGGGGGCCAAGGCCCAGGAGCATCCTTGCAAGCTGCTGCTGATCAAGACAAGCTATTTCACAAATCTTGCTCTACAAAAATAGAGAAAGAAGAATCATTCCAACAGCATCTCCTGGCCAGTGTTACCCAGGAGGGACAGGGGATGATTGATCAGTCCCTGCCTACTTCAGGCACCATGAACTTTCCAATCCTAGAAGGTCTCTGGCTTTGCAGCTCCTGGAGGTGGAGGAACCCGTGCTGTGCAGAAGACAGGAGCTACCCTGTGAGGAAGGACGTCATTTGCAAAGCCTGTGACTACAAAACCTTTGACATTTTGGTTCTAAAGTCCTTTTGTGTGTCTCGGTCAAAACCCGGGGCCCTACACATGGCATTCAGCATCTGCTGTGTGCAGCTGGTTTGGGGCACACGCTCTGTTCCTCACAAATGTCCACGTCAACACCTCCCCATACAGGGCCAGACACTGAGCAGACCAAGGGGCCTAGAAGGACCCTGTCTAGAAGGTTCTCCCCAGGGGTCCAGGCAGCTCTACGGAGCACCATGACAAAGACTGAGACGGATCTGGTTACTCCAGCACAGCTGGAAAACAACTTCTGACCCTGCAACCCACAGCTTGACACCGTCTGCCTTCACCGAAATTACCTTGGGAAAACCATTTAGGTGGTGCAGGCATCTGGAGCAAGAACCACGAGGAGAACGAGTCGAAACTTCAACACTGTCATCCAAAACGCTGGTCCCAAAGTTTTTCAGCTATCGTCACATCTCCAGGGACTGACGCCCGCGGCATTTCCCTGGCGTCGTCAGTAACAACCCCAGACTCGTGAAGTGCTGCTCAGGATCTCTGGGCCTTGACTGTGTGCCCATCACCCGAGCTGCCCTGGTGCCATCCTGCCCCTTCCCCTGCCCCGCTAGCCCACCCAAACCCTTAGCGAGCCCCGACAGCTCCTACCGAACACAACCGATACGAGAGGAGTCGCACACTGTGCTTCTTACCAAGCGTTTACTAAACCACTTAAACTCTCCACCACAAAGCCACTGAGCTACTGGATAAAAGGGGGGACATGGCAACCCCGTCCTCTCACCCTCCGTACCAGTAAGGACCAGTACATCAGCCCATAAGGGGCCTGGGCCCAGGCTGCCAGGGCATGGGAGGAGTACCCAGCTGCGGGGAGGCTGACGGAGTTGGGATGTTCCCTGACTGGACACCTCAGTGGGCAAGTAGATCCCACCTGCTTGGCCATGCACTTCAAATCTGGTCCCATGGTGCTGGCTGGCGCCGTGCCTACATACTCTGCACTGAACACGCCATACATTACGGGCATGGTGAACAGGCTGCACACAGGGAGCTTTTCCAAACCCATCCCAATGCATCAAGAACACCAGGATCAGTGCACGCACACACCAGCAGAGATCTACAGATTTACCACCTATAAATGCACAGGACTTCTTCTGCAGGTTCTCTATCGGCTTAACTCATTACCATTGCTATTATTTCATTCATCAGAAGCCTGTAGCTGACTCCTTGAATTACATTGGCTTCTCTCCCCTTAGGAAAACAATGGCACCTCTTGGCCAGCTCACCCAAGAACACCCTTCTTGGCCCACTTTGAAGTTCTCCCTCGCACATTTACCAGATCCTTCGACTGACGGCACCCTTCTGGCACATCCTCAGCCAGAGACACCTCTGGGAACCCAGCAGAGATGGTCCTGAGACTGGCCCTTGCCAAGCTGAACAGCTGTAGAGGAGTTTCTTGAACAACAAGGCCATAAAATACTATGGGATCTCATGGACAATCCTGGCTTTGATAAGGATAATGTGTCCTTGGGGCCCTGAAAGGAGGAATTCGCATGTATTGTAAACTAGAACAAAGGAACTTGATAAGACTAACCAAGATGTGCTCTAATCGCAAAGCTTGCAGACTAACCAGGTTGTACTCCAATTGCAAGGCTTGCATATGATAGCATGTGTGTTTGTGTGTTAGACCAATCAGCATGTATCTAGAGGCGCGTGGACAATGTTGTTGAACCAATGAAAGCGTTGTTTATGTCACGTGGACCCCATCCCTCAGTATAAATATGTCTGTAACTGAATAAAGTAGGAAGCATTCACCATACTCCTATGGAGACTGTGTCTGTATTCTGGGCTCCCCTAAGCAACATTTAAGCAACAAACAGCCCAACGCTTGTAGGTTTGTTTCAGGAGCGAGCACAAAGACGCCAGCATTTCTGTTCCAAACACGACCGTCGTTTCTTTGAGCTCGGTTAGGCTGATGCCACGGCTTGCCTGGACGGATGCCCATAGATCGTCACCCTCTTTGTCCTTGCCCTTGGAACCCAGAGTTTCCCCATGTATCCCTCCCTCGCAGATCCCAGGGGCTCTAGCAGTCATTTTTTGTCTCTGTGGTGGTAGCTGTAAGTTACGTTCCAACTCTCTCTCAATGATGAATTTAAATAATTTGACCAAATTGTATTCACTCATTCTGCCCACATAGTTCTTTAATCACAGGAGCAGTGGCTGGGAGGCAGCCACAGTTGAGTCCAGAAGTTACTGGAACTGCTTGGAACAGCTGAAGGATTAAAATAAGGCCAAAGAACAGGGACCTGCCCAGAAGCACACCCCACGCTGCCAAGACACAGTCCAGAACATCCCCAGAGGGAGGAAAGGCAGCGGACACTCGGTGTGGTGTGCAAGGGCAGGCGTGCAGCACCTGCACCCGCTCCTGACTCGAACTTGGGAAGTAGCCCCCGGCACGGGAGGACACAGGGAACACCTCGGATCCGGGGAAAACAGCGATGTTGCACGACGTTCCCACGGCACGGGCAGTTCCCAAGCACGGCCTCTTGGCTGGGCCATGGGACGCACTTCCCTCTCCCGGCACAGCGGAGGAGCCGGGACATTACTGCGACAGCGGGAGGTGCTGGAGGGAGCATCTGCGGCCGCGAGCAGGGCCATGGCACCAGAGGAGAGAGCAGCGGCATCGAGCTGAGCCGTGCCCAGCTGAGCGCTTCCCAGAAGCGTCCCTGCCCCTGAAAGTGAGGTCCCCCCCGAGGTTCTGTTCAGGAAAGAGCAGCTCTGAAACTTGGCCCGTAAAGCACTTTACCAAGAAAGCTGGGGCCAAACCGTCCTGGTTTTGAGACATGAAAACCAGCTCCAGCCTGGACACGGCCTCCAGAGGACCTCCAGGGTGGCTGCAGCCATCTCCTCGTGGTTTGCATGTGGCTCAGATCCAGATCTTCTGCCAGTAATTGCCCTTTCCCTAAAACCGCCATCGCCCGAGCACCGATGAAAGACAACTGCTGACCTGCACGGCACAAAGGAAGAGATTCCTCCTTGGAGGACCGGCAGCTGGGGAACACTGGTGTTTTCTCCTCCATAGCTTTGTAACACGCTCAGTCCCGGAGAACATTTTACCACAGTTCATGGTGCCATGGATGTTCCTCCATGACATGCTGCGCGCCCAGCAAGGAGGGCTGGATCTGCTGGATCTGCAGCCCAAGCCAGCAGAGTTGGTGAGGGAGCACCATGAGCGCGCCGGGCGCACCGAGACCATGTCCACGCCTGCCGGAGCTGACAGCGTGCACCTCCAGATAGAAGCGAGATCAGGAAACAACTGTGGCCCTGCTTGATATATGGAAAATTTTTTTTCCCCCTTTTCCTTGTTTTATTCTCCATATTATATTCCACAAAGCAAAATAAGGAAGAACACAGAGGAGATGTGCTCCTCAGCTGGCCATGAACACAGCTTTCTCTTTGAGCCCCAGAGCAGGAGTTTTGCCCGATGCCATGTCGCAAACCGATTTGTTTTCAGGCACCCCCAGCCCGCAGGGAGCCGGTCTGTTACCAACGTCCTGGAGACCATTCATGCACCTCGCCCTGTCCCCAGTCACTGCCTCTGCCCGAGAGAGCGAGCAGCGGGGTGGAGGCTGCAGCGAATGCCCCAGCGCCTCGAGTCACGGGTCCCTGGTACTCAGTGGCTGAATCAGCCCCTCTTCTGTGTTCCCAGACACACACACACAGATGCCTTCTCACACGCAACATTTGGGACTGGCGTGCCCAGGCACTAGTGAAGGAAAGCCACACTCCTGGGGCCGCTGCCCGGGCCAGCGGCTTGTTTCATCGCAGTGCCTACAGGGTGCCAGGGCAGAGCGGGTCCTTCCCACAGTGGAAAGGGGACATGGCAGCAGCAGCTCCATCCGCAGGGAGCGGCCCCAGAGCATGGCCCAGCCATGCCCTGGGGGGCTCCTCGGGAAGGGGCCCTCTGGCACTGGCGGGTGCTTGGTAGCTGGTGCTGCACGGACTCACGTGTGGCACAGCCACGGAGAGTTTCTGCTGAGGGAGAGCATTCACACCTGAAATATCCCTGGAACTCCAATTAATCCTCGATTTTGTTCCCTTGGAAGGAAGGATGTGTCTGTGTCAGGTGCCAAAACAAGGGGATCCTTTGTGTAGGAAGTGTAATTGATCCCCATTTACTCCGCATCTCTATTCCTTAAGAAAGGGAGCGTGTGTGCGTCATGCGCCTGGGCAGCGCGGCTTGTTGTGACGCCTCCGGCAGGCAGGCGCCTTGCCCTGCCTGGCAAGGGGCGCACCCACTGCCCCGCCACCAGAAATATTTTGCTACCACAACGCCTGATTCAGGATCCAAGCAGTGGCACAGTTCTTGCAGAGAGGGTGGCATCAGGCAGGAGGCACCCAGAGCTCAGTGCAGTAGCAGTGACCTCTGCGTGGGACCTGACTTCAGCCCCAGCCACGGCGTTTGCCCAGTGCTCCAAAATGTTTTCAGGATCAGAAGCTTCAGCTTCTGGCAAAATGATGCAAAGACAAGGCTCGACAACAACGATGGCTGCAGCTCATGGAAGTGGGACCCAGTGGCACTGGAGGTGGACCCAGCGGCACTGGAGATGGACCCACTGGAGATGGACCCACTGGGTTGTCCCTCGCCCCTCAAAGCAGCGGTGACTGTGCAGAAGACACCAGCACTGAGGCTTCCACCGCTAACCCTGGCCAGCTGAGATCTGCCGAAGGCACTGGCAAGAAGCACCTGAGCGGGACCCCCGTGAACAGCCCCCCGTGGGACGGGGGTGGTGTGGCCCATTCCTGCCCCAGCTCAGCAAACGCGGGGCTGAAGGGCAGAAGCGCTCGGGGCGTCAGCGCAACCCATACAACAGATTTCACCCCCAGGATAACGCGGCATCACGGCTCGGGACTGGGCTGTGGGTTTGCAGTTGTCACCCCGGAAAAAGCAGGGGAACGGCTGCTTGGGAATCTGCAGCAAACCCAGCAGCGATCCCTGTCACGTACACGGTACAGCTTTGATCCGGGAGTGCAAACCCGCAGGGTGGATTACACAGCAGAGTCCTCGAAGGGAAGCTTTTTCACTCTGCAATGGTCCCTCTGTCTATAAAACACGGTGATGCTTTCGCTGATCGCTACTCAAACCCATAGAAAATCTTTTGCCTTGATATTTAATCTCTCTGTACATCAGACTGGGGGAATAATAAGGACAGATCTGCTTTATTTTATGTTACCAATGCTCTAATTCTACTCAAAATTAGACCAACTCTGCATGAAGCATGGTGCGCACGTGACTGCCTTCAACTCCTGCCAGCAAGGAGCAGGAACGGCACCGCCAAAGCAGCGACTTGAGCCCGACACTCCTGCGCTTCCCCGTCCTTACAGAGGCTGCTGCTCTGAATAGAAACTGCTCTGTAAGCAGGGATTGTCCCGTAACTTCCAAATGTTTCCCTAAGGCTGGAGGATTAACTAAGCCAGGCACCCCCAAGCAGCGGCAGGGGGATGCCGAAGCCACGTCCATGCAGTACAACGCCGAGGATGGGGTGGGGACAGTAGGAGCCACCGCCGCTAGCCCTGCCATGCTGCTTGGGGCTCTACCAGGCAGCACCAGCGGGACCATTTGGGACCCCCGGACAGGCTGAGTGCCCCGAGGCTGAGGTCACATCTCACCGTCCTTCTGGCAGAGCCTGGGGAATATTTATAAATTGTACACTCATTAAATCAGCAGCAAAACTGGTTCCAGCAAGCTGAAATTAAGCCTTCGGTACTGCAGTTACCACATCTTGTTGATGGCCCGACGCTCCACGGGATGGCTGTCGGCATGCTTGAGACGGCTCTCGAGCGAGCTCAGGAGGTCAGAATGGGATGCTTTAAGATGCCAAGGCACAAGGTCCCACGTGGAGGTGGTGCTGGAACGTGAGACACGGGCTGAGAGCCAAATGGCAGAATAAAGACATCCGATGCACTTCTCTCAGGCGACCCTGGGCTCTCAGCTGGGAAATGGCACTGAGCACCACGGCGGGAGACCAGCTTCTTTCCTCCGAGGCAGTTGTCGTGGACCACACACGCTCAGGTCCGTTTTACAGGACGCGTCAAGGGCACAGACCAAGAGAAGATGGAAGAATGCATTCAGGGAAGACCAAAGCTGAATTCCAAATGGGTTTGCCAGGAGGTGTCAAACGCTCCAGCGGCTGCCACTTGCGAGGATATGAGGATCCACAAAACTGATAATGCACTTCAGAACGGCACGTCCACGGCAGCCCTCCGTGGATGCCCGATCCTCTCCTCCATCTCCATGACCTTCCTCACAGCTCCATCTGTAACCGATGGCAAGTGCCCTCTCCTCTTGGCCGGGGAGACACGCCAGAGGCTCGGCGGGTGCCAGGGCGATGAAGGCAGCCAAGAGGAGCAGGGCTGTTGCTGCCACTCTGCTCGAGCAGTGCCATGCCTACAGCGAGGCACGTTCCTCCGGGCAGGGGTTAGACCCACCGCGCTCAGAAAACACGTGATTGAGCTCGTGCGTTAATCCACTTGCTAGGCACCTACGTGATTCCTGTGAACGCCTCGCGCCGCTTCCCTCTGCTTTTGGAGCAGCGAGCAGAGGTGCTCCCTGTGGGCACACCCTGACCCTCCTGCGCCCGGACGGCCGGGGAGGCCCCGGCGAGATCGCAGAGGGCACAACAGAGTCCATCTGTCCTGCGGAGCGGCCCTGCCCTGGCGCTCAGGGCCTCCGGCCACACCGACAGGCACGCTGGTGGCTGCACGGCTCCTGTGCGGGACCCGCATGGCTCCCAGGCGCCCACTACCATGCAGTCCCCCGCTACCATGCAGTCCCCCGCTACCATGCAGTCCCCCGCGTCGCTCTCTGCAGCTCGTTTTCAAAGGCAGCTCCCAGTCAGGGGTCAGGACCGTTAGGAGCCGGGAACCGTGCACAAACCGAAGGCAATTACGTCTCTCACAGTAACTATGGGAAATGTACATGTGAACAGCAGAGCGAGTAAGTCGCACGCCGCAGAGTCCCAACACCACCTCGCCCTCCGGAGTGACCCCGTCAGCAGCAGACAGCAAACTTCTCCGCATCTCCAAAGCACGCCAAGGACAAGGATTCCCACAGCCAAGTGGACCTTATGGCCTCTGCAGCTTCAGATGGAGGCACCGCCTTTTCAAAATACAAACGATTGCACTCTGAGGTTTCACACCTGAGGGAGGAGAGATGGGGGTGCAGAGCAACGCCCCCAGCACAGCCACCACCAGCCAGCTGGCTTACATCCACGTGTCCCCCCCTGCCGTAGAGCGACCGGGTGCAGCCCATCCCCACCCTCAC
>NW_009258310.1:241163-243443 GCF_000687185.1 Egretta garzetta
CAGACTGTGCCCTCACCCTGCTTTATCTACTAAAATAGTTGCAGCTGCTTCCAACTCGGCAACAGCCAGAGAGCACCCCAGGGGTTTATCTGTGCAGGATTATGGTAACCGTAAATACAAACGGCACTGCACCAGGGTCGAGCACTCGCTCCCCACGCAGGCAGGGCGTCAGGAGCAGCACCCGCACCACATGCAGCTTCTGTGCTGCTGTCCTGGTTTCGGCTGGGATAGAGTGAATTTTCTTCCTAGTAGCTGGCATAGTGCTGTGTTTGGGATTTAGTACTAGAAGAATGTCGATAACCCACTGATGGTTTTAGTTGTTGCTCAGTAGTGCTCAGACTGCTCAAGGACTTTTTGAGCTTCTCCTGCTCGGCCAGGGGCATAACAAGCTGGGAGGGGGCACAGCCAGGACAGCTAACCCAAACTGACCCAAGAGCTATTCCAGACCATGGAACGTCATGCTCGGGGGGATTAGTCAATGGGTTGCGGGGAGAGTGATTGCGGCTTGGGGACTGATCGTGGCTCAGGACAGGCTGGACATTGGTCACAGAATCACAGAATCACAGAATTGCAAGGGTTGGAAGAGACCTCGGGAGATCATCTAGTCCAACCCCCCTGCTAAAGCAGGTTTTCCTAGAGCATGTTACACAGGACTTCATCCAGGCGGGCTTTGAATATCTCCAGAGAAGGAGACTCCACAGCCCCCCTGGGCAGCCTGGGCCAGGGCTCAGGCACCCTCAGAGTAAAGAAGTTTTTCCTCATATTCAACTGAAACCTCTTATGTTTCAGTTTGGACGCATTGCCCCTTGTCCTGGCGCTGGACACCACTGCAAAGAGTCTGGCTCCATCCTCTTGACTTCCATCCTTAAGATATTTGTATGTATTGATGAGGTCCCCTCTCAGCCTTCTCTTCTCCAGGCTGAACAAGCCCAGCTCCCTCAGCCTTTCCTCATAGGGGCACGCTCCTCTTGATGCACCCCAGGGTGCCATTGGCCTTCTTGGCCACCAGGGCACCCTGCTGGCTCATGGTCAGCTTGTCATCCACCATGGTCGGCAGGTGGTATATTCTCTTACCATTCCCATTATGACTATTATTATTATTTTCTCTTATTAAACTGTCTTTATCTCAGCCCACGGCTCTAACCTTTTTTTTTTCTTCCTGATTCTCTCCCCCATCCCACTGAGGGAGGGGGCGTGAGCGAGCGGCTGCGTGGTGCTGCGTTGCCAGCCGGGTTAAACCATGAGAGCTGCAAAGTCGCTCCTCAGCTCGCTTAGCACTAACTTCATCTTGCCAACAAGCTGCTCGATTAGAGCTGCTGGAGTCACACAGGGTGACTTTATGAGAGAGGGCTGTGCGGCTGCTCCTCGCGTCTCTGAGTCCGGGAAGTCTAACCCTAAACCTTCTGCCACAAGGATGACGACAAGCTGAGCACATGGTGTGTGGCTTCGCACGGGGGTGTGGAAGGCACAGGACATGAGCGTGTGAGCTTGCAAGGTCAACATGGCAGCTGAAGGAAGTGAACCCCTGCAGAGATCCAGGATGCTGAGTAAGCAGTTAAGGCCAATCGCCGAGTCAGTAAGCAGACCTGGCCAGGGCGGAGGCCCAGCCATGGCTACGGAGTTAGGAAGGAAGAGCTGAAGTCCCACTGCATGGAGATATCTCCCCTCTGACTTCAGCCTCGGTGCTGCTGAAGAGGCGGGCAAGTCTCATGGTAGGAAAGAATAAAGCTCAAGAAGGGGGAAATGGTGCCTGACCAGGCAAGTTACGGAGCGGTTGGTCTGGTCACCAAGCACGGAGATGACCAGGTCTGTGCCACACAAACAGACTTCATGGTGCCCAACGTCCCACCCAGCAAGATCACAGACCTCGTGGAATGGCTGGACACGCTGGGGAGGATCCCGTGTGGGAGGTCCCTGGGTCTGTGAGATGGGGAGGTGTGGGAGAGAGCAGCTGGAGGCCACTCTTAGGGAGCTGAAGGCCAAGACCCGCATGCTCACGTTTTCTGAAATACCCTCAGGACCGTGCAGAAGCCAGGTAGAAGAGCAGGGAGGTCAAACCCCACGGCATGGCTGAGAGCGTGGTGAAAGAAGGAAGGATGTGGACTGATTAGAAACCAGGGAAGGCTCTGAGGACAGGACACCCATGCAGGAGGCGCATACCGCTTCCAACCCACAGCGGAAGCACGCTGCTGGGATTTAACACCAGCAGGGTTGTAGGGGAGCGTTTAGCTAGAGGGGTGGGGAAGCAGCACAGGCAGAAAAGCATCGTCTTTGGGATGA
>NW_009258310.1:243489-247120 GCF_000687185.1 Egretta garzetta
CGGGTGTACAAACGGGATGAAAAACCGTAAATCCCAAACTAGTGCCTGAGTTCCTTTGTAGAGGGAAGTCTAAGAGGTGAGACAGAAGAAGAATGCCCAGCTTTAATAAAAACATTGACACAACGGATGTGCTGGGAACTCCCTGGGAAGGCGTAACGCGAAGTGTTCAGGGCAGGCAGAGAGAGCACCGGCGGGGGGGAGGCACAGCACCGCAAGGGTGGCTTGGAGCTAAATCAGATTAACGAGTTCACCGTGCCAACGAGGAGCAGAGGCTTACCATGGGCTGGAGCTCCAGTAGGAGACGTACGCAGTGAGGACGACGCTGCCAGCCCGCCAGGCAGCACGGTGACGCAATCTGCCGGAGACCAGGGAGGTCAGCGAACGCCGGGGGAACAAGGTGCGAGGGTTAATTCTGCAAACATTGTGTCAGGGCGCAAGGGCAAGATTGAATTTTTAGGCATGGCCAGCGGAGCAGCCAGGCAGGGAATCAACCACGGGAGAATGCTTTCCTGCCCTCGCACTGACCATGAGCATGCTGGCGCTCATAATCTTATTAATTAAGAGTCGTTATTTAACAATGACCCCAATATAGCCAGGTTCATCACCTCGCCGAAGCAGTGGAAGCTGATAAATAAATGGCCATTATGCTCAGTTTAAAACCCAGGGACTTCAAATTTCATAAAAAATAATTTTGGTAATAAGAAACTAAACTGGCCTCTTACACTTGAAGCCTTTGCGGGTGTCCTGGAGGCTATTTCGAGAGACGTTACCGGATGCTCAGGCACAAGCTATCTGCCAAGAAGGACGCAGACCTGAAGGACAGCAGGACACATAAGCTCCTAAGAAGCAGGGAATGCCAGTCAGAAAGACAAAGCTGTATTTAAATGAGAAAAACCCCAAATGGATCACGCATTATTTTGTTAAATGGCGGGGGCGGGGGGAAGGCAAAGGTGGAGCTGGAAGGGAAAGATGCAGAAAGCCTACCAACCAGTAAGTAATTCTTTCAGAAACACCAAGAACAGAAAACCCATCAGGAACTTAGCAGACCAACAGATAACCACAGTGTAAAAGAAGAGCTCGGAGAGAATAAAGCCGCAGTAGGGGAACAGAATGAACATTGCCATCTCTGTGTGCAGGAGATCAGACCAAGCCTGGCGGCCATGCCACCCTGAACCTCTGCCTGGTGGCAGAGACAGAGACAGAGACTGCCATGGCCCTAACCGGCGCCATCAGAAAAGCAAATCAGCAAAGGAGCAGCGAGAAACCACCAGGAGCTCCAGTCTGAAACAGCCGGACTAGCAACGGCGGCGCATAAGCCTTTCCTCAACATTACCTCCAGCCCCGGAATGTGGCAAATGGGCCAGCAATTATTTTTAAAAGTTTCTGGGGAAGAAACAGCAGCCCATTAAACCTGCTCTCTCTACTGGCCAAGCCAAGAGGCTGTCCTGTGCAGATGGACAAACAGGAACTCCCAGGAAGCCTCAACCCCCCCTGCGGCTCGGCGCGCAGCTCTGGTCTCTTGCCTCGAAGAGGGGTTGGACTGGGTGATCTTTGGAGGGCCCTTCCAACCCCTGCCAGTCTGGGATTCTGGGATCTCCACCAGCACCCGGCATGCACCTCCCCTACTTCGGGTCTCTGCCAGAGGCTCCAAGGGCTGTTGCAGACCAAGGGGAGCTCAAGGAACTGTGACCGGCGTCAGCAAAGGTCAACAACGGCTTCTGCACAAGGAGCAATTCCATAACCAAAGCGTTCTCAGCCTGGGAGGGGAAAACTGGGGGGACGTGGCAGAGATCCGTGCAACCAGGGGTGGGACTGAGACGATTGGGAGGGATCTGCTGTTCACGGGCTCTCCAGGGACAGGAGCTGGAGCGTGTAACATGAAGCAGGGAGAGGGTCGGTCCACAACAGAGGAAAGGAGGCAAGGAAGCTGCAAAATTCCCCCTGTCCGATGCTGCAGAAAGGAAAGTTTACAGGGGCTTAAAAAGCCAGAGAACAAACTCAAGGCAGAAACCTCTCCACTGAGAGCCATCGAGTGCAAAAGCCAAGCCGATCTCAAGGAGGACTCGGACGACCGCCCCTGACTCCAGGTGCTCCTCCTGGAAGAACGCCCCCTGCACCTCTGAGGGCACTTTCTACTTTCCAGATCCACCCTGGTGTATGGAAAAATTACACCAACCTGTACCTGCGCCAACACTGTCTCCCACTTGTGTTAATTTTGGCCTTTCTCGATGCTGAATCCCACCTCTCTCCCCAGCTCTTCAGGACAAATGAGCCCATTTTCCTTTTGCATTTGTTAACCTTGCGGCAGGGATGTGGAGTTTAACACGGAAGGAGACGCTGTTTTGCTCCGCTCAGGGACTTGGTGTCCCGAGATATTATGAATGTCAAGAGCAGAGGTGACTGCAGAAAGGGATTGGACAAGTTCATGGAGGAGAATCCACTGCTGGGTAATGAAAACGCGAATCCATAGGTGGCCGTTGCCTCAGGGCGCTCGTTGGCTGCTGGTCACCGGTTATGGGCCGATACGCAGCGGGAGCTGCCGGGGGTGCATGCTCCCTTTTGACTCCTCCCTGCGCAGGCGCTACCCACTGTCACTGGGGACCTGATCTGGGGCACAACGAGATCCTGGTCCCAGCATGGTCACCCCGTGTCCCCTGGCCCTACCAGCAGCGCGCCTCTGCTCTGCCTTCCATTCATCTTTTCCTGAGCACTGCTAACGATGAGCAGAGCACAGCACTTTAAATAAGGTCCTATGGGATGTTGTACAACTACGGCAGCACTGGCCTTCACGTCGCAACAGGCCCTGGCTGTCACCGTTAACATTCCCACACATTTTCCTCTATTGCTTCCAACAGATCAGGCAACTATGAACTCATAGGACAAGTTTTTGTTGTTATCTTTTAAATACAGCCTGCTTACTAGTTTATCTTATTTCTAGTTTTCCCATCCTTTGGGTTCTTCCTAATATTCCAGGCCTCCTAAGCACCAACTCCGTATCATCAGTGAAGTTCAAGAGCGTGCTTCTCGTGTCAAGGGCCCTAGAGAAAACGCTGAAGACCATTCACAAGACTGGCGCTTGATCTTTTCCTGCCAAACTCCTTCCGCCCCAGCACTTCCCCCTTCAGCAACCTGCACATTTAGGTCCCTGCTTATTTACACTGCACCTCTGCACTGCGCTGTGTTCTCTGTAGGAACCATTTAGCACAGGGCATTGTATCGGGCGTCCACTGGCACCAGGCAGATTAGATCTGCTGTGCCCCCCTTTGCTGGGGAACTGCACACGGAGCAAGTATAAATCTAAGAGGACTCGATTTTGTGATGATAAAGGTGCACATGCTCCCGAAAACCTGAATCGTGGATCACAGAGATAACGGGCAAGCCACAATAAATCATTTAGGTATGTTATATATGCAGATATAAACGCGCGTGCATCTTCACAGCATGGTAAAACCTGAGTTCAGCCTCTGCGTACTCTGGCCAGGCAGCAGGAGACCCCTGCGTGGCCATGGGCCAATTCCTGCTCGTGTTCTCCACGACCTCTGCGGCAGGGGCAAGCGGGGCTCGCCTGCACCGCCCCGAGGCCCCAGCTGCAGAGAACCACTGGCCATGGAAACAGCGATGCCCTGAGACG
>NW_009258310.1:247866-250298 GCF_000687185.1 Egretta garzetta
GCCCCCGCCCCAGGGCTCCAGCTGCAGAGAACCACTGGCCATGGAAACAGCGATGCTCTGAGACGAGGACCCTGTCCTGTCCCGCCCAGAGCATGGGGGTCAGGGCTGGTGATGCAGCCAGCGTGGCCCGGGGGAGGCTGCTGTAACCCCGAGGCTCCCCAGGTCAACACCATCCCCTGGGGGCACATGATCCAGAAACACTTCTCCATGGGGTGCAGCAATTCCCCTCATTCCCAAAGGCCCAGCTCTCCAGCAGTCTGTTTTATCCTGCTGTCGGCCTGGCATCACCCCTCCTCAGCCTGCTGCCTTCTCCCCCTCACAGAATCACAATCACAGAATGTTTTGGGTTGGAAGGGACCCCTAGAGGTCATCTAGTCCAACCCCCCTGCAGTGAACAGGGACACCGCTAACTAGATCATAGAATCATAGAATCAATTTGGTTGGAAAAGACCTTTAAGATCATAGAGTCCAACCTTTAGCCTAACCCTGCCATCCCACCACTAAACCCTGTCCCTCAGCACCTCATCTGTCCTTCTTTTAAATACCTCCAGGGATGGGGACTCGACCACCTCCCTGGGCAGCCCATTCCAGAGCCTGACAACCCTTTTGGGGAAGAAGTTTCTTCTAATGTCTAAATCCCCTCCTTGTCCACACCAGCCTGGATTCCTGGGGCTCAGCAGCCTCCAGCCCTGGCCGAGGCGCCCGAGCAGCCCTCCCACCCTGGCGATGCTCTCACAACACCGCAGCGGCAGCAGAACACAGCGGGCGCTGGCTCGGCTCCGGTCCCCGTGGTCTGGCCCCAGGCAATGGCCCCGCTGCCGCAAACCCACCAGCTGGCCCTGCTCTGGGAGCTGGCACGGATGGGGAGCTGCCTCCCTTGGCTCACCTGCCTGGACAGCAAGCTCAGTGAGAACTTTATTGTTGTCATTGCTTTTCTCCAAAGACAAAGACACACCTGTTGCCCCCCAGGCACCCCAGTGAGCTGCGGGAGACAGACCCCTTGACAGGCGTCTGTACCCCAGCTCTGTCCCTGCCCACAAGGAGCCATCCCCCTGGAAGAGCCTTCCTCCATCTCCTGCCGCTCCCAGCGCTCTCCAGGTGCCCTTGCACCTCGGGAGCTCCCAGCAGCTTTCACCCCTTCTCTCACACCACCACTTCACCGCTGCCTCTCACTTGGTGTTCTCGCCACCCTCTCCAACACCAGCGCTGCTGGTCACCACCTCCCGCGCCGCCCTCGGCCACAGGCTCTGCGCCGCAGAGGCCGGGCGCGCTCATTTCTATACAAAATGAGGTTGTGCCATGTCGTATTTATGGCAGCTCCCGCGAAAGGGTGACATTTGGTGTCCTGTGCCCCCTGCTCTGGGTGACCCTGCTTGAGCAGGGAGGTGGGACTGGGTGATCTCCAGAGGCTCCTTCCAACCCTTGCCATGCTGGGATTCTGGGATCTCTACCGGCACTCGGCATGCACCTCCCCTACCCCGCGTCTCTGCTGAGGCTCCACGCCAGCCGGTCTCCCCCACCGGCCACAAATCACGAAGAGACAGAAGGCAACATGGGAAGCCCAGGCCTGCTGGCCACGCTTGCCATCCCTGGGTAGCAGAAGGCACCTGGGACCCCCTCCCAGTGGCCCACCTGCCTGCCTGGCTAGCCAAGGCTTTTGGGACGGTGCCATGGGCCGGTCTGGCCCAGCCCTGGCACTGACCCACGCGGCCCCACTGCCCGCACCCCGTCGGCTGCTGGCACCCCCAGCCGCGGCAGAGGGGTCACCCCCGATGACCTCAGGTACATCGGCCAAGGAACGGGAAGACTCAGCTCCCAGAGCCACGCGGCCCCTATCAGTACCCTGGCGCAACACGGCGATCCCCATCCTGACATTGCCAGCACAGTTTTGGGGAGCCCACATGTCGCTTGCAGCCCATGCCAGCCTAGCGAGCCCTCCTGGGCCGGCAGTCGTGGTGGTTGGGCACTGGGCAGTAACCTGCACTTGCAGAGTCCTGCGGGCACAGCGTTCGGGTCTCCCGCAGCCGAAGCCAGGGCTCATGTTCCCTCTCAGGTCAGGGCTGAGGGACACTAATTTCACCGAGCTGAGGGACACTAATTTCACATCTGGGTGAACTACGAGCGCTGCCTTGCTGTGCACGGTGATGCTACGGGTCAGTTCAATGCAGGAAGCGAAGCAGCCGGCCATATCCAATTGAAAGAACACGGGGAATTTAGATAAGCAGATTATAAATGCACAAACTGGAATTTGACTGAGGAGAAGACATGGCTTATCAGTAGCGGCAATTCTCCGAGTAGATTGCCCCCACAGTATCGATCCTTTGTCTTTGACTGAACCTTCAGATCTTGTAGCCGATAAAGCCCTCCTGCAGCAGTGACTGCCAAGGCTGTTCACTCGAAGTGACTTCAGCCCCAGCCATCAGCTCCGGGCC